>NW_017728992.1:134033441-134045010 GCF_001723915.1 Gavialis gangeticus | reverse complement strand
CCGCCACAAGATGTATATGACATTCATTGACCTAACCAAGGCCAATCATGTTGGTGGTAACCCAAGATAGTCTAAAGCAGGGTGGCCAGCTTGTGGCTCCAGAGTCTCATGTGGCTTTTCAGAAGTTAATATGTGTCTCCTTGAATCTTTGCACAAGCACATTGTGATCAACTTCCATAGCTGTTACACCGCATCATGCAAAGATTCAAGGAGATGCATATTAACTTCTGAAGAGCCACATGTGGTTCCGTAGCCACAGGTTGGCCACTCCTGGTCTAAAGCCACACTGGGATTCTGGAAGGACATCCTCAGCCAGGAGGAGGAGGTGATTCAGAGGGATGCATGTAAGAATCTTCCCAGCAACAGCGAGGAGGGCAATGCCCTCTGAAGAGCCACATGTGGCTCTGGAGCCACAGGTTGGCCACTCCTGCTTTAGACTATTGTGGGTTACCACCAATGTGATTTTTGTTGCATGACAGATCCAGGAGAAGAACAGAGAATAACACCAGGATGTGTCTATGGCATTCATTGACCTAACCAAGGCCTTTGACTCCATCAGTTGTGAAGCCTTATGGAAAGTGCTGGCTAGGTTTGGTAGTCCACTGAAGTTCTTTAGTGTCCTCAGACTACTCCATGATAGAATGACCACCACAGTCCTTTGCAATGGATGAGACGGACCCATCCATCCACCCATACTGGTGTCAAGCAGGGCTGCATTACTGCCCCAACCCTTTTTCCATCTATCTTGTTGTGATTTTGATTCTCATCCATGACCACCTTCCTTCTGGAATTGGGGTAGAGTATCAAATGGAGGGTCAGCATTTCAACTTTTGACAGCTTCACAACAAAATGAAAGTTACCAAGACTGACATTACCGACCTTCATTACACTGATGACCATGTTATTCTCATGCACACTGAGACTGATCTGCAATCCACCGTTGGCCTTTTCTCAGGTGCCTATCACAGCCTGGGACTCTCCCTTAACATTGGGTGCTCCATCAGCCAGCCCCAGCACACACTGCCCCCTCCCCCACAAATTACTATTGGTGGAGAACCCCTGGAAAACATTGAGCATTTCCCATACTTAGGCAGTCATCGCTCCCAGTCAGTCAGTCTTGATGTAGAAATTGAACATAGGATTCTCTGTGCCAGTGTATCCCTTGGAAAGCTGCTTCACTGTGGCTTTGCTGACTGAGATCTGCAGATGAAACTAAGATCCTGGTCTACAATGCAGTGGTTACCCCCATGCTTCTCTATATGTGTGAGATGTGGGTGACATGGCAAAGCCATCTTAAGCACTTGGAATGGTTCCTGCACCAATGCCAGCATCCTTTCTGCAGCTGACATAACCAGCATTGAGTCAAAGATCATGAAATATCAACTCTGCTGGGCTGGCCACTGTTTGTGAGTGGCTGATACTCATCTCCTGATGGATGCCATCTTTTCTCAACTTGGTCGTGATAAGAGGACTCATGGAGGATGGACAAAATGCTACAAGGACACCCTGAAAGTATACCTTAAGAGTTGCATCAACCCTACAAATTGGGAAGTACTGGCTGGTAACAGGTCTTAGAGGTGCTGCATCATACATCAGACTACATCCCACTTCAAAGAGAACCATCTTGCTCAGGAATCCAAGAAATGGCAGAGGTGGAAGGAAAGTGCACAACATCTCAGCCAACAGTTGTGCCCCCCACCCCAAGGCACCACTTCTTATATCTGTGGAAGAACTTGCAGAGCATGGATTGGACTCCTCAGACACCTTAAAACACACCAGTAATCCCCCCTGGCAGACATCATCTTCATATCGAGGGATAGCCGATGACCACATTCTGTGGCTGTGGAGGTTGGTTTTTTTTAAAGCAACTGCAGCTGCAACTGTTGGGTTGTTTTTTTTTTTTTTGAGAGAGAGAGACTTGACCCTGTCAGTATGTGTTATGCATATTCGGAACATATCTTACCAACTAGCTTCTTAGTGGGCTGTACCTAGTTTCTGGATCTCTGGTCAAGTTTAGACTGCATCTAGTTTTTCAGAGCAAGCCAGGGCAGTTGTGCTTGGACAGAAGCAGAGTGGCAGGTTACCAAAGAACTTTCAGACCAAACAGGGACAAATTTAAATTGTTAGGTAGCCATTAAGAGGAAGTTTTTTGAGTCTCATTTTAGACTTGGACACCTATGTCCACCTATGTACTTTCTTTGGTTTGGCCAATAATTTCCTTCTCAAGAAGCTTATGGTCTAAAAGAGAGAAAAGTAGTTGTGTCTATTGGGCAGTATGGCTTTCAGTCTCTTCTAAAGTTTGGTTTTAAATGAGAGGATGAGTTCATTACTGCTGCTAGATAATGGAAACACTCCTTTAATGAAAGTGCTAGAAGCTTGTTGTTATTATCCTAAGTTTCTGGGTTCAAATTTAAATATAAAATGAGAACCCATATAAGATCAATAAAGTTCACTTTTGTCCATCATGAGATTTACCTTGAAGTGGGCACTATGCCTTCATATGTCGAGGACAGAACATAAGAAATAAATGTCAAGAGAAGATAGGAAGATTTGAAAATCTTTCATGTAGATGTTTCTGAATCTCTGAGCACTGCTAGTAATACCCAACAGATTATAAGATCTGTGCCCCTAAATTCAGCCTAAATCTAAGGAAGCTGACCTCTTAGATGCCTGAAAATCTGTAGGTGCCCAAGTTTTCCCTGTAGTAGATTTCACTGGGCACTAAGTACTTGAGCTTTTCCACATGTGTTATCATCTTGCAAGATGCTCTAAATGGGGGTGCTCTAAGACACTTAAAATCACTGGAAAGGCTTTTATTGACTTTAGTGGGCGTTGTAATAATAGGGAATGAGTTCCAAATGTAGCATCGTTATTAATGATAAACAAATAGCCCAGCTTATCTTTCTGAAGCTAATATACAGGGATAGCAGCTAGGAAAACAATTTAAAACTTTTAACAAAACAAATTTGAATGGAACACCACAGTATCATTTCTACAGCCTCCATAATGAGAGTAGTGCAATTTGACATGGGAGGTGGTATAATCCAAAAAAATCTTGCAAAGTAAAATTGGCCCATTGACACAGGTTCTCAATGCCAGTGAAGCCCTTCAAATAAAGTTTCAGCAGGACTGAAGCGTAGTATAGACCTTGTGCTGGTATTCAGCTAGACTTAAGTTTCATTGACTGGACAGAACTCCCATTGACTTCAGCTAAACCTCTGAACTCAGAAGGTTTCTAAATCAGACACTATTGGATATATCAAAAAAGGTACTTTGACACAAAATTTCCACTTTGGGTGCCTAAGTTCAAAATTTTAGATTGTCAGTACTTGTTAACTCTAGGGGTGTCTAAAATTTCATAGGCACCTACATGCCCTTTAGTAAACCTTTTGTTTTTGACAATACTGAGCAGCTAAACTCCTATCACATGCAGAAGTCCTGTCAGGTTCCAAAGACAGGCATTCCCTAGTTTGCCTTGTCATCAGGGCTTAAGGTGGTAAGTGGATTGGGACCAACACAAAACACTGGAAGAGTTGCTTATAACACCCTTTCTTCCAAGGGCTCAATAGCTAGTCCATTTGACCACAATATGGGAGCCCCAAATTCAGTTTCCTCCTCTGCCTGGGGGGATTTGAATCCATTTCCCACAACAAGAAGCCCTAACCACCAGGCTATAACTCACTCTCTACCACTGAAGTTGTTCCATTTTATATTTAAAAATAAATTGTATTCATTACATTAAGCACTGAGCCATGAATCTGCTTTTTTCTAGGTGAATGCTCTGACCACTAGGTTACAAAATCGCATTCACTATTGGGCTCTCTCTGGACCAAAAACATTTTAATTATCTCCTGAAAAGTTCAACCACTTCAGCAGGATGGGTTAAGGGTCCACCCCAGAATGTCCTAAAGCCTGATGGGTAGGGCCCTTATCTGGGAAGTATGAGACAAATGTTCAAATACCTCAAGGCATAAAAAGGAGATAAATCCTGGAGCTTCTATATTCTTGGAGAGTCATCAGTGTCCCCCTCAGCTACTGGGTAGAAGGGGGACACTGGTATTCACTTCTCCGAGTTAGATGCTTAACTCCAGGAAAGAGTTCATGGTTATGAATCATGGGTGCCTGTAGACATGTGGGGACTTTATAATTACAGTGCATTGGAGCAGATTTGATTAATCACCTCTAATTAACACACTCCAACAGCCTCTGTGTATCATGTATTCAGCGTCCTCACACTTCAAAATGATGGTGGAGGCACTTTAACTAAAACCCGTTGAACAAGCTTTAAAGTGCCCCTGCTGCCATTTTGAAGGGAAGGATCCTGAATACACAAAATGCTGTAGGTGCTTTAATTAGAGAGGAACATGGAGCTGCTTTAATTAAACCACCCCTGCTTACCACTGGAGCACATGTAAAGGTGCCCCATGATGCAGTTCTCCCAAACCTGAAGGCGTCTCCCTGCAAATCAGAGTGAGGCATCTAACTTTTTGAGAAGGGCAGATATTGAGATTATAATTGTGGCATCTTATATTGGCTAACCTAGGTAACTCTGTGCCTAAGTTTTCTTTTGAAATCCATTAGATCTCTAGATCTAGAGATCTCCATATAATACACAGGGAGCATAGGGTGTCTAACTCAGAACTTTGGATACCAGTAAGCAGCTAAGCTAAATACTTAAAAGTTAGGAATTTCAATCTTGAACCTAACTCTCCCCTTGTGGGTGATTTCTTTCCTCTCATTTCCCCCATTGTTAATCAAAAGAAAACAACATTGAAGCAAACAGAGCTATAATCTAATGGAGAATCAGTCCCCATGGCCCTAAAAATGTAAATGATGCATACTTCTAAAGAGCTCAGCATGTCTTATGGATAAGTGTTGTAATGGGAGCTCTTAAGGCTGAGCGCTATCAAATTCTGGCCCCTCATTTCTAAAATGGCTCCAAAAGAGGATGAAATGCTCTCTGTAACTGTAAAAAAAATCTAAGTGAACAAAGGCCAACTCTGAGGGCACGGATTAGGAGCTAAAAAAGAAAGGGTAGTAGGAAGGAATATTTTTTTCATTCCCTTGGGAGGCACCTGAGTTACTCTACTAATGTGTTTTCATTTAAGTACTTCAGTTCATCTACTGGTTTTCAGTTATGGTATCTGCTAACCCTTTCTTTGTACTTTTTAAACCATCCTGTTATAATTCAATGAGGGTAATTCATCCATATAGAACTACAGATAATCATTTTATCTCAGCACTTTAGAAGTCATGAGTGTTTAAAGAGCCAAATTTCATAAATACATAGCAGAATTTTATTATCCATTTTTCTCAAACATTACAAAGCTAGAGAAGCTGAAAACTTCAGGAATCCTGCAATAGTTTAAGGCACATGTAAACTAAAATCATAGTTTAAAACACACTTAATTCCCAAACGTGTTCTAAAATTAGATTGTGTCTGATCAGATATATACAAATATATATAGTCTGACAGCTAGATACTTGTGATTTAACCTGGGTTTTGGAGGATTTGTCTTCTTTACTTCTCTAGAAGTGAAGAGGACAATATCAGGTGTATTCAGTTCTATAAATAGGAGAAAATGAAACAGATATAGCAGAATTTGGACTCTTTTTGTATCTGGGTAGTTTGCAACCTGCTTAATATACAGCAGATTTCTGAGTGAAATACAATCTACTTAGCTGTTTCCTGTGGCTTTTACTTAAAATGTTGTCACTTCTCTCCTTATGTGGACTTCATCAACATCCTGCACAGCTAACTGGAAAAACAGTGTCCTTTAAAATAAAACCTGCAGTAAATAAGTGGAGCACCTCAGTGGTCCCATGCAACTGTTTGCTGCTGCTATATATACCTCTGACTAGTTTGCAAACCCTCACTTTTACATGCAATCTATGCTCTACTATAATGCATAGAACTCAAGCATTTATACTTTCATATATTTGTTTCTATTTCTGCTTTTATGATATCTTTCTTAAGACTGTTTTCTGCTTTCTTTCCCTCCAGATTTTGGTAGCACATTAGTCCTGAATTCACTAATATCTGTCCTATGCTCTTTTTTTCCTGTAACCTCTGCTTTCAGTGTGGAACTCACAGGTCAGACTGTTGCATATTAGGTTAAAATTAATTTTAAGAACACAATGCCTGAAATTTTCCTTTAAGGTTATCAGTGTAAATCAAGGGTAAGTTATTTCTGCTGTCAACAAAATGTAACATGAGAGTAAATTCAGGTCTTATGCTATACAGAGGCATGCCATTCCTAAACAAATGTAAAAACATACATTGCATATACAGATACAAGTTTTGTTGTGCTAAACATGCAACATACATACACAGGATATTGAAGAGATGGAGAGAGACCCTAATTTATTTTTGCAGCTTGCTTTGTGTAAGGTCTTTGTAGAAGGGACCCAGCCCTTCACTTACCGGGGCCATAACCACTGGGGTGCCCCACAGTCTGTGGGATCCTGGGCCATCCTGATGGTAGGTGGTTGTCCTACAGACAAACAGCATGCCCCCCTCCCCCCTGTATGCTCACCCCTTTGACAGGGCAGGCAAGTGGCGGGTGATGCATTTCCCACATGCCTGCCCTTTGGGAAAGCTGAGAGCCAGAAACTGGGTTCCATCAGGGCCCAGAGCCCTGTCATGGACAAGAGACCAGTGTGTCTGGTGTTGCCTAGAGCTTGGAGGCTGCAGCTTCAGGCAATGATAAGCTCCACAGGGGTTCTCAGCATCTGGCAGCAGCTGTAGGGCATATAGGAGCCTGCCGGGGTCCAGGTTGGCTCAGGTCAACCTGGAACTTCCCCTATAGGGCAGTGCTAGCCCTAGAGAAGGGGAGGCACTGGTGTAAGCACTAGGCCATGCTGTCTTCCTTCACCAGTGTTAAGGATGTCTGATTGGAGACCAGCCTGACCCTGGCTCCCATGGCAGGAACCTGACCATCCGGTGGATGCTGGATGCCAGGTACCTCTAAGGACCTCAAAGGAATTCACAGTGCACATGGACCCAAACTACCCACTGGGTTGGCCCAGTAGAGGCTTGCCCTGTGAATTAGGCTTGTGACTAGGAGGGAAACCTGAAAAGCCTCAGCCATCTGAGATGAAAGTGGATGCACACTACAAGATGAAAGCTAGGCCCGTGAGTAAATGAAGGACATGACTATTTGCATTATATTGCTTTATTAATTTCTATGCAGTATGGATGTCATTGGTGGTAGACCCTTACTAGATCCTTACTAAACAGTAATGATTACAATCTCATAAGGATAACGGAGACTTGGTGGGACTCCATGTATGACTGGACCACAGGTATAGATGTTCCTTGTACAGGAGAGATTGTGTTGCAAGAAAGGACAGGGGTGTAGCTCTCTATGTAAAAGAGCAATACATTTCCCTACAGATGGAGAGTGGCAACTCTCCAGGGTGACCTGAGACCCTCTAGGTAAGAATAAGGGAGTAATGTGGTAAAAGGGGGATATAATGGTAGGAATCTACTACAGACCTCCTAATCAAGAGCAAGAACTTGACCATGAGTTCACAAGGGAACTGGCTGAGGCTGCATACTCTCAGTGCATGGTTGTCATGGGCAACTTTAATTACCTGGACATCTCATGGGAAAATCACTTAGCCAAATCCGATCAGTCACAATGCTTCCTCACAAGCATGGACAAGCGTTATTTGTCTCAAGAAGTCTACGGACTGACAAGGGGCAAGATGCTGCTGGATCTGGTACTGGCCAAAGGGGATGATCTAGTCAGTGACCTGAGAATTGAGGGAAAGCTGGGTGACAGTGACCATGAGTTGATCACTTTCTCTATTCACTGCAAAGCTAGCAAGTCAGTGAGCAATACAGAAGTTCTTGACTTTCGAAAGGCCGGCTTCCACAAGCTTAGGAGGCTAGTTGTTCAGGCCCTGAGAAACCACAATCTGGCAGGGAGGAATATCCATGATTAATGGTTGCTCCTCAAGGAATCAATCCTTGAAGCACAAGGGAAGTCCATTCCAACCTGCAGAAAAAGTAGCAAAAGGAGCCCCTTGGCTCAATAGGAAACACAAGGACCTCCTGCACCGAAAGAAAGAAACATATAAAAGATGGAAGATGGGAAACGTCACTAAAGAGGAATACTCAGCACTAGCCTGCACCTGTAGGGAGCAGAGAGTGATAGTAGATGGAACCAAGTCAACTTGATGCACTGTAACCAGTAGAGTCCCTCAAGGCTCCATTCTTGGACCTTTACTCTTCGATGTGTTTATAAATTATCCGGAATTGGGTGTTACAAGTGGACTGGCTAAGTTTGCTGATGACATCAAATTATGGGGAGTAAGTGCAGCCACCCCAGAGGACAGGCTGGCAATCCAGGCTGACCTCAACTGGTTTACAAGGTGGACAGATCAAAACCTGATGGCATTCAATGCTGAGAAATGCAAGGTGCTCCACCTTGGGAAAAAGAACCCACACCACACTTATAGGCTCGGCAGTGCTATGCTAGCTAGCACTGCATCCAAAAAAGACTTAGGGGTCATGATTTGACCACAAGATGAACACGAGCCACCAATGGAAAGCTGCAGCTGGCAAAGCAAACAAAACTCTGGCCTGCATCTTCTGATGCATCTCAAACAAGATCTAGTAAGTCATCCTCCCACTTTACTTGGCCTTGCTGAGACCACAGTTGGAATACTGTGTCCAGTTCTGGGCTCCGCAATTCAGAAAGGATGTGGAGAAGCTTGAGAGAGTCCAGAGGAGAGCTACATGAATGATTAGAAGACAAGAGCCTTATGAAAAGAGGCTGAGAGACATGGGACTCTTCAGCCTGGAAAAGCATAGGCTCAGGGGTGACTTGGTGGCAGCCTATAAGTATATAAGGGGTGTGCACCGGGAACTGGGAGAATGACTGTTCACCAGCGCACCCCATGGGAAGACTAGCTTAAACAGTCAAACTCTTGGAAGACTGTTTTAGGCTCGACATAAGGAAAAACTTTTCTGGAATAAACTCCCCTCAGAGGTGATGCAGGCACCTACTCTGGATTCCGTTAAGAAACACATGGATACCTATCTTCCTGGGATCACTTGACCCCTGCTGACTGCCTGCCCTTTGGGCAGGGGGCTGGAACCAATGATCTTGTGAGGTCCCTTCCAGCCCTAATGTCTATGAAATCTATGAGTCACTGGGCTTGGCCAGCTCACATGAGTCCCAGACTGCTTTGTTTTTCCTTTCATATCAGACCTTTTTTCCTGTCAAATGAACAAAGGCACCGGGGGGACCAGGCACCTATCCCAATCATCACAGGAACCCCTGAGTGGAAAGGGGCAGGGTGTAGAGGAGGTGGAGCCCCATAAAAGATGCTCAGGTATTGAGACCTGTGCCCATTTCAACATACCCCACTACAGTCAGGTACCACCTCCTGATATCGTTTTCAATAACATCAAGTCACGGCAAGCAGGATATAGCGATAAGGGGGAGAAACACCTGTTGAGAGTGCAGCATCTGGGCCCTATCCCAGAGTGGCCCTTTGACTTGGGTCCCACTACAGTCTCCAATCCCTTTCTTAACACAAGGGCAAACTAGTACAAAAATTATTAATCCTCATGTCCCTCACTACTTTCTTCATGATGGATTCTTAGTTGCCTTTTCTCTTCTCCTCAGACCTTTTTGTCTTCCTGTTCACTCCTGTTTTGTCTTTTCCCCTGTTCTCTGCTTTGTATTTGAAAGAGGCAAGGATTTATTTGGGTTTTCTTGGGTTATCGGCATAATTGGGATAGAGTTAGACAGCCTTTCTAATGCAAGACATTCTTGCTGAGGTCTGCAACACATTTCATCTTTGAAATACTTTTTCATGCTTATATCATGTAATCATCAGCTGGGCTCAAGTATCACTTTGTGAAGTCAGTCTCAGATCTATCCAAAGTAGTACCAAGGGCAAGTGTCTGGTAGTTTAAAACAGCAAAGTGTAAAATAAAATTTTCATGAGTGAAACAAAGCAAGATGAAAGGGCAAAATCAGCCATGTAATTATATCTGCAATTTTTCTGCTTGCTTTTTACATCATTCACTCTACTTATGCTTTCCACTTAAATGACTAAACAAACATTTTGCCAGCAGCCATAGACAAGTGAACTATGTCAAACAATACATAAAAGGAGGTTAGGAGCATGTAATGCCCTTTTCCCTACTGTAATCCATTAGTGTACCACACCTGGTACTTATGTAAATATTTTAGTCTTGTAAATTAAACTGAGACTGTAAATATATATCTTTGAAAGGACAGAATATGCACACCAAATACAAGTGAAAACAACTAGTTATTTTCACATACTGGGGAGGACTCTTCAAAGGAAGTCTATCCAGTCATTTTTTTCCATAGTCATTTTTCAAAAGCAAAACTAATTTGACAAAAAGAATGGTATGGTTGTCTTAACACCACAGTGGGAGCTCCACAGTTCTAATATCTGAAGTGAAACTATCCCTCCCCGTGGTCATGTGAAAGTCACTTAATCTTGTTCTGTCTCAGGTACACAGTGGGCATGTTTACATATGCATTTATGCTGGTTTAAATTTACTGTGCAGTAAGCAGGAACGGGTCAGTGTCTACATGTGCAGGCATCAAAGTGCATTAACATGTATGGACTGACTTGGGACTAAAGTTAGTCTCAAGTCAGTCCCCACACAGTGTTAATTTGCTTTAATGCCTGCACATGTGGACTCCAGCCCACTTACTTCTACTTAAAGTTAATCCCAAGTCATTGCACACACACAGCGTTACTGTGCAGGTGCGTTACTGCGCAGTAACTAATTAGGGGTAAATGTGACACCTGCATCTGACAGGTATCAAATTTACACTTAAGTCGGCATAAGTTACCATATTTACTGTGCAGTATGGGAATGCCCCTGCAGATGTGTGTCCATACTGCAGAGCTAATGTGCACATGTAGACACACCCAATCTGTAACATAGGGTTTACACTTACACTCCATACATCTGTATGAGGACTGCTGATTGCTTTGCAAAGTGCTTTGAAGTATGAGTTAAATATTATTATACCTTTTTGCAAAACATACTGAACAAATGCATTGGTAAAAGTTAAATTCCTTGTTCTGCTGTCAGAGTTCTTTGAGTAGATGTGATATTTTTTATTAGACTAACTGGGTAGTTGGAAAAAAGTTCTTAGCAAGTTTTCAGGTGCAGTCACCCTTCTTCAGGCATAGGAAGTATCTGCTATTCTGAAACTCCAAGGAATGAGAGAAGCTAGGGTTACCATATTTCCAACTTCAAAAAAGAGGACACCTGTTGGGGGGAGGGGAGAAGGGGTATGTCATTGTCAGGGGGTGCAGTTATATGGCCTCTGTCCCCTCAGCCCTGCCAGTGCCCCTCACTCCCAACCTTAAGCCCCTTTCCCACCACCCAGTCCTGCTGCCTGGTGCTCCTCACTCCCAATCTGCAGCTCCCTGCCCTCCAGCCCTGCCGGTGCCCCTCACTCCCATCCTGCAGCCCATTTCCCACCCTGCAGCCTTGCTGGTTGCTCCTCCCCAGGTGCATCACTTTGCATGTGTCAGTGTTGAATCCCATCCTATTCTC
>NW_017728992.1:134009441-134033429 GCF_001723915.1 Gavialis gangeticus | reverse complement strand
CCTCATTCCTGACCCATAGCTCCTTGCTTCCCTGGGTGCTACTCATCCTGAGTCATAGCTCCCTGCCCCGCCACCCCCCAGCACTGTTGGTGCCCTGCACTTCTGAACCACAGTTCCTGCTCCTTCCCAGACCTGCTGTCTAAGCAGCTTGCTTGCACACACACATATACACATTCCAGCAGCTGTCTGGGCCCGCATGGAAAGCACGTTGTCTCCCAACAGTCAGACAGCTTCTCCATTGCCTCCACCCCTGAGCAAAAGCAGAGGGAAAACAAAAACCTGGACATTTGCTTGTATTTTAAAAAACCTGTCTAGATGGAGGACAAGGAGCCAAAAAAGTGGACATGTCTTGGAAACCCTGGATGTATGGTAACCCTAAGAAAAACTAAAAGTGTGACAGGATGTCAGTGAGACTGTAAATAGGTAGAAATTAGGAAAACAAAAGGCAAAGCAGGGAAGGGTGGGGGCAAAAAAGCAGAGGGAACAAAAGCCAAAGGTGTATGAGGGAGACTCTACAGTAGTTGAAATTCAAGGTGGAAAAGAGGCTGCTTGTGAAAAAGGAAATAGCTGGAAATTAGGAAGAAAAAGGGCAGAAAAGTAGGGGAGAGAGGAAAAAGTGGGAGTGAAAAGAAAAGTGTAAGAGGTCAGGTCTGTCAGGTACCTGGTGGATCACATCAGGCAGGTTGTAATGTGCCATAAATCCAATGTTTATAGTAAGTCCATAAGTTTTTGTATTCAGTAGATTTACGAAGAGAAGTTGATAGGCTTGTCTATGAAAGGCGTTTTGTAAGTTTCCTTTGAGGATTAGAACTGAGAGATCGGAGAGGGAGTGATTGTCTTGAGAGAAGTGTGCACCCACAGGTAGTTGGGTATTCTTGTCTTTGGTAGATTTTTGGTGTGTGTTCATTCTGGTGCGCAGTTGTTTGGTTTCTCCTACATATTTTCCATCAGGATATTTGGTGCACTGTATGAGATATATAACAGTTCTGGAGGTGCAGGTGTAAGATCCAGGAATGGGGATGGTTCTGTTGTGGGGTGCACTTATTGTGGAGGTGGTGGAGATGTGTTGGTAGGTTTTGCATTTCTTGTCCTAGCATGGTCTGGATCCATTAGGTGTGCCTTGGATCATAGTCAGTTTGCTTCTGGTGATGACATTTGTGAAGTTTGGTGCATGTTTAAAGGCTAGGATGGGTAGTTCTGGAAAGATCTCTTTAAGAACTAGATATTCTTCTAGTATGAGTTGCAATTGTTTGAGGATTTTCCATGTAGATTCCAGGGAAGGGTGATATGTCATAACTAATGGTGTGTGATTTGTGGGCATTTTCTTTTGTACTGCAGTAAATCTTCATGTAGCATCCGGGTAGCTCTTTCAAAAGCATTATCTATCTCTCTGGAGCAGTGTCCTTTTTGGCTGAGGCCCTTTTGAGATTTGTGAAGTGGCAATCATGGGTATTTTCCTTGGTGCAAATTCGGCGGTTTCTTATATATGGTCATTTTAATTTTACCATTTTGGATATTGCTCATGGTGTCCAAAAAGAAAATGCTGGTGTTAGAATATTCAAGTGATAGTCTGATGGAGGGGTGATGACTGTTGAATTTTTGATAGAAAGCAAAGACTGCAGGGTTTTGGTTCAAATGATGAAGATGTACCTCAGGTACAGTAAAAGCTTGATGGTGCAGTTCTTGAGGAATTCTTCTTCTAGGTGGGCCATAAAAAGGTTGGCATATTGTGGGGCCATGTTGGTGCCCATAGCTGTGCCCATGGTCTGGAGGAAGTGTTGGTTGTTGAAACTGAAGCTGTTGTGTGTGAGGATGAGGTATATGAGTTCAGTGATATCCTGAGGTCTGTATTCTGAGTTGTAATCTCATTCTTTTAGATATGTGAAGCAGGCTTGGATGCCATCCTGGTGTGGGATGTTGGTGTACAAGCTAGTGAGCTAGTGAGCATAATGGCTAGGAGGGTATTGCTGGGAAGGTGGCCTATGTTTCTGAGTTTTTGCAGGAAGTCTGTTGTGTCTTGGATGAAACTCGATCTATGGGTGACAAATGGTTTGAAGATGGCTTCGATGAAACCTAATATTTCTTCCATTAGGGTTCCATGGTTTGAAATGATAGGTCTGCCAAGGCTTCCTTGTTTGTGGATTTTAGGGAGCAGGTAAAAAGTCCCTGGATTGGGTAGTGGAGGGATCAGGGTCTGACGTAATTCTGCTGTAATTCTTTCCTTCCACTATTTATAGCAGTTTTCCATTAGTATTATGAATTCTGTATCTAATTTGTACTCTTTTCTGGGAATTGATTAACTCCTTCCTTATTTCAAGTAGCTGGCTTTTGGTCTCTTCAGTTTTTGCAGCTGTGGTGATTCCCTTCTTATATCTGTCATGGTATTTAGGTTAAAATCTGTCTGGAGGAGATACAGTTTTGCTGACCAGAAAGTGTTTAAGATTTCTAAAGTAATGTAAATTTCTAAATTATTTTCTTATCCTGATTTGAGGCAAAAAGCCCAAATCTCTTTTCTTATTTTTGTGAACAGATTAAGGATATGGAGTAGGAATTACTAAAATTACAAAGAAATCCCAAACCTCTAGTCAGTCAAATCAACAAAGCTAGACTCAGTCCTCACTCCAATCTGCTACTTTATGAACCCTGGGACAAGGACAACAGAGTCTCTCTGGTGGTCACCTATAGCTCCCATCTTGAACACCTAGGAAACATCATTAATGACCTCCAGTCCCTCCTGGAAAAGGCTGACTTAAGGTAGCCATGAAGGATGAGCCTGTCCTGATTTACAGACTAGGCCTGTGTGAAGTGGTTAGTATTTGCTTTGGATTTGGCCGATTCGGAGGATAGTGATTCGATTTGGTGATTTGAATCACTGTTCCAAATTGATTCAGCCAAATCTCCAAATTGAACAGCCCCCATTCCCCATCCCCCACCCACTCTTCCAGCCCTATCAATGGCTGCCCTGCCTGGCCCCAGTGTCTCGGCACTTAACACAAACAAACAAACAATAAAAGCCCTGCACCCACCAGCTCGTGCCAGGTGGGAGGGCGATTCCTGCTGCCCCCCACTGCCCTGCACTGCATGGGAGGGCTCTTCCATGAGCCCCCAGAGGCCCCAACAGCCACCACAGCAGCTGGTGAATATGCTTGCTTTTTTTTTTTTTTTAAGTGCCAGGATGCCTGGGGCTGGGCAGGGCAGCCATTGACAGGGCTGGGAGAGCGGGCAAGGTTGGGGGCTGTTCAGGGGGCTGGGGGAGCAGGCAGGGAATGGGGCCTGGTGGGGGTCCCCCCATGGTCTCCTCTCCCCTCCTCCAGCCCTCCACTGCCACCCCCTACTTACTGGCATGGGGTCTTGATCCAGCTCCTTGTAGTGGCGAGTGGGGACTGCCTGGATCTCCTCTGAATATTTTCTGAATTGATTTGGAAGTTTCACATCAATATGGACCTTTTTATTGGTCTCCAAATTCAATTCAGATTTGGAGATTTGGCTGCCGAATTGGGCCACATCTCCTCTGAATCAAATCAGCAACCGAAGCTTCACACAGCCGTACTCATAACCCAGCAGGGTGCAGCAGCAGCAACGTGGTGTTGGTTGAGAGAGAAGGGGCAATGGACACTCTCATGGGCCAAAAAGCCCTGATAGAGAGCTCCTTGCAGGGTACCAAGTTGTGCTTCTGCTCAGACACAAGGTGGCACTGCTTTGCTTTGTCTGTCTATCAACACTTGCATCCAGCCTCATTTCAATGGAGGATCTTCAATCAAGTTCATGGTTTCTTATTTTTTTCATGGACAGTTCCATTTTTATGGACTTTATAGACAAGTGTTTTTAGCAGTTTTTATGACAGTTGGCAGCCCTGTTGCTCAGACCTCTCCCTCCATTTCAATTGTCTGTGTGAGTATTTGTCATTATAGCATCAACCTATGTCTCTCTTGTCAGATTTGAGAGTACTGGATAAAGACATTCACTTCCATTTTACAGAACAGGTACAATGGGTGATAGCCATAGTGCCCTGACTAATATTCTCCCTTCCAGTAAAACAGGCTTTCAAAGAGACTCTTTAGCTATTGATGGAGGTATTATAAATGCTGCATTTCACTTCATAAATGCTACAGTACCAGCTTCTAAATGACTGAAATTGCTTAGAATAAATAATGTGAAAGACAGTATACCACAAGCCTAAATTATCTTCTAGTAAAGTTTTTGATATAAGGCGACTGTTTTGAAAAGCAGATTATGCACATGAAAAAACCACTGAGGAGTATGTTTGAAATCTGCTCTCACACAGGGTTTTATTGGTTGGTAGCTGAAGTTCTGTGACTTTTATGTATTATGGATGTTTAATGAAACTGGGCATATCTAGAATGCCACACTGTGCCCAGCAGACTGGGCACAGACTGGGAAGCAAACCCTGCTCACTCATTCCCACTCCAGGTACATCAAACTCTAAAAATGAGACCATAAATCAGCCCTGAACATATACCAATAAACATGCCTGAGACAGGCTTGGGCATATCAAAGATACTGACAAGCAACAACATTGCCTCATTTCAAGGAGTTGGTGAGCATGGATGGGAGTGAGTAGCTTCATAGTAGCACTTCCAAGTGAGGGGCAGGGGCAATGTAGACATATATGACCAGACTATTTAAGCTCAGTAATGTATGCTGAAATACTCTGAAAGTCTGACACATAAAGGCAACTTTATTTGATGTTTCTTAGATGCTACATGAATTGTATGTAGCTTAGATCATGTTTCAAATACTTTTTAGTGAGAGCTCTACTTCAGTTACATCTTCATGCATGCTTACATCATTCAAAAAACTATGTGATAGGAAGCTGCCAGATATGTCTGTCTCTTGAGCACGAGTGGCTAACCTGCAGGCACATGTGCACAGGTGGCAATGGCAGTCTCTGTGTGTAGTATGGAACAGATTTGGGAGAGGGGGGCAAGCAGTACAGTGGCAGATAAAGCAGGGAGCAGAGAGCAGTGCAAAAGATTGGACAGGAAGCACAAGGCAGGAAGCAGAACAGCAGATTGGGATCAGAGTAGAAATTGGGGGGTGGGGGCATGGTGCTTAATTGGTGGCACACCTGTTAAAAAAGTTGGCCCCCACTGGTCTAAAATATGAACTGTTAGCAGCAAACCTGGAGGTCTTTCTCTTTTTAAAGAAAAAATGTCTATCCAGATAAATAAATGACTGTTAGAAGAAAGAAAAGTTTATGGATTACTATAAAGAACAAAGAGCAAAAACTTTAAGTGTTTCATTAATACGTTCAATGGTTCAAGAAAGGCTTTACTAAATTGCTAATACTGACAAAGAAATAAAGTATTGCTGCTTAACATGTCCTGACCTGGAGCACTCAAGTTCAACCTATGATTGTACAGACTTATAAAATATAGCATGCAAAAAACTTTTACAAATAACTTATTTGTTTCACTTCCCTTCTATGTATCTCCTATATACACAAACAGAAATCACACTTTACATTTCACTTCTTCAGTTTACAGCAGATCTAAACTGTTTATATAAGTGCTTGCTGTGGTGCACTTATGGACTGAGGCAAAATAGAGGAAAAGGAAAGGAAGGCTAAATATATCTGATCTTATCTTGCCATATAATGTATTTACATTAATATCATTTAGCTGATAACATAACTTTTCTCAGATACTTGAGCTGAAATGCATTTGCTAAAGTGCAATAAAATTACCTACGCAGACAAGTTTCTTTGGGTAAATCTGATATCTTTTATTAGACCAACTCAAATAGTTACCTAATCCTTCATCTTCTTGGCTTTTATGCTCTTTAACAATTCAGCTCTCACACTTCTTGCTACAATGTGGCCTCATCTACATGAGCGGTGAACTGCGCAGTTGTTACTGCTCAGTAGGGCTGTGCGAAGCTTTGCCAGCTGTTTTGTTTTGACGTTGTTTCAACTTGTTTCAAGCTCAAAACAGCGAAATTGAAATGAAACAAAGTGTTTTGAAACATCCTCAAAATGAAATGAGGGAAGTTGAAACATTTTGAATTTCAAAGCAGCCAGGTGGTGGGAAGCAAGTGAGAGCCAGGGCTGCACACCAAGCGGCTCCGCAACCCCATGTGGCTCAGCCTGGCAGGGAGCACAGCCCTGGCTCTCCCTGCCTCCCACTGCTGGGAACTGAGCCTGGTGGAGGCTGGCAGAGCTGATTGGAGTGCAGTGCTGGCTCTGCCCACCTCCCACTGCTGGGCTGCACTCCGATCGGCTCCGCCAGCTCCATGGAGCTCAGCCCGGTGGTGAAAGGTGGGCAGAGCTGGTGCTGTGCTCTGCCTTCTGCCACTGGGCTGACTTCTATGGGGCTGTGAGCTGCTGGGAGCTGAGCCCAGTGGAGGGAGGTGGAGCTGATTGGAGCTCAGCACTGCCTCCCACCACCAGGCTGCACTCTGATTGGCTCCACCAGCCTCATAGAGCTCAGCCTGGTGGTGGGAGGCAGTCAGACCTGGCACTGCACTCTGTCTCCTGCCACTGGGCTAAATTCCAGTGGAGCTCAGCTCACTCTGTCTCCTGCTGGGAGTTCAGCCCAGTGGAGACTGGTGGAGCCATCAGACTGCAATGCCAGCTCTGCAGGCCTCCTGCCACCTGGCTACGCTCCAGTTGATTCCACCATCTCCATGGAGCTCACCCCGGTGGTGAGAGGTGGGCAGAGCCAGCACTGCGCTCTGCCTCCCACCACTGGGCTGAGTTCAATGGGGCTGTGAGCTGCTGGGAGCTGAGGCCAGTGGAGGGAGGTGGAGTGCAGCCCTGGTGCTGCACTCCAATTCCCCCCACTGGGTTCAGTTCCTCGGGGCTGTACTCTGCCTCCCTCCACTGGGCTCAGCTCCCAGTGCCCCACCTTCTTCCACTGGGCTCAGCTCCCAACAGCTCCCAGCTCCATAGAACTGAGCCTGGTGGGGGGAATTGGAGCACAGTGCTGGGGCAGTGCTCCACCTCCTTGCACCTCCCTCCACTGGGCTCAGCTCCCAGTGCCCCACCTTCTTCCACTGGGCTCAGCTCCCAGTGGCTCACAGCCCCATGGAACTGAGCCAGGTGGGGGGAATTGGAGAGCTGCGCTCTGCCGCCCTCCACTGGGCTCAGCTCCCAGTGGCTCACAGCCCTGTGGACCTCAGCCCAGTTGGGGGAAGTGGAGCACAGCACTGGGGCTGTGTTCCGCCTCCCTCCACTGGGCTCAGCTCAATGGAGCTGCGCTGGGTGCGGGCAGGTCCCAGGCGGCAGCGGCAGCAGCAGCCTTGTGCCCACACCCCTGGGAAGACTGGTGCTGCTGCTGGCCCCACACAGCAGGAGCAGCCTCCTGTTATTTAGCAGGCAGCTTGGGGCCATCACCCATGGGAGAAGTCCAGCAGTGTCCACGCAGCCCTCCCAGCTGATGTTATGGCTCCTAGTGGAATGCAGATAGACCTTCCTGTCCTTACCTTTTCTGCCTTTCGTTAGGATAGTGACAGACCCATAAATTGTTTTGTGGTTCCATCTATGTTTTTGTGTTTTGTCTCACTATAGTGAGCTAGCCTCACTTGCATATTATAAAGGCTATCGTTCTATTCACTCAGTCCATCATAGGTCTGCAGGACTTCTGGACTACACAAGACTCTTAATTAATTCATGTACTTGGATAAACAGATAAATAAATAAGTAATCAATAAATAGATAATCCACTAAGTGAAACAGTCGATTAATTCATCAGACTTCTCGTTACATCAAAGCAATTTCATCATCAATTCATTATGAGTGTTTGCCCCTCATCATTCCCACAATCAATTTGGGGCTATTCCACCTTCCCAGTTTCAATTAATTTTGTTGCTTAAATCCAATATATAGAATCCTACTCTTGCTCCAAGTCAGGACTCCTTATCCTTATAGCTAAATTTTACATCATGTACATTACCCTTGATGGGTCTGTCTCATAGTATCGGACTCTTGTATGAGAGGCTTCAATTTTCCGAGGGTCAGCATGGGGCTCCACCGGTGCTACTCGCTGGGGTTTTGTCTCCTGGCGCCAGGGTGTTAGAGTCCATAAGAAGTCCTCCTTTATGCTGGCCTGCAGTTCCTGATAGCTAGTGACCCCTCTGCATCTCTAGATTGGGGAACCAGTGTGGCTGCTTACCACGATTCTGCCAAGATGCATACGTGTTTCTCTCCTTCCCCTTGCTGACTGGCTTCACTTACCTTTTAATATCCAGAAACAGGTGCAGATTTGTGACATCACCATACATGTACCTCAGAAGCCTCAACATGCATGCACTTATAAACTTTATACTAAAGCACTTTATTTATAGCACTTATACTAAATTTGCCTTTCTGAAATCTAGGACTTCTGCTCTGCTGACTGATTCCCCAGACTTACAGTGGATGGTGAACCTTATCAGGTCATGATCGTTGTAGCCCAGAGTACCACCAATTCTCAGGTTGCCTATGATGTCCTCCCTCTTGGTCAGCACCAAATCCAGAGTGGCCTTACCTCTAGTAGGCCCTTCCACAACCTATGTCAGAAACAGGTCATCTATTGTTGCCAAGAAGTTGGCTGACCCGCTGGAGGTGGCTGAGTGGTCCTCCCAACAGATGTTAAGGTAGTTGAAGTCACCCATGACAATCATGTCTCTAGTGCGCACTGCTTCACTCAGCTTTTTGGAGAATGCCTGATCGCACTTCTATTCTTGGGAGGGAGGCCTGTAGAAGACTCCAACCATCAGGTCTCCCTTTCCTGATCCCTCTTGTATCCTTACCCAGAGGGTCTCAAGGGTTTGACCCATCCCTGCAGGTCAAACATGACCTGCAGGGAAGAGTACCGCTTTTTCACATGGAGGGCCACACATCTTCCCTTCTTCCCAACCTGATCCTTCCTGTAAAGGCTATAGACTTCAATATTGACTGCCCAATCATGCGTGTCATCCCACCAGTCTCCATCAACCCAATCAAATTGAATTCCTTGTCAACCAGAGGGAGTGCCAGTTCTTTCTGTTTGTTTCCCAGGCTTCTGGCATTCCCATAAAGACACCTGAGTCCCCCCCGGTCACCTCAGGTTTTCTGTCATGCTGCCTGTGTCTCTTCACCGTTAGGGCGGCTAGGAGCTGGAACCAACTTCCAAGGGAAGTGGTGCTGGCCCCTACCCTGGGGGTCTTTAAGAAGAGGCTGGATGCCCACCTAGCTGGACTCGTTTGAGTCCCATTTCTCTTTTTGGGGTTTTTGTTGTTCTCCCGCCCTGGCGGGGGGTCGGGCTAGAAGATCTACTAGGTCCCTTCCGACCCTTAATCTATGAATCTATGAATCTATGAATCAAGATGTTAGTACTTATCTGAATGTCCATAGCTTGAATACCCTCCCATGTATTGTTACAGCTAGAGGATTCGTGCACAGCAGCACAACCTTCTCCCTAGCCCTTGAACATGCCTAGTCTAAAGCCCTCCTCAACTTGTCAGTGACTCTCACAATGAAGAGCTTCTTTCCTCTGCCTGTGAGATGAATACCATCCCTTGCATGTAGACTGCTGTAGTTAAATTGCAAATCTAAGTTAAGGTGTCCAAAGCCTACATATTAACACCATCTCTGAAGCCTTTGGTTGATGTCCTCAGTGCACTCCTCCCTCTGATGGCCACGACCTCTGATTGGGAGGATTGAGGAGAAGATCACCTATGCTTTTAGGTCCTTGAGCTTCACCCCCATGGTTTCGTAGTCTGTCATGATCCTCCCAGGGCTACTTCTTGCCATGTCATTGGTGCCCATAAGAAGAAGGAGCATGGGGTAGTGGTCAGTAGGGCAGAACAGTTTAGAGATCCTTGCCATAACACCTCTGATCCTGGCTCCTGGAAGGCAGCAGACTTCTCGAGCAAAGGGGTCTGGATGACAAATGGCTCCTTCTGTGTTCTGCAGCAGGGAGTGTCCTACAACTATCATCCTACATTGTTTCTTTGCTGGGGTCAGTTGGTTCTGTACAGATGCACCAACCATTGATGATGTGAGGGCCTTGTAACTGTTGTGCAGGGTTATTGGTGGAACAACTGATGCACATCTTGCCTTTGGTCCTGACATCACCAATGTCCACCCGTTATTGGTTGGGGCTTCTTTTTTCAGGCCTGCTCTCTTGCCTGATCTCTGTGGCCTGCTTCTCCAGGTTCAGGGCCTGGCAGTAGGCATCAACCTCTGCCTTGTGTTTTCTGATTGTCTGTACCCTGTCCACCTCCTCCTGTAGCTCCCTCATCCAGCCCTCCAGAGTCTTCATCAGCAAGCACATCCCACAAGTATGAGCGCTCATGCCCCTGAGCCCAGCATCCAGCAGATGTGCCAGGCAGCCATCACAGCCTGGAGTCAAGAGCTCCATCTGTGTGGAGGCTGGGTCAATCCAGACCAGGGAGCCTGGGGATGCGGCATGTACCCACCATATTGCAGGGCAAGGTCTGGTCACGCGGCTCCCCAGGTGTTTGTATAAGCGGGAGACCAGGCGGGTGTTATTGCCCCCACGTGGTCCTCACCAACTGCTGCTGCTGAGACTTGGTAGGCAGGTTTGAGCAACTGCTTGCAGGGGGATCCCCTGGCTACCTGGCTTCCTGAGCAGCTGGGGGATTCCCTGGATCCCCGGGGGACAAGGGAGGGTTGGTCCCTCATCCTCTTTCCCTGATGTCCAGTGCCAGAGGATTTTCCTTGGCACGGGGGGCCTCAGTTGCCTGGGGGCACAGCAGGCACAGGATGTGCCATGCCATGTGTGGGGCAACTGGAGGGCAACTCAGGAGTGAGAGTGCCTGCCAATAGCTCTTTCTCATGTCCTTCTGCATGAACTCCTGTGCTAACTTGTGCATTGTGCCCAGAGCATGCCTGTTTGCACGCTGTGTCCATGTGGCTCCCTGGGGCTGAGCTGAGTAGCATCTGGGGTGGGGTGTGACCCTCTTCGGCTCCACTCAGCTGTCCACTCTAGCTAGCGTCCACTCAGAATGGGCCCAGCTTACCTCCTGGCTCCACATTGGGGGTCAGGTCGGGGTCAGTCAGAGGGGTCCATCGGGGGTCTTCACTTTTAGGGGCACAATGGGCTTGCACCCATGTGTCTCGCACCAAGAGCTAGTCCCAACTCTTGGGAGCTGGCTGTACGTACTTTAATATTAATGTTTACTTACCTGTGCCTGTCCCCCTCTCCTTAGTTTGTTGGCTTGTGACCCTAATCCTCCACTATATAAAAGTGGGAACTTCCATTGCCAACCTCCTCTGCCACTTCCTGAGGTTGCAGGGTTTGATACAACATTTAGCTTTCAAGTTATAGTTAGCTCCCAGGTCAGGATTCAATAGCTTACAAAACAGTAGTGGAGCTGCAAACCATAAAATACTGAACCCTCTAAAATAAGCTGAGAAGGGTTTTAGGTGCCAACAAGCTGTATTTAGGTGCTTATATAACCACTAATGCCATAGTATCTTACTGTTCCACAATCCTTTAAGAATTTAGAGAAGTATTAGTTTCCCCATTTTACAGACGGGGAATGGAGACCAATGAATTAATGGTTAGCTCTTCAAAGGAGTTCGGAACCCACTTTTAGGAATCTGAGGGCATGTCTATATTACCTCAGTGCTATCTTGAGGAGCACTATACCAAGTATACATGTCCAGAGCTGTTCTAAACTGACTATATTACTTCTATTTTGGGAGGAATTAAGGATGATGAAGAATGCCTCATTGTACCACTCCCTGGTATGGTACTGTGGTAGTGTATATGTGTCTGAATGTTTGAGTGTCGAGGTGGGATTGAAACTTTTCAGATAATCTATGTGACTCACTCAAAATCACACAGGAAATCTCTGACAGCAGGAAATTTAACCAGTCACAGATTCTAGTCCTATAGAATGGACCATTTTTAGTTTCTTAACCTTGTTGAAAAGAATTAGGATCAAATAAACTTGAATTCCCCTAGTCTCTTTGTATGGTAAGTGGTAGGTAAGTGTGTGATTTGTATGCATCCCTGCTCATTCATATGAGTATTCATGTAGTGGTTCACTATTCTAGTAAAACCAGAAATTAGATCATTGGCCACTATGGAACATTCTTATTGTGGTTGCTAGTTAATGAACAAAATGAGGCACCCGTAGAAAAGACAGATGATCCAATAAGATGTCTTGCTTTACCATCGATATCAGTCTCAGTGCCATTCTCCACTGAGTGGGCAAAGCATCCTGAGTTATGCTTGTGAAGCTTTTAATTAATTCCTTTTAAAATCCTTTATAGAATATTCCCAATATTGCTTGAATATGGAAGTGTTTAATACTTCCTTCCCTTTTAACAGACTATATCGCCATGCAGCATTCACAGCTAGCCAATAATTTTTTTATATTACCCCTGTCTGGTATGCCACTTACTGCACCTTGCCTTGAATTAAACTGTAAACTTGTTTTCTGGAGCTTCTGTATGGTGAACGAATAAATGGCCTGTGATTGGCACTTCTGGATGCTTCTCTTGTACAAATAATGTATGACTGTCTAAAAAAAATAAAGAATGATAATTTGCCTTTTGTATTAGCATCATGACAGATTTTTAGTGCCAGTACAGGAACTTCATAATTACAGGGTAAGGCTCACTCCCTACAAACTTTTTGTTTTTTAATTTGAACTTCTGTACTCATTTACTTGTAAGCACTTTTTTGGCACTGATCAGTTTGAGCAGCTATGGCTATATTATTCTTTTAACTCTAGTATATGTTCCTGAAAATCATCTCTGTCAAGTAAATTAATCTCATGGCACTATTTCAGGAGTGGATTTTATTGCATCTATAGCTGTTTTCTAGAACATGCTTTCCTTATAGCATTTTTTACCATGATTTTAAGTAGAGATCTTTCCACTTTCTCCTGTGAGGCTTGAACATACCATTTCACTTTTTCCCTTTACAATGAACCCCATTTTTCTTTCACTTTTTCTCTTTTATTATGTATTACCTTTTTAAATGGCTCTCATCATATTTGTTAAGTCAGGTTCTCAGTTCATATCATCTTAGGTCAACTTGTCTTTGAGGTTGTAGCTGTGACTGCCATTATTTAAAAGCTGATCTTCTTGGCTAGAGACAGAAATTGCACTTAAACTGGTATAAGTGATCAGAAATTGGTTCAAATCTGTAATGGGGGATGGGTGTGTGGGGAGGGGGGAAGGTGCCTGCCCCCACTGGGGGAAGGTGGCGGGGTGCTGAGGCTGCGGCACAATGGGAGTGGGGTGAGGTGAGGCACTGTGTATTGGGCACCGGTGGGGCCAGGGGGGTGTGGGTCAGGGTAAGCTATCAATCTTTGCAAATGGGTCCTGGTATGAAAAAGATTGAGAATTACTGGCTTAGACTAGCCTGTAAAGATTGAATCAATTCAGTCTTGGGCTCTTGGACTGTTTGTACCTAGCCTTGCTGTTCTCTTCTTAAAAACTGCATGAGCTTCTGCACTTCTTCTTGTGGTAATAGCTTAGTTGAATCTTGTTTTTTTAACCCTTCTTTTCACTTGCTGGGAAATTTCTTTTTTTTTTGTTTCTGGAGAATGGTAGGTTTATTCTTCTGTGTTGTATGACTCTTGTCTAAATCTGCTTAATACTGTGTCTACTCAGCTGCACAACATATTAGTATGCTCCTACATTTTTTGCCTTTAAAAGAAAGCAGGATTTTCCTTGTAGCTTGTAAATCTAACTGATTACTGGGGCGACTAAATGACCTTAAGTTATTGCAGTCTTTTGTGTAAGGATGTTAGTTTCTATATTAAATACTTTACAATACAATGCACAGTCAATACACTGAACAGGCTCCTATAGCTGCAGACTCACTGCAGTAGACAAAGCTTTGCTCTCATCTACTAGGTACTGAGTAACAGCCACAGGAAAATGTTATTGACAACTTGTTGTATGAGCAAAAAGAATCGAAAATGGATTTATAATGGAATTACAGACGCCACTGTACCCGTGCTACAGCAAATGGTGCTGTTATAATATTTATTAAGTACACTTTGCAGTTAGGCCACAGAGTCTCATTTTTAAGGAAGCACATTTTTTCAAGCCAGTAAATTTTATGAGGTAGTTTTCACTCCATGTTTTTTCACTCTTTTTAATATTTAGTGGACAATTGCAGAGGTTCCATTAATAACCCTAAATTATATTCCTGAAATAATTATGCAAGGACAAATCTGTAACTCCCTTCTATTTCTTTTCTATGAATAATTGTCTTGCCCAATTCTCTTTTCTCCTTCAGAGCATTTATTCAAATCATAAAGGTCCAACGGACATTTACCATGGAAGTGTTTGCTTTTTATAGCTAATGAAAAAGTCTATTGAATTAATCTTTTCTTTGAAAAAAATCTGTTCTCTCAAAGCCACATGTTTGCATGGACCACTGTCAATGCAAGTGGCAAGCACAATATTCACTGTCTGATACGTGCAATAATTTGGTGTTAGATAATTCTTTGCTTGCCACTAGAAGAACATAGAAACAAAGTGCAAATATGTATCTAATTCTGTAATCTAGTTGAGTTTTTCACATAATTTTGTTTCTGTCAATATTTCAACTGTGAACTGAGTAAGAAAGCGAACAGTCACAGCTGGCGATGCTTGCAAGGACACCCTTAGGCTAGGTAAAAACACTTAAAAGCCAGATGCAGAATCAGTCAAACCTATGTTGGTTTCTGTAAATGGCATAGGCTAGATCAGAAGCAAACAGAATATATGTTCACCCTTTGGTGGGGTGGCGGGGAGGGCGGGCTGAGGGGGGGCATGCAAGCTGCCTGCACTGGCTGAGGCCATCAGGTTGGGGGCACTTCTGTGCATCTCCCAGTGGGACTCGCCCCTGGGCTGTCACAGAGCTGAACCAACACAGACTTTTTCCCCAGCCCTGCCTCCTGCCTCCAGCCAGCTGTCAACTGCAGACAGGTCAGGGGCAGGTTCTATGTCCCTGCAAGAGCCCTGGAAGCAGTGGCAGCTGGCAGCATATACTAGGTAGCCTGGCAGGGCTGGATTAACCCTTTAGTGGGCCCTAGGCAAACAAACTCATGGACCTCTACTTAATACATTTATTAATATATTTATATTACTTTTTTCACTCAATAATTATAATATGTAAAATAAGCACAACTGGACCCATTCTTCACTTAGAGCCATAGGCATGTGCCTAGTTTGCCTATGTGTTAATCCAGCCCTGAAGCCTAGGAGGCTTGTGTTGGGCAGTGAGGACAGGGAGGCTCCACCAAGGGAAGGATCAGGCCCCTTGGAGCATGGAGCTTGGAGGATGTTTCAGCCATCAGCAGGACACATTGGGCAGCCTGGGAGGCTCATGCTGGGCAGCAGGGAAAGGGGCACTCCCCAGCCTCCTGCTGCTGCCTGCAGTACACTGGAGCTCCAAGGGACCTGATCCTTCCCTTGGCAAAGCCACCCTGCCTCTGCCGCCTTCGCAAGCTTCCCAGGCTACTGGGCACATCCTGCTGCTGGCTGCCACAGGTGCTAAGTTCTGAGGAGTCTGATTCTTCCCTTGGCAGAGCCCCCCTCTTCCTGCTGCCTGGCTTGAGCCTCCCAGGCTGCCAGATGTATCCTGCTGCCAGTTGCTGATGGTGCTGTGGAGTGAGTGCTAGTGTGTCTCCCTGTGAGGGGCAGTTAGTGGGTGACATCAAAGGCATCTGGAATGCCAGCAGACAGTGATCTGACATGAATCGATAGAGGATCTGGTACAGAAGTTCAATGCCCTGGTCTAACGTAACTCAGTTAATAGTTTCATAGTTTCATAGTTTCTAGGGTCGGAAGGGACCTGAGCAGATCATCTAGTCCGACCCCCTGCCATGGCAGGAAGAGCACTGGGGTCAAATGACCCCAGTAAGGTGGTCATCCAACCTCCTCTTAAAAACCCCCAGGGTGGGAGCCTGCACCACCTCACTTGGAAGCTGGTTCCAGACCCTAGCCGCCCTGACCGTGAAGTAGCGCCTCCTGATGTCCAACTTAAACCTTCCCTCCGCCAGCTTGTGACCATTGTTCCTGGTCACTCCTTGCGGCGCTCGGGGGAACAGGGACTCCCCCAGCGCCTGCTGATCCCCCCTAACCAGTTTATAACAGGCCACAAGATCCCCCCTCAGCCTTCTCTTTTGAAGGCTGAACAGGTTCAGGTCCCGCAACCTTTCCTCATAGGACCTACCCTGCTGTCCCTTGATCATACGAGTGGCCCTCCTCTGGACCCTCTCGATGCTGTCCACATCCCTCTTAAAGTGCGGCGCCCAGAACTGGACGCAGTACTCCAGCTGCGGCCTGACCAGTGCCGCATAGAGGGGGAGGATCACCTCCTTGGACCTGCTCGAGATGCATCTGTGGATGCACGACAAGGTGCAGTTGGCCTTCCTAACCGCCTCCCCACATTGCCGACTCATGTTCATCTTGGAGTCAATAATGACTCCCAGATCCTTTTCCACCTCCGTGCTGACAAGAGGGGAGTTCCCCAGCCTGTATGTATGGTGCCGATTGTTCCTCCCCAGGTGCATCACCTTACACTTGTCTGTGTTAAACCCCATCCTGTTCTCCTCCGCCCATCCTTGTAACCTGTCTAGGTCCAACTGTAGCCTGTTGCTCCCCTCTATTGTGCCCACTTCCCCCCACATCTTAGTGTCATCAGCAAACTTGAACAGGGTGCTTTGCACCCCCTCATCCAAATCACTGATGAAGATATTGAACAGGGCGGGCCCAAGGACCAAGCCCTGTGGGACCCCACTTCCCACGTCCTTCCAGGTCGAGAAGGACCCATCCACTACCACCCTCTGGGTGAGACCCTCTAACCAGTTGGTGACCCATTGGACTGTATGGGTGTCTACACCACAGTCCCCCAGCTTCCTAATTAAGCTGGAGTGCACATTGATTCAGGTTTATCTTAGACCAGGTTCTGCCCTTTCTAGACCAGCCTATGTGCACCAAACTTCTGTTATGGGTGCAGACTGGTTTTCGGTCACTGATACCAGTTTATGTGTAACAAATGCACCTGGCCTTAATGTCCAAGCTAATATTTACAATCCTAACATAATCCATGAAATAATATTACTCCTAAGGCATAAACAAATAAAGGTACATAAGGCAAATATTTGAGCGCACAGATATTTACCTATTTTATATTCCACTATGCCCCACAACCCTTCTTCAATTTTCTGAACTGTATGTGAGGACTCCTAGGCTAAGTACAGACAGTCAAAAAGCCTGAGGCCCGATCAATTCAATCTTTGCTGATTACTCTAAGCTATGTAGATTGAACTGGTAAGCAAGTGAACAGAAATTCACTTTTGATTTCAGAAATGCAGCCACATAGAGGTGGCTCAGTCCAGAAGCTGAGGCAGGGCAGTGAGGAGGCAGGGGCTACCTCATGCCTCCCTGATCAGCTGGAGCAGATGGTTGGGCCAAGGCTAGCCCACCCTCCCTGTGGTTTCCAGTCATTTATACCAGTTTATGTGTAATTCATATCCCTAGCCCTATAGACATAAGAATTTTTTTACTTACCATACTTCGCTGTGAAATAGCTGCACTTTATTCTGAGATTACATGCCAAAAAGTAGGGTACAACCATTATGCACATCTCAGAACAAGACCAAGAAAGTATCAGTGCTAAACAAAAGTTGTAATTCTCTCTGTGTGTGTATGTGTGTGTGTGTGAACACCTACCTGTACTTCTCTATCTTGCACAGTTCCACAGTTGAGCTATAAGTGCCACTCCACATTCAATCTCAAATGACATGGGTTTATTATTTGACTGCATTCCAGCCTACAACAGGGCACATTTTTAAAGAGGAATATCTTTTGAAATTTATAAAGTTGGGTATGGCCATTACTTGGGTAAATTATTTTTTAAATGTTATAATAATGTTCAGTGGTGCAGCCATTAAATGAGCTCAGAAATTGCAAGTAAATATGGTGCATGTGTTTCATACAGATACACACATTACCATTCATTCAGTTCTATTCAAAGCATTTTCAGCCATTCAGAAGTGCTTTTGATTTATCATCAAAAGATTATTACATTTCAGATAGAGTACCTGATGCTCTTAGTTCAATTTTAACAACTCTCTTAGGAACACAATCATTCTTCAAATGATTAATCCCTCCCAGCAATTAGAACGAGTCACTTATTAACAGAACAGATTTTTAGCTTCTTTTTTTAGATTAAGAGCAAGTTAATCTTACCGTAGGCAGGTAACTTCCTATTGGAAACTCACCTGACAAGCAATATATTATGTTTGCTATGACACTTAATTAATCTAACCAGAGTGGCCATTCAAAAGAGACGCTCAGAATTTTCAGACAGTATGTAGCTGACAAATACAGTTGTATTTGTCAGACATGTAGCTTCAAAGGAGCTAAAGGTGGTAGGTGCCAGTTTTAACTGCATTTCAACTGCCTTCAACTCCTTTAAAACACCAGTTTTCTAGAAGATAGTACTCTTGTTATACAGGATAATATGATGAAGATGATCACATTTTGATTATTTATACAAAAGTTACATGAACAGATAGAAAATCAATTTGCCAAGTGGTAAGAATGAAAGAGAAAGTTGAATAGCAGCAGTGGTACTAAAAAGTAATTATTAGAAGTTTCACCTGTGCTTCTAACCATTTTTAGTTTTATTTATCTTACATAGAGCCATAGAGAAATAGGGCTGGGATTTCCAGAAGTTATCTAGTCCAACCCCCTGCATGAGGCGTGCTCTTCCCCATCCAAACCATCCCATGCAAACCATAATCTAAACTCTACTGCTGAATACTTGATCAAATTACTAATTACAGAATTGGTTTCAGTGGCTGAGATTCTTGGATTAAAATAGTGATGGTCCTGTGAGGCAATTTAGGAAATTATTAGGGTAGGCATTTGGTAAAGCAATTGTGGTAAAGCCTTTGGTCTCACTGGAGGTTCATCTCAAGAGTTGAAAGTTAAAAATCCTATTTGGCATAAGGTTAATGGATAATAAATCCTCCATCATTTGTGATTTACTAGCAAACCCAAGTTTATATGTAATTTGGGTATATATACACTATAAGGAGATGTGTGCTTAACTCCAGTTAAAATAGCAATGAAGAGACAAAGTAGCTTGTTAGCACCTCAGGTTCAAGCCAGTAATAAAGCCTAGGTTAATTCAACCTTTTCCAAGTTAAAACCCAAATTGCATTAAATTTCACTTGTATTTTTACAAAAGTAAGCTATGTTGTGTTAGCCAGTCCTAAGTAAAAATATCCCCTTTTTGTGGTATTCATATACATTATGATGTAAGAGAAATCAGTGATCAGCTTCTCAAAATTCATTAGTAACAAATTTTACATAAAATGACTTTCTGAGTTTTTGCAAAGCATGGTCAGTCTTTCAAAATTTTATGGTGAATCAAAAATTGATTTTAGTTAGAAAAATATGAAGAAAACCTAACAAAACATTTTGCATAGATGTTCAAGCAGTAGTGTCATCTGTATGTAAGAAAAAAATAGAATTTATGCTCTATATGGACATGTCCAGAGGGGTGCATACATGCATCTTGCAGCATCTCAAACCCCTTTGAAATGCTGCAAGAGGCATGTGTGGGAATGAAAAATGTTCCCCACACTGCAAGAATGCAGCGCAGGGGCAAAATTAGACTCCTGGATATCCAGGGGTAAAAAAAAAACTGCTCCACAGAACAGCGGGGCAAGGCACAATCCCAGACCATGCCTGGAAGCAACACAGGAGTTGATCCTCCAGGACAGATGCTCTTGTTTCTGACCAGAGTGTCTCTGTGGTACTCCTGCTGCCCTGGCACTGTCAAAGGTAAGTTAGAGACATGGGGTGAAGGCGTTTATGGGTGTGGGTGGGTGTGAGTGGGTGTGAGGAGTGGTAGGGGATGTCGGAGGGGTGTTGGGAGTGGAGGGGATTGTCAGGGGCTATGGGGAGTGGATGGAGATGTCGGGGGGTGTGGGGAGTAGTGGGGAGGATGTCCCAGTGGGTGGGTATGTGGAGGCACTTGAGCGAGAACTGCCACATGCCTGCCCCCCACTCAGCCCCTGCGGTGCTGGTGGCAGAAGGTAGTGTGGCTGTGGCTCTGCTGCAGGCACAGCAGGCAGTGACGTGGTGCTGTGTGACCTGGGCTTCTACATGCTGAATGGACATGGCCTGGCCCGCTAGTGCACGACCTTGGATGGGCCGGGCCAGGTCCATTCAGCATGTAGGACTTTGGGTCACACTGCACCATGTCACTGCCCGCTATACCTGCAGCACAGCCACAGCCCTGCTGCCTGCTGCTGGGTGCACTGGGTGGGGGGAGGGTGTGGCATGCAGCCACAGAATGCTGTGCAGGGAGCGGGAAGGGGAGCGGGGTCATGATGGCCTACCACTGCCACAACCACCGAAAGAACCAGGGGGACTGGAGCTGATGCTGCACTCGGTTGATCCCAGTGCGGGGTAGGCTGTGCTCAGGCCAGGCTGAGCTGTGGGGCCATGGGAGCCCGGTGGCTCCTCCAGGGCTGGGGGTGGATGGCTCCCACCACTGCGCATATCATGGGGGAGCTGGGGCAGGGGGGCCCTCTGGGCTCCCCAGCACTGTGTCCCTGCATGACCCCCTGGGTTCTGATGTCCCCATGACACAGCCTGGCCAAGGCTCCAGGAACAGTGAATGCAGCCCCGGCCAGGACGGGCTGTGGGACACTTGGAGCCCAGCAGCTCCTCCAGAGGCAGTGCCAGGGAGCCCAGGGGGTCACATGGCCCCAAGTCTGTGCACGGGGCAGTGGCAGCTCTAGCTGCAGCCTCTGCGCTGCCTCTGCTCCCCGCTTTACTGCCCCTGCTTTGACAGCAGGACAGTGTCATTTGAGTCCTGCTGCTAGGTAGCTGGGCTGGGCAGTGAGGCATGTGTGTGTGTGTGTGTGGCATGTGGCTAGGTGGGTGGCTGAGTGTGTGTGGCATGTGGCTGGATGTGTGTGGTGTGTGGTGTGTGGCTGGGTGGGTGTGTCTGGCTGCATGGTTGGGTGTGGCATGTGGCTGGGTATGTGTGTGTGGTGTGTGGCTGGGTGGGTTGGTGCCATGTGGGTCGGTGTGTGTGGCGTGTAGCTGTGTGGGTGTGTATGGCTGGGTGGATGGCTGTGTCTGGGTGGCTGTGTGCCTGGGTGAGTGGGTGTGTGTGGCATGTGGGTGTGTGGGTGTGAGGCATGTGGCTGGGTGTGTGTGTGTGTGAGGCGTGTGGCTGGGTGTATGTGTGAGGCATGTAGCTAGGCGTGTATGTGGCTGGGTGTGTGGGTGTGTCAGGTATGTGCATCAGGCACACGGGGCTGGACATAGAGTGTAGGGGGGGAGTTGTGTGCAGCTGGGTGTGGAGCAGCGGCAGTGGAAGGTAGTGCTTGTTGCATTTCTGTCCCCACTGCCTGCCTGTCATTTTTGATGGGCACTGTGCTAGTCTATTATATTTGTTTAATAGTGAATACAGGATATCTGGAGACACACTTGCCAAGGACTGAAACAAGTTTAGGGTTGACAGGGGTGGATTCATGATTTGGCAAAGGTGGGTGAGGAAGCAGTCACCTGAACTAAAGGGTGGTTCCACTCCACTTTGCTCCACTCCACTCCAGCCACCTTCCTCCCTCCCCCACCAGTGTGGGCAGACCACACTGCTGGAGCATCTGGGGACTTTATTGTAAAGTCCCCAAAGCATATATGAATATCTCCCTTCCCTCACATGCTCAGAGGCACATCTCCTTTCCTTCCCACCCTCTCCTGCTATTACTGCTTTCCCCACTGTCCTGGGGTAGGGGAAGCTTCAAAGCCCCTCCAGCCAGGCTATGAGGGGGCTGGACCCAGCTGGGATGGAGACAGTGGTAGCAGTAGCAGTGAAGATGGGCAGAAAGTGGGTGCTCTTACCCTGCCTGGCCCCCCCAAGGACCACTCCTACCTATAACCTCTGTCGCTGTCACTGTTCCCAGCTGAGCCCACTGGCTGCAGTGGGCAGAAATACCTTGAAGCTTTTCTGGCCCCCAGGACAGTCGAGAAAGTGATAGCAGCAAGTTGGGTAGGGGGGAGGAGGTAAGGGGAAAAAAGGGGAACTGCCTCTGAGCATGGAGGGGAAGGAGGGGAACTATTACTGCTTTGGGGACTTAAAAAAAGTTCCCAGAGGCTCCCATGGCATTGTCCAATCAGAAAGGAAGGTGAAGATGTGCCCCTGCACCCCTGCTGGATCTGCCCCTTAGAGTTGAGGAATTTTTACCTTTTTTACCTGTATTTTTTACTTTTTTACTTGTGAAAACATTAGGTAAAACTTTCCATTTACACCAAAGAGCACCATAGGAGAGACATGAAGTTGTTACAAATAAACTTTTTCTTTTCTTTGATTGGCTAGGATGAAGAACCTGGTAGATAATGATTTGGTCTGCAATACATTGTCAGTAGATCTTAATTATCTAAGATAGTCAATAATATTTCTAATATTTCTACGTCAGGGAGGTCAGGGAAGCTAGGGCACTTCCTGTATGGTGAAGAAGGAAGGGTAGTGAGAAGAGTAATGCAGATGAAAGCCAAAGGGAACAGGAAAAGAGAAAAGCCAAGGTTGCGACAGACGGGTGTAGTTAGTGAAGATGTGAATAACCTGGAAATAAAAACAGAAGATGCTCCTGACTGGAACAAACAGAGAAGGAAGATTCAAATAACTGGCATTACAACTGATTGGGATCAAGGTGAAGGAGAGACAGATGACTTCAGATATTGACTGATGTCCCTCAAAGACTTCAGTGGGATTGCTCAAGGTGAGGCATGACTCACTCTTTATACAGATGTGTTTAGGTAGCTCAGATAGAGTAGGATAGACATAGGCACCTTAGAAATTAACTGGTATAGAGGTATGAGCTTTCTACTCATACTAGAAAATTCTACTTGGTCAGATGCCAAGAACATCCCTTCAGGAGGGATGTGTACATCATCAAGAGGGTCCAGAGGAGGGTCACTCGCATGATCAGGGGGCAGCAAGGCAGGACCTACGAGCGGAGGCTATGGGACCTGAACCTATTCAGCCTCCACAAGAGAAGGCTGAGAGGGGATCTGGTGGCTGTCTACAAACTGGCCAAGGGGGACCACCAGGCTATGGGAGAGTCCCTCTTTCCCCAAGCACTACCAGGAGTAACGAGGAATAATGACCATAAGTTGATTGAGAGTAGATTCAGGCTAGATATCAGAAGCCACTACTTCACAGTCAGGGCGGCTAGGATCTGGAACCAACTTCCAAGGGAAGTGGTGCTTGCTCCTACCCTGGGGGTCTTCAAAAGGGAGCTATATAATCACCTAGCCAGGGTCGTTTGACCCCAGCATTCTTTCCTGCCCAGGGCAGGGGGTTGGACTTCATGATCTGTTCAGGTCCCTTCTGACCCTACCAACTATGAAACTATGAACATTCATCAGAATTTGGATCTTTGTACAGGAATCAGAATTCAGTACTCTGTTTTTCCAAACTAATGAGTAAAAACATAGGTATGGTTCTGGCCAAGAAATGTGTAATGAGAGGTGGACTTTTTCTTTGGCTGTCAGTAAACACAGGAATCAAAATCTAAACATAACTTGCTTTCAACAAGGAAAATCTTTTACTGAATGAGTGGCAAGACTTTATTCATTGTCAATGTCATTGTTAAGCAGACAGACAGAATAAGAGAATGGAAGGAAGAAGCACTTAATTTTTCAGTACTTAAGGATTGCAGTAAGGTGTAACAGGGAACCCTATAATAGCTCTGTTACAGTGAGGAGGGGGCCAGGGAAGGAAAGGCAGTGGGGCCTCTTCAAGGCCTAAACTTTTGTAGCCAAGAGAAAGGGGTGATTATCTCCAGTAAGGAGGAACCCAGCCAGCACAGACAGGGAGGAGAAGATCGTGGTTATCAAGGTTCACCCCAGCTAGATAGAAAGGGTTGAGCAGCTTGCAGTACAGAGGGGGATCATGGACCCAGAGAAGGGATGAGGACAGGCCCTGGGCCAGGAGCTCACACTTGCAAAGATCAACCCTCAGTCAGTCAGCTGCAGGACCTAGCAGAGAGTGG
>NW_017728992.1:133985669-134004441 GCF_001723915.1 Gavialis gangeticus | reverse complement strand
CACTTGCAAAGCTCAACCCTCAGTCAGTCAGCTGCAGGACCTAGCAGAGAGTGGAAAGCAAGAGACTGAGCACACCCACAGGCAACTGGTGGGAGGGGGCACGTGCCCCCCCTGAGATTGGCTCCTGACTCAGCACCGCTCAAGACAGGGCAGTTTTTTTGCTGCACAGGTCATGGGGGGGAGGCACTAACCCATGACAAAGAAGTATAAAAGTCGATATGGGGCTTTTGGCTTGCCCTTGGGCCCACCCACATATTGTGCCCCCAAAGACTCAGGAGGCACCAGTCACCCCTGAGCATACCTACACCCAGGGAGCAGAAAGACCAGTCAACTGATGGGGGGTGGGGGGCATGACTGACTGAAATATAAATTCTCTCCAGGCCAGAGGAAGAAAACTGGCCATGGCAGTGGAGGGAGACAGAGCTCCACAGGAAGGCAAGGGCAGGAACCCCTCCAGCCAGGAGAGCTGGTGCCTGAAAGGAGAGATGTCCGTCAACCCAGAATGAAGAAGCAAGTCCCCAGGAAATATTCAGGACCTCCTTTCTTTTCCTTTCTTTTATTTTCTTTTGTTTGTGACTTGGAAGATCCTGGGAAAGGGATACTAACTTGGAGGGCAGTTTTATATTCACCCTGGAGGAGACCCAGGGAGAAGTTGAGTATGCACAAACAGGCTAAAAAACTGTTCGTGATAACACCACAGGGGTCCAGGGAGATGGGGTATCTCAAAGATCATGGACTGTCTTAAGAGCCCAGCACAAGCCTGCTTGCTGTTCTATTTTTTTTGTTCTTTCTTTCTTTCTTTCTTTTTGTTCTCATGACAATAGTAACACCTGGTGGACTAGGGTGGCAAGGATGCTGCAAAGCAGAGTGCCCAGCAGTGCACTGAGATTTTTCCTGTGGTTTTTCTGGGGGGGGACTTTGATGGCTTTCAGGGGTGGGAGGGAGCGGATGAGAAACCTGGAGTGGGGCCAGAACTCAGACTGGCCAGATCCTGGGCAAAAGGAGGACTAAAACAGACTGGAGCCTACAAGATCTGGACATCCACCTGCTAGCAAAAAGTGCCAGGGACAAGAGAAAGAGAGGGGAGACAAAACTCTGTACATCCCCGTCAGACTAAGAACTGAGGACACAACAGAGAGACAAGAACCCATGGCCTAATCTTATGTTCCTTAAAGACAGCCTCTCGAAATAACATCTCAGTTAATGCCAAGACATGGCAGGAAAGAGACAGAGAGAAAAGGGGCAAGACTAGGTGGCCAGAGTAGGTAGCCAGGTACTGCCCCACCACAAGGGGGACCCCACTTGTCTCTGGAGGAGCACCCTATCACATAATATTATGTCTACATTGTATGATATCTGTATGCTCCTTTAGTTTATCCACCTGGCCCACCATGTAAAACAAAATGCTTTTTTGAAAATGCCTTGGTAGAAGATGAACTGGGAAACAGAATAGTTTAAGCATTTGTTTAAATGATTACTTGTGAAAACATAAGCCAAAACTTTCCAGTTACACCATAGACCAAGATTTGTTCAATAGTTTAAAATAATTTAATCATAATGCCAGTAAATTAGAGGGTATGAGATACTACAACTAGCTAAATTTACCCAGACTATACAACTGCAAATACAGTTGTGCAGCCTGGTGTATGGGACAAGATAACTTGGTTGAAATAATTGTGGTAGGAAACTCTTCGGTATAAATATGCACACTAAATGTTCCCATTTCATGAAAGCATTTCAGAAAGTCATTATGTGTAGCATGACTGTCTATGTAATGCAGATAGTGCTAAAGATGCATTAGAGAATTTGTTCAAATGAACTAAGCAATCTTGTGCTATTTTGAGAGAAACTGCAGAAAACCAAATACAATTTATTTTAAAAAGAAAGTACATGAGACTTCTGTTCTCATCTGTTTCATATTGCATTAGGTATTGATCACATTCTGCTGTTTTATAAACTTTAATCTTTAAACATTTATTAGTACAGTGAATCTTTATTCTTGTACACTGTTTGGATTATCCATTAAAAGCAATTAGTTCACTGCAAATAGATAAACAAATACCCTCCAGTGACTACCTAACAAAACTAATGCTGCTCTAAGAAATTGCTTTAGAAAAACTTCTGAAATGCTAGGTACATTTGGAGCTGATTAAAAAAGGTGGATTGGGTTTGGTTGGCTGTAAAAAAAAATGTCTTCAAAGGTCACTTTGTGAATATTGATGCTCCTCCTCCAATGTTCATTGCATGGAAATTTATGTTAAATAAAAGACACCTTGCATACAGCACAAACCACTCTGTCATAACTTCTGGCTGCCCACTCCACTGGAACTACCTGATAAAAGTATCAGATAATGGTTTGAATAGTCTTATCTTCTTTTCTTGATGTATATGTTGCAGAAAGAAATCACCAGCCTCTGCAAACTTCTTTGAATGGTAAGTATAACTTTATATTTTTATAGATCAAATAGAATCATAACTGCACATGTTCTTTTGCATTTTTAGAATAAACTTTATGTACAAGATAGATTCTCTTGAAATGTATATTTTAGGTGTAAATTTTGCATAACTAATCTTTTAACATAAATATGTTAACATAATTTAGTATAATATTATATTATTTTAACATAACATAAATTATTGCATAATTAAGGCATTTCTTCACATGGAAAAACAAGGTTGATACAAAATATCATTTGATGTTGTATGTACCATATTATGTATTTTCATTGTGTAGATGTGTTCACTGAGTAGTTTTCATTTTTAATGTAAGAAAAATACTATTCCTCAATAGATCTTAGCAAGCCTTTCTGCCATAACAAATGCATTTAAGTTACTACTGTATGTATTAGTGATTATACCTATGAGTAGTATTTTGTAACTGTAATTGATTTTGACTTTCATATGCTTATAGGTAAAACATGTGCTTGTTAATAAGAATAAAATTGATCTGTTGGTGATCAGTGCCTGTCTACAGAATATAAAACATAGGATATATATTTCAAAGAAGTACCTAAACTCAGTGCTATCTTCCTCTAATAAGCATGCAGAACCTGTTTTTGCAAGGTTTTATCCACTCTGGCCTAGACCAACGAAGAATACAACTTCAATGAGAGTCTACACAGTTAGCAAGAGTACTAAGTATCTTGCACCATCCAACCTGCAGGTTCTGTCATGAACTTCTTAATGCAAATGCAATCAGAAAGTAAAAATAAAAGTATCCAATGATGATTTTTTTTTCAGTTTATTTGAATTATGTAGGTTTAAACAGCATAACTAACTTAACATGAAGAAACTATATTTTTATGTTGCATATACAGGTTAAATCCATAGTAAATATTCAACTATTTAAATTTTGTACATACAAACTATATATAGATATGTATATCAATATGGAGTTTAATTAGTACTCTTTTCTTTTTGAGAGAAAGCAGGTACTTTTATATTCTAACATTTTTCCCAGTTCAGGCACAGAATAATTAAATAGACAAAGTTCTGCTTGTTGGGATAACAAAGTGATTGTGAAGGCATTATTGAAAGCAGAGCAGAGTTCAATGCAAATGTTTTTAGTGACACCTTGGGTGATAAATTATCAATTGGTTATTTTGGGGAAGCAGGATCTTGAAATGTAGCCTGACATGTTTAATGTACCCCAGCATTTTTTCCCAAAAAGTAAATGTCTTACTGAAGCTGTTCTTAAACAGTTCTGTGGACTACTTGTAGTCCATGGAGAACCTATTTGTGATTTCCAGTGTTGGCTGCTGCCATGAAAATGAAGAATAGAATTCATATCATCTGGTTATAAGGAGTTTAGAGAATCAGTGCAAACACAATTGTAAAAGCAATTGGAAACAAGGAGTGGGAGATCGCTACAATTGTTCTTACTAGGTGCCACTGGTACCCAAGAATGTCAGAGAAACTGATAGCTGCCCTTAGTATAAAATAAGAAAAAAATGTTAGTAGAAGCCAGGGAGAAGATAATTGCCTGGACAGTAGGTTCAAGAGAAGGCAAATATATGTAGGGAAGAAAGGAAGACAGTAGCCTAGAATAGCTTAAAACAGAATGTCTGATTTACATTTTTCAAGAATGATAAACAGTGCAGTGGCAAAGAAATTTGGCACCCGGGGCAAAGCCCGCAGCAGCAGCCCACCTTTGCCCCTTGAACAGATCCAGGGGGCACACACCCCTCATGCTTGCCTGGGAGTGCACGTAGTGGTGGGAGCTGCCCACTCCCACCCCCACCTACCCGCAAACGAGCTGCTCGTGGCTTCATCCTGTGCCCCTCTCTGGCTGGGCAGCATCTGTTGGCACCCCTTTGCTTTAGCACCTAGGACCATTGCCCTGCTCATCCCCTCCTCCCCCCCTTGTTACAGCACTGATAATAAATATACTTGTACAAAAGACTTTGATGAATGAATGACACATGCCAGTGGTTTCCTAATACTCCTTGTTCATGAAAGTGGAACCAAAAGGATGGGGGTATATAGTACATGAGACATTCCCTCTGGGCCATTTTTGTGGATGGATAATTTTGAGACCTCTGTTTAAATAACAAAAGTGCTTTCAGAGCACAGGCACTATGCACTAGATTAGCAGCATTAATGGTTTCTCCTCTGCAAAGGCATGTCATTATGCTCCTTTTTTAAGTCAAAATCTCCAGTTGTATAATCTGATACAATACTATGATATAGCACTCAGTTTTCAAATGAAATACCAAGTTGTAACTTTTCTATTTCTAGTTACTATTTCTTTTTGCTTCTCACTGTCTTACTACAAAAGCTGTTTTTATATGAACACTTGAAAATGAGTGGCTCTTACTGCAAGATTTGCACACACCTGTCTAAATGTATTTCATGTGCATATCACTATTTTAATTCCTAAGTCCAAGTGTAATAACATTTAGAAAACAGTTCCATAATTTGTGTTTATGGGAAGTACACCAGATTGCCCACAAAGTAGAAAGATTCAAAGACAATTGTCTGAGAGTTGATGGTGTATTTTCAGAAACTAACATTCAGCTTTAACTTTCAATTTGTGTGAACTTTCAACAGTTCAATTAATAGCAAAAGAAATATCAGTGTGCTGAAGAATGAGTCTTAGTTACTCTACCTTCTGATATTATATGCCATAAGCTCATTTCTCCTCATAAAGAATATTTTGAATTATTGGGGGAGATCTTTAGCTAGTGATTGTTGATCCCCAGAGACATTCTGGGAACCAAGGCAGGCACCTAAAACAAAAAAGTGAAATGATGAAATCCCCAGTAGGAACCAGACATGGTTTTTGCACAGAGAGGGCCTAACTCTCAGGATTTCTCCATCATTTTGCAGAACAGAGGGGCACTTGTACCATTTAAAATGACAAGGAAAACACTCCCCATTATATAAATAGGGTAAAATTGCCAAGAATGTGTTTAGTCCCCCCAAAAGTATTCAGTCTTACAAGATCTGACTCTGCTACAGAAGGTCAAAAAGGTTCAGGATACAGCTAACAAAATCTCTGTTGTCATGTAAAAATGAAAGGAAACTGTTGTTTCAGTCCTACAAGACATTACAGATATCACTCATCACCACTGGTAAAAAAAAACAGTGTTCGGTGAGTCACCCGCTAGAACCCACATCTTCAATGTGGCCTTACACCTTCTTGTGGTGGTCTTGGCTCTGGGAATCCTAGTATCAGTTATCCATTGTGTGCTTATTTGCTGTATGCAAAAGCTCCGGGCCAGGTTGGAGGCTAGAGTGAAAAAAAGAAGTTAAAGGCTTGGATGAGGGGCTTTGGCAATCCTTGGGGGTCTCTGGTATCCTGGGGCAACACCCACCAAAGTAAATACTGAAGAAAATAAATTGAAATGGCAAATGTAATGATGAAATACAAACCCGATATGAATGTTGCAATAGTACTGATAAGGCATATCAAGAAATTGATTACAAATGATGAAATGCATACACACCTAAAGAAATAATAATTTTAACAATATTTGAAAGAAATTAATCTTACATTCTCTTAAGTCTGGAGGTTCTAAAGCCTCTAATGGAAATCCAGCCTCTTAGGGACAAGGACCTTTTACTTAGGTTTAAAAACTAAGTCTTAAAGAGTACTTATCTCAGCAAGAACTGTAGTTCAAGGCTAAAGAGCAACGATTTCAAGGTGACAAGCACCTAGCTGGGGTCATCTGTCCCCAGTGCTCTTTCCTGCCCAGGGCAGGGGGTCAGACTCGATGACCTACTGAGGTCTCTCCTAACATCTATGAATGTACGAAAGCTAAATTTTTTTACTCAATGATCTGGCTTGAGCTTCATCTCTTACCCAAACTCTGATGGGTCAGCAAATGCTATATTATATCATCATTAAGTAGCTTTAGGTCCTACTATGAACTATATGATGGCTTAGCTCCACAATTTGTTCTTGACTTATGAAAGATTATTGTATCTAAACAAAATATAACTTAGTTTGCTATTGATAAATATGCTTAATTCTTATACCAGTTTTATATATATACACTGTTGGAGGAAAAGATCTTCTTGCTTAGAAACCTCTTTCAGCTAAACATAGTGGTAGACAGAGTACAATCTGCTTAATAGATGATCTTTTGGGCCTGAGTAAACAGAATTCCTGATTAATGGAAAATTCCATTGCAGTAGTAAGTCTGTAAAATTTCAGTGGGCACTCAGATTATAGAAGAGATCTATATAAAATTGGGATGAGATGCTATCTGTATGGACAACAATAATAGTCTAGAATGTGGAGCTGATGTGGAAAGATCAAGATAGTAACAGTGTGATGGGGTGCCACTGTTGGAGCCTCTCCGAGTATGGCTCCACCCTCCTCTAATGGGCTAACCGCCTTCTTACTCGCCTGCCAGCGCCCATCTAAAATCTGCCTTTTGGCTCTGTTCCAGTTGAAAATGTTCATCTTTCCACAGCTGGGTAATATCCACCCTCTGTCCTGCTTCCTCTCCGGGGGAGGGTTGCTCTGTTTCGCCCATGAATCCTTCTGCGGTTGCTTTACGCCTCACGCCAACTATCTCTTCTAACAACTCGGGCCAGTCGCAGCCCAGTACCACGGGGTAGGGTAAATGGTCTGTGACCCGCACTAGCTTCTGTCAGGTCCTCTTGCCCACTCGCAGGGTGACCCTCACCCTGTCAGAATCGAGGGGGTCCCCACACCAACACTGCATCTTCGCCTGATCCACTCTTTTCATCTCCCTTGCCGGTAACACGTCGCTATGTACCACAGTCTGTGTTGAGCCCGAGTCTAGCATAGCCACTACTCTTTTCCCCTCTATGGTTACTCCTACCACTGGTGCGGGCAGCTCATCTGCCGCCTTGCGGTCAACTCGGTCTGTGTAGCCGCACATTCCTACCTGCTCCGGTGGGCCAGGTCGAGTGTTTCCCATCATGCTGGCTTGCAGGGTCGGTTGTCCCGCTGCTTGATCCTGTGGACCTCGTACTGCTTGGTGTGGCCGATCCAAATCTTGTTGCCCCGACTCTGGCCCAGGGGTTAGTGTTTGTCCTCTTTTCCCTCTCTACGCGGGCCCAAGGGTTCTCTTTTTCAAGCTGGCAAACCAGCATCTTATAAAGCCTACTGCCATATAAGCCTTTCCCAGCCAATGCACCATTGTGACAGGGGTGCCACTGTTGGAGCCTCTCCGAGTATGGCTCCACCCTCCTCTAATGGGCTAACCGCCTGCTTACTCATCTGCCATGCCTTGATCTTATTTAATTAATAGATTGTTGTAATTAGCGGGAGGCTGCCCATTTCTACACGCCCCGATGACAGCGGGTGCTATCTGTGGCTCCTTTTCCTCCCCTACACCGCAGCCCAAGCCTCGCAGATGGTGCTGGTGTGATCTGACTGGCCCTGTTATGTCTCGGCCCTCTTTTTGCCCTTGGGGCTCCTCGCCGCCCCTCTGCACTCTCAGGGTCACTCTGCACTCTCAGGGCTCCTCGCCACCCCTCTGCCCTCTCCGGGCTCCTCTACCACTCTCGGGGCTCCTCACTGCCGCTCTGCACTCTCGGGGCTCCTCTGCCACTCTCGGGGCTCCTCTGCCACCCCTCTGCACTCTTGGGACTCCTCTGCCCCTCTCAGGGCTCCTCGCCACCCCTCTGCACTCTTGGGGTCCCTCGGCCACTCTCAGGGCTAGGCCAATGCACCCCACAACATACTGCACCTTCTTCAGTGCCAGGAACCCCCAGGCTACTGGGGAATCCCTATGGGGCCTCCTCCACCCCTTATAGTCTCACCCGGTCCTCTGGTTAAACAGTGAACACAAAACACAAAGCCCCCAGGCTATAACATAAAACTAAACCATCCGGTACAACAGTTAATCCCTACCAGGCAAAAATACTCCAGCAGCAACCTGCGGACACTTGTGCAGCCAAACCTTGGCCTTCTCTCTGTACTGGCTGAGCTCCTCACTCCTTGGCTGTCAGAGGGGGAACTGCCACCCTAGCCTGCTGCCTGGGTTTTAAGGAGGGCTAAGCCCTGCCCCTTCCTGTCAGGGGGTTTCGCCGGTTGCCCCGGCAACCAGCACCTGTGCTGCCCTGGTGACTGGCGGCTGCGCCTCCCCCTTCTCACTGCTAGGGGCTCTCTGGAGCCATCCCTGTCCTCAGGCACAGGGCACCTAAGTGCTCTGTGACAAACAGAAATAGGAAGTATACTTTCAATATAGTTTAATACAGTTTCACAGATCATAGAAAACAAAAGTCTGCATGCACCCAAAGGAGTTGTGTAAAAAATGGGATTTACATGAAAAACTACATATTTATGTCCAAGAGCATAATCCTCAAAACCCTAGAGGCACTTATGTTTTCACCATTAACATTACCTAACATGTCTAGAATTGTGCCTTTGCACATTCCCAGAACTGCTACAATCTTGTAAGCATTGCTTAACAGATATCTCACAAGCCTGAGTGACAGGGATTCACAAACAAAACATTCTGCACTGAGTTCTTGAGGGGCTTCTCCAATGTGTATGCTTAGAAAGCATGTAACACACCCGGCAGGGGTGAGCTCCACACAAAACACAGTGGTCATGGATACTTTCTTTCAAAAATATGGAAAGAATAGAGCGATGAGACACACCTTTTATAAAAGAGTCAAGTATATACAGCACTCACCTAGGAATTGGGCAAACCTGGACTCTAGACTCTCTTGGACCTAAGAAGGTTCAAACCCCTACATCTGACCTCCTAGAAGAATGTCCTTCCTATCACACCAAAGGCAAAGAATTCAGGATATCTGGGACAAAATAAGGGACAGCATGACTGTAGCTTAATTGTTAGCTACCTACTCAACTGAGAAGGTGAAGTCCTGATTTCTGGTCTCTGCTAGTTTGCATTTTTTACCCAATGACAATTTAATATAAACTACAGAAAGCATCTTGGGAGCAAGGACCAGAATCTTGGTTTCTCCTTTCCCAGGTGTCTACTCTGATGACTATGCTGGAGTCATAATTGCTCCTTCTTGCTCAATGACCCCCAAATTCTTTTCTGTACAATGGCACAGACCAAACATCTATGAAGAGAGATACTAGAATAGACCAGTCCAGATGTAGGATTTTATAAAAGGGGAGTGCAGACAGTGTGGCACATCATCACATGTAACACAACACATTTTTCTCCAGTTAAAGAGAAACTAGGTGCTGTCCTAATATGCTAGTGGGCGAGCACTAAATTATTAGGTTTAAGATCAAAGCAAAAACAAATATAACTATTAGAATGTGCAGTGATTTGCTATATTATACATTAAGCTTGAAAAAATGTAACAAACTAGGCCAAAATTAGTCAAAATTTATTGTCATGACTCCTGTGGTCATTATAGTTAAATACACATCAGATCAGATTGATAGAACAAAATCTGGCCTTCTTGAGTATTTTGATATAATACCTCTCATACTTCACTGTGGCCACATCTATGTAAGACACTACTGGGCAGTAGCAATGAGCTACTGTACAGTAGTTTATTGCTAATGCACAGAAGTGTTGGGGCCACTAACCATGTTGTGGTACTAGTGTGCAGTAATAATGAGCTACTGCACAGGAGCTTCAGAAAAAAAACCTGTGAGGATGCTACTGTGCAGTAGCACCAGCTTGTTTAGACTTGGCCTGTCAGTCATTTATACATCTGAGTTAATATTACGACGCACTTGAATTAAGGTTTTTAGCTACAGCTAAAAACACTCTGCAGGGCTCTGAAATAGAAAGGGTATATTGCCAGGAGTGGCTAACAGAAAGCAAAATTGAAAAAGAAAAGGTAGTTTGAATAGTGGAACATCAAGACCATTAGAAAGTGTAGAGGGTTATTAACACTTGTGGAGTGGAGAGAGATTAACAACAATCAGGGAGATGATCATGAGCCAATTGACTGTCTGATTGCTGCCTGAGTAGAAATGCCACTGGCTCTCCTACGCAGTTTCGTTTTAAAGTTTGGGTGGAACAAGAATCAAAGGGGAGGTGCAACTGCTCTACTTCACCCCCCCTGGATCCACCTCTGGAGCAGCCTATAAGGAGGATGTGTTCCTAGAGGCAAGAAATGGTATGAATTCCCTCCGAGTGAGAAGGACATAAAACCCAAGAGGTCTCTGTCTCTGACATCATCCCAGATGATTGCTTTATCTGCTAAACTACTGTATTTCCCCCTCTGCTATATTTTAGAATAAAAATGTGACCACCACCTCATGTGACTTAGGCACCTAATTTCAAGCAAGATCTCCAAGCTGTGAATCCTGATTTGATCTGACTAAGGGTACATCCACACCCTGTGCTTTCTAGTTGTCACTGAAGAGCATGGTCCTACCCACCTACTCCCAACTGCATGCACCAATCCTGGAAATGTGATGGTAAGGATACTCTGAGAATGCCCACCCCACACTGCTACCCCCTAGATCTATGTGTGCTCTAGAATGGCACCAACTAGCTACCCCAGCAGGAGAGTGGGGCAGGGGGCTAGGACCTAACCCACCCCTGCAGTTCTTTCCAAGCCCTGTGTCTCAATCACTCAGGACAGGTGACCAGGACAATTCCAAAGACATTTCCTAGCCCCTAACCAGGACAGCTTCCAGCCTCCACCCTGCATGTGGGGTAAAGGCTGGGGAGCCTGTTCCCCACTCAGCTCTATGAGCATGAAGCTGAGTGGGGAACAGGCGGGGGAACAAGTTGGGGAGAAAAAGGTCATGGATACAGTTGTGGAGCCAGCACTGGGAGAGAAGGACATAGTCTGTACCTGGACTCCAGTGGCAGAGCCCACTCTGGCAGCAGGGGCAGGGAGAAATCTCCCACCCTCTGGTGGATGGCAGACTGGGAGCAGATTTGATCCTGGTCAAGCATCTAAATGAGCACTACTGCACCATTACTAATTGAAAGTAAATTTGTTACTTGCATTTGCAGGTAGCAAATTTACTTGTGATTAGCAAGGGTTACTGTGTAGTAAGCATGTGCACATGTAGGCACACATGCTTAGTGTGCAGTAAACTGTGCTATTAAGCAGTTAAGTGTCTCATGTAGAGGTGCCCATAGGTATCTGAGCTGCTGAGAGAGGCAGGATGCATTCTGTTTTTGCTAGCTGACGTGGTTCATAAAGCACACTGGTTACTGTGAATCCCATTCTCCGGCATTTAACTTCCCCTTTACCTGGTATAGGGATCTTAGGCACCTGATGCAGGGTTATGGATTTCATTCTAGCTGCTGTACACCTAAGGCATATAAAACCCCACTTAGTCCCTTTGTGGATCTATCTCTGAAAGCTTTTGCCAAAGGAATAAACATATGAGTTAAGCTTCTCTCCATTACAGAAAGGCATACCCATTAAGCAGAATACATGTTTTCCATGCTATTATTTGTCAGGGTTCAATTTGCTTCCTAATTAGGGATATTCTTATTATGTGGAGTCCTATATTCAATGTGAATACTCCTCAACTTAACTTCACATTAAAGGAAACTGGATTATTGGCATAAAAAGATAATGTTACTGTTCTTTATATTTCATAGATTTCATAGATTCATAGACACTAGGGCTGGAAGGGACCTCAGAAGATCATCAAGTCCAGCCCCCTGCCCCGGGGCAGGAAGTCAGCAGAGATCATAGGATCCCAGCAAGATAAACATCCAGATGTCTTTTGAAGGCATTCAGAGTAGGCGATTGAACCACCGCTGACAGTAATCTATTCCAAAGCTTGAGGGCTCAGACAGTAAAGAAGTTCTTCCTTATGTCCAGCCTGAAACGGTCGTGGAGGAGTTTGTGACCATTTAACCTTGACATCTCTTGGGGCGCTCTGGTGAACAGATGTTCCGCCAGATCCTGGTAAGCACCCCTGATAAACTTATAGGTGGCCATAGGTTATGAGTAGGGTTGTACAAAACTTCAGTTGCTGATTCAATTTGGAGGAGATTCAGCCTGATTCAGCAGCCAAATCTCTGAATCTGAATTGAATTGGGAGACCAGTAAAAAGGTCCTAATTGATCTGAAGGCTCTGAATCAATTCGGAAAAGATTTGGAAGAGATTCGGGCAGTCCCCGCTTGCCGCCTTAGGGAGCTGGACCCGGACTCTGTGCCGGTAAATAGGAGGCAGGGGGGAAAGCTGCGGGGACAGGACCATGTGGGAACCCCCTCCAGGCACCATCCCCTGCCTGCTCCCCCAGCCCTCCTGAGTGCCCCCCACCCAACTCCTACCCACTCTCCCAGCCCCATCAATGGCCGCTCCACCTGGCCCCAGCATCCTGGTGCTTTAAAAAAAAAAAAAAAAAAAGCCCTGCACTCACCAGCTCTTGCAGTGGCTGTTGGGGCCTCTGGGGGCTTGTGGCAGAGCCCCCCTGTGCAGTGCCAGAGTGGGTGATAATGGGGATTGCCCCCCCCACTGGCAGGAGCCAGTGAGTGTGAGGCTTTTCTTTTTAAGTACTGGGATGCTGAGGCCGGGCGGGGCAGACACTGATGGGGCTGGGAGAGTGGGCAGGGGATGGAGGCTCGTGGCAGAGCCCCCCCATGCAGCACAGGGCAGTGAGTGGGATAGCGGGGATTGCACCCCTGCCTGGCAGAAGCCAGTGAGTGAGGGCCTTTTTTTTATAGTGCTGGGATGCTGGGGCCAGGCTGGGCAGCCATTGATGGGGCTGGGATTGCGGGCAGGGGATGGGGCCTGTTTGATTCAGAGTTTCAGTCGATTCGGCAGTGGCCAAATCTCTGAATCAGATTTGGCTGAATCGATTCAGGACAGTGATTTGAATCACCCAATCAAATCACTGAACCCTGACTTGGCCGAATCCAAATCCAAAGCAAATACTAGCCACTTCACACAGGCCTAGTTATGAGTATTGTTATGAGAAGTGCTTATTATGAACTTCTGTATCACCACAGTTTTGTAACATGTTTAGATTGTTAGAGCAAATTCATCTCTGTTAACTGCATCAGTATCTTTAAAGTTCCACCAGAGATTAATTTTGACTTATTGAAGTAAATCAATAATGCACAATTCTAAACAATGCTGTCCTACCTATCAGCATTTTACACAATTCCTTTTTGACATTGATTCTAATAGGGATCAACTTCTGAGTAATAGTTATAGTTTAACCTTTCCATTTACTGAGGCAAAGCTGCTCAGGGCACTAATGTAGGGCAATTCCTATGCAGGTAAAGCTTGACTTTATTTGGAGCCTGGAGCAAAACTGGGACCTTATGTATTTGCTGTATATGCAATCTAAGTATTAAACAGTCACATTTTCAATGAAAATATTCTCTAAGGTTACCTTCTGTGAATTTTGCTTGTACTAATGGATCCATGTTTCTACCATTAGCAAGTGCATATTTGAAAGAAAGTGGTAAAAATGTGTTTTTAATTTACTCCAGGGAAAACAGTTATAAGAAGTATTACTTTTTGACAGCTTATTTGAATGAGTTCCTTAAGGTCAAGTCATTATGTAGAAATGTGAAGCTGTGGTCAGTATATTTATCATTCCATTTGACTTCTCTTGAGATCTAAAAATGTTCATATTCATATTATTTTTCATATTTCACTATTTCTTCTGCATATCACTGTAAGACTCCAAAATGAGAGTAATGTAAGCTGGAAGTATAATAAAAAAATTGATTGAACCATTGGATTGGTAGTGATGTTCCATTATGCTGAGTTCATAGTTTGACAGTGTTCCATTCTACTTGAAGTGAATGGTAACTGTATGTAAAAAGTAATGATAGATATGGTCTTGACAAGTATTAGTTAAATATAGACAATTTCATTGCTACATTCTTCCATCATAAAGTAAACATTTAATTTTGTATACTGTATTTACAATGTTAATTATTAAGCTAAAATTTCTCACAAAGGGTGAGAGTATAATGTAAAGCACAAAATTCCACTGCCAAAGCCAGATTAGGGATGGAAAGATGGCAGTCAGTGGAAAAATGAACCGGTCCAGCAGCAGTGACAATTGTTAAAGGAAGAACTAGAAGGGGTACATTTTTTATGTCATCTTTTTTTAATGACCCTTTCTGCCTCTTCAATGGTCCTTTATGGAAAAATATACCCTAAACTTCCATCAGCTTAGCTTACCAGGTGAAAGCTGTGTGGGAACTATTTTTATGTACTGTAAATATTTTTGAGATTTCAAAAATAGACTTTATTTTTTGTGATGAATCAGTGAGAGATTGTGAGAGTGAGAGGTGAGCGCCGTCAAAGTAGGTTCTTGAACCAGGGTCTCTCACATTCTAGCAAAATATCTGTAGATACTGGCTAGTGAATGTGGGTTCCCTCTTTCTTATTTAAAAAAGTCTAGTTTCCATGCCCGTTTTCCATAGCCTTTCTGTAACCATTTTTCTATGCTTTGCTTGTCAGTTTGGTGACACCATTACTGAGCTATTTTTTGTCTTATCAGTTTACAGCTGCGCATCTGGGCAAATTATTAGATGACTATGGATGGTACACTATCCTTGATTTGTACATAGTTTTCAGTGATATCAGCTGGAATACCATAAATGAACTGAATGCAGAGTACAACATTGTATTTCCTATTACTATTATATTTTTATAATTAACTATACTCACTGAAATCTGAATGACCTGTATATGTGCCTCCATAACTCATTTCATTCCTGTTCTTGGCATGATTAAATCCAAACCCTTTAAAACACTTTATAGTACTAAAATTTTGTTCTGTCTTAACCATGTAAAACCATGGTAACTCAGTTTGCTTCCTTTATCTTCATACTTTCGTAAATAGCAGCATTATATGTATTGCAAATGTAATATTTTTGAGTGGAGATTTTGAAACTTGGATGATTTCAATGATATGTGGTCCACACATCTGCAATCTTGATCACATTTGCACTCTAATTCCTGTTACTAGCCAATCAGTATTTTTTTCTAAAAAAATTTCTAAAAAAGATACTGTGAGTTTTTCTCTTTGGAAATTTAAACAGATTTGATTCAGCCATTTTAAGCCATGTAAATATGAAAATAAAACTACTTTTCTTATATACTCCATTAGAAATGTTGTACTCTTATGCCTTAAAATGCACTTTAGAAAATTTTTTCTAAATAAACCGATTATCATGGAAATGTACACTATCTAATCTGCTCCTTGAGCAAAAGAAACAGTTTCAGTCCTTGTTCAGGAATACAAAACACTTCAAAACTGAGGAAGACCAGGAGTGTATTTTCAGTTCTAAGGTATTGTTTCAGAAAAACAGAGCAATGTGTGAAATTCTGTTTTCATTTTTGCACCAAAAAGGCCATTCTCTAGTCAAGTAAGTAGTGGTACTTATACTCAGGTTGTCATCTTCTTCTTGTGTCTCTACACCACATTTGACCATTTTGTTACACATGCTTGTTCTCATTTATTGTACTTTGCAAGATCTTTCATTTTACATGTGCCTTTGAGCAGCGGGCATAGCGGTAGGTGTTGCATAGTCTGAGATTGAACAGTCACAGGTAGTTGAACCAACGGTATAGCCCCACTTGGTCATTAGTTTCTTGGAACATCTGAGTCCAGTACAGACTAGGGGAGGGGAGTGGGGAGACATAGCACAAGTCTTCACATTGACACTACAGATAATACGTGCACATTCTGCTAACACTCCAAATCATAATTTTAACACAGGTTGTGAGATTTTATTATCTCTGCATTTGTGGCCATGTAAGCACATGCACATAGGCTGAGCGAGCATGCTCAACCAAGCCCATTTTGGAGGCATAAGTGTGTGTAAGTCATGAGAATGTAGCTGGCCAGAGCCCATGATTAATATGTGTTAGAAGAGCAGGATGGGAGGAGGGGAAGGGGAAGACTGCTTTAACCCTAATAGCTGAGTGATTAGGGCACTTGCCCAGGGAACAAAAGCCCCCCAGTCTAGTTCCCCCTTTGCATGGAGAATGAACTTGTATCTCTTTGACTTTTCAGCACAACATTTGAACCATCATTCCATAGGTTTCGTTCTATCCAGGGCCCTCTCTATGCTCCTTCTTCAAGCTGGTCCCTAGTGTTAGCCATGAGAGTAAGGTATGTGGGGCCAGGAGAAAGACAGTTTGCCAGAGGGTGTGTGGTTCAGTAAGATAGCTGCTGGCACCCTGGGTTCTAGCCTGGGCCTTAGCTTTCAGTGGCTGCATCTACACGAACAGCGGCCTGCGCAGTTGTTACTGTACAGTCATTTAGTACTTGCATAAGCAAGTACTAAATGACTGTGCAGTAACTGGCGCTAATGCTCAGTACCATTGCCGCATGGTACTTTTCTGATGCTATTGCACAGTAGCAAAAAGCTACTGAGCAGTAGCTCATTACTACTGTTCAGTAGCATCATGTCACATCACGGTCAGTGCCCACAACACTACTGCCCAGTACATGAACAACCTTGGGGGGCACCATGGCGATAAGCAGCAAGTGGGGACTCCCCGCAGATGCTGGCATAGGTGTCAGTGAGCAGGGACTGCCCACAGATACTGGAGGTGATGTCGGCAGGGAGCAGTGACTGCTCACAGACTCTAGCGGCTGCGTCAGCAGCAAGGGGTGGGGATAGGTGGCAAGTGGCAACTGCCCCCAGAAGCTGGCGGCAGCCAATCTCAGGGGGGGCATGTACCACTCCATGCCTCCCCTATGCATCACCTATGGCATGGTAGCAACGAGATACGGCAAGTAGCTTGTTGCTGCTGCACCATAGCATCTTGTGTAGACGTGTCCAGTAGAGCAGAGACCTCTACCGTTTTCCATCTAATGATTATTAAATGCAAGAGGAAGTGACTGAGCTTCAAAAAGAATGCCAGAGAAAGACCTGGATAATGGCTAATCTGTGGCAGGCTGGTTAAGGTACTGTGCTGGAAAGTTGGAAAGAAGTTGGGCAGCTAGCAGTTGGGCTAAAACTTCAAGCGAGGCAAGGGGTGCTACTGCTTCCTTCTTCCTACCCTTTTCCTGGCCTTCAGTTCAGGTACACACATACATAGCTGCATACCTGTCTGGCCAAGGCATAGCCTAATGAACATGCTTAATTTATGCTCACAGTTCATGCTTGCACAGTGGAGGAATAATAGAATCACAATCTGTACACGAGTGCCAACAATGTGACTAGGAAATTTACTTTTAGGTACACAAAAGGAACAGAATTATGCTGAATGACACAAGAAAAAGCAGTAAAGAATACAGTATCATAGCCTATAATAATTACTGCAAAATGGTTCATAATTATAGGCACTAGTAACTTTCTGAGCTATAGCATTGTCTGACTGACCACCTGACTTCTGCAATTCCTTCAGATCACTTCATGTGCCTTAGAAAATTTTGTCTACTGTTTTAAGTTTGCATGAAAGTTACTGACAGAAATTTTAAATCTTTAAACTGTAAAGACTTCTAAAGACCCCTTAGTTAGTTCACTCAATATTTGAACCCTTCTGTAAAGGTATCCTGAATTAAATAAAGCTGTTAAAGCTCCTAAATGAAAGATGACTCAGTTAAGTTGAGTGCAATCAGTTAAAGTTTCTTAATCATTTGTAAATGTATTTTTTTGTCCTTTTTTCTCATTACCTTTGTTATTATTTTCTTAAACTGACTCTTATCTTCATGGCCAGTCCTCAGTTTCTGGTATAACCCACAGTGACTATGTGAAATCAAGAAACCCAAAGGCTGGCCTAACTTTTTAAGAACTGATGAGGTCGAGTCCAGTACAGTAGTGCAGAAAGAGAGACAATGATATATATGCTAGGTGCTGGTCCAGGTTTTGTGAAGACAGAATTGTTTCCCTTCTGGTATTATTATACTGGACTTAGCATTGCAAGTTGAGTAGATGTGCTCTATGACAAGAACACATTGTAGCAGAATATCCTGATCTGGGAGCTTGATTTCTCAACATCAAGGTTGCAGTATCGCCTTAATTCTTCCATTTGCTTATTTTTAACTTCATATAACTGCACTCAAAATTTTTAATGTACTATTGCCCTGAGCACATGATACAAAATCCTATGGATGTCTAGTAGTTAGTGATATGCTGGAAACTTTAAAGAACTCAAGGAATAGAATAGCACACTAGCAACTTAAAATCTTTTAGGTTATTTCATTTACAGTTGTGCAATCACAGTGAAATCAATAAGATTGTTAAAACTAATCCCTCACAAAATCAGTAAAACTCTGGGGGGAAATGTTTGTACTTCTATTTTTTTGTGACTGCTAATACATGTTTTTTCCCCAGTGGGTGGAATGTCATACAGTCCAATGGGTCGCCAACTGGTTAGAGAGTCGCACCCAGAGGGTGGTAGTGGATGGGTCCTTCTCAACCTCGAAGGACGTGGGAAGTGGGGTCCCACAGG
>NW_017728992.1:133977787-133985241 GCF_001723915.1 Gavialis gangeticus | reverse complement strand
GTCTGGAACCAGCTTCCAAGTGAGGTGGTGCAGGCTCCCACCCTGGGGGTTTTTAAGAGGAGGTTGGATGACCACCTTACTGGGGTCATTTGACCCCAGTGCTCTTCCTGCCATGGCAGGGGGTCGGACTAGATGATCTGCTCAGGTCCCTTCCGACCCTAGAAACTATATTGGGTTGAGGGGGGAGGAGGGGACTTCCCACTCCTCTCAGTGAGAAAATTTCTCTTCACTTGTAGAAAATAGTAAGCTGCAAACTCTAAATTCAATGACATCTTTGTTGGGGCATGATCCTCTTTGAGGCACTACAAGCTGTTTTGGTTTTACCCAAACCAAATTTTTGAGAGACAAAAAAACCCCTCAGAGACAACTGTGAAGGGTTTTGCGAACTTCTAGAAGTGATTATCAACCCTTTGCAAAGCAAGAGGCACATCTACACATGTGCTTTAATATTACTGTGCATTAAATATTACTGTGTGTACTGATATTACTGCGCATTAAAGCATCACATTAAAAAGTGCAATTACACTAATGCACAATAAAATAGGCTACTACATATTTCATAGATGTTAGGGCTAGCAGGGACCTCGAAGATCAGCAAGTCCAGCCCCCTGCTCCATTTATTAACCACCATTTTAAAAATGTGCGCTTTCAGTACTGCACATTAGGGCATCCTCATGGGCATTTATTTAGTACCTCACAGTGGGGGTACTAAATTTAATGTGCATTGGGAAAAGCGCAGTAATGCACATGTAAATGCACCCAAGGTGCCTGGCTTGAGAGCCTTGTGGCATCCCTCAGGATATGCCAGCTGCTAGCTTTCTTGCATTTTTTTTTTTGACTAGATAAATAACAGAGCAATTCTTCTGCCAAGGAGCTCAGGAAGATGAGAGCTGACAGTGGTCAGCATGGTTTTAAGGATGTGGCTCCCCGCTGGAAACCTCTGGGTCGCGCATGCGACAGCACTAACCTGGTGGCAGCCTTGGGAGGGTCCCCGGTTGAGAATCACAGCCCTGGCTCCTACAAAACGCGCCCGCCTCATGGATTTTAAATGACCGTTATGGCTTTCCCTGCCAGATTTCTTTTAGATTTCTCTGTCTGACTGGAAAGCACCCCTCCCGGTTAGACCAGTCTCCCTGAGCCCAGCACCTTCCCTGCCTCCCCTGTGCCAGTAAGAGGCGTGTGGGCGGCCCGGCTCAGCCCGCAGGGGGTGTTTCCAGAGCCGGTGCCCAGCAGGCCGATCCTCCGCCTCCCGCGGCCGCCGCGGGCTCTTCCCGCCGGGCTCAGCGCCTGCTCTGATCGTCTCCCAGGTGCCTGGAGGCGGCGCGACGCGGGGCCGGGGCCGGGGCCGGAGCGGCGGGAACCATGAGGCGCTCCCTGCTGAAGCTCTTCCAGGGCGGGGACAAGGCGGCGGATCGGGACACCTACCACGGCGTCGTGTGCGAAGCGGACGCCGCCTCGGTCGCCTCACAGGACGTCTTCAAGGTAAGCGCGGGCGCGGGGGGGACTCGGGGCTGCCTGCTGCGGGCGGGGGCACACCTGGCATCGGCGGGCACAGCCAGGACAGGTAGAGGCAGCGAGCCGGGTTAGGCTGAAGTCCACAAGACGGCAGCGGGGATTGGCACCTTCTAGACTAACTGCAGCACTAGTAGTCCATCGGTTGAGCTAGCGACCTGTCTGTCTACTTCGGATATGTGTCTGTCTGTCTGCTTTGGTTAGTCTAGAAGGTGCAAATCTAACAGCTGACATAGGCAGCTGTCTGTCTGTCATCTGTCTATTTATCTGCTTTGGATATCTATCTATCACCTGTCTATCTACATACTTTGGATATCTGTCTATCATCTGTCTGTCTGTCTATCTACTTACTTCAGTTAGTCTAGAAAATACAAATCTAATAGGTAAAGATAGAGACTATATCTACTTTATCTAGTTAATATATCTACTTTACCTAGATTATCTACTTTGGTTAGTGGATAAGGTTCAAATCTAATGGATAAAATAGATTATCTATCTATCTACCTACCTATTTTGGTTACTCCATAAGGTGCAAATCTACCCTGCCTTCTGCTCAACTTCAGGCTATATACTTATCTATATAGCACAAGCATTCATGAACTGTAGCTCACTTCTCAGAGGCTGATCCACACGAATAGGACTGCATGGGACTGCACAAGTGGGGCTCATGGTTGTACATGCTTGCAAGTGGGCTTGGGACCAGGAAGAGAATTGGAAACCTTAGGACCCTTTTCTCCTGGTGGCTCACTAGCATCCAGGTGTCATGACACACAGGAGCAGGGATGGTAAATGTCTTCTCATGTACTGTCAGGGGAGCTGGTGAACATGGGGAAAGGGTGAGAAGGGTTTCCTTATGAAGCCAACAGCAAGCTGCCTTTAACCTCAGTGTGAGCGTTATGCAACTGTAGGTCTCAGACAAGTTTGGGGCACATTATCAACAAAGGAGCCAGACTTTATTTTTCAGTCCCAGAACTTTATTTTTTTATTACTCTTTCTAAAAGTGACAGAAGTATAAGAGGCAGAAAGCACTCTTTCATATGGAGTGGAAGTGGTTAAGGGTGTGCAGTTTGTTACAGTTTAAGGTTTGGCAAAAATGTGTCCAAAGGGTGCCTTTAGTAGGTTTTGCTCTGATTTGCCTTTTGTAATGGTAGTAACAGATCTAGTTCTTCATCACAGGATCCAGCAACTTCCGATGAATCGCTGATAAGAGGTACCCATCAAAGTGCTGCTACCAGAACATGTTTTATTGGTAGCTATATTTAATAAGGAAGCATAAAAGGTAAAAATCCTCATTGCTATGTACAGCCAAAGCAATTAGTCCATGAATAGAGAAGAAGCATGAGAGCCCCAGGGATGGAAATATCTCTCATACTCAGGACTGCACAACATTATTTCTATGAGATCTCCCCTGAAGTCTTAGTGTTGCAGTACCTCCCATAGCTTTTGGGTCAACTGGAATGATTTAAGGAGCCGTGCAATTGCATCACACTGTCTCCATCCCATTCCAGGTTTGACCTATATTATGTCTGTTTACTGAGGCACAGGGATCTCTCATGGAGCACAGCTCTGCAGTGCATAGGAAACACCAGTTCAAGGTACTTTCCTCCCCTTGCATAATGCAAAGTAGATCCAGCTACCTTTTGTGGACAAAGGAGGGTTCACCTATGCTTGATCCTAAATAGAAGGCAAGCATGCTTTGCATTGAGAGACTTAGCTCTATCACAAAGGGTTTATCACAAAGATGTGGAGGTGACTTGATCACAGTATACAGGTGCGTTCACAGGATGAAAATACCAAATGCTGATGGGCTCTTTAATCTAGGCATAAAAAGATCCATGGGTGGAAGCTGAGAAAGATAAATTCATGTGAAAAGTGAGGCACACATTTTTAGCTATTAGAACAAATCATCGAAGAACATGATGATTTTTCTTTCTTTCGATGTTTTCAGATCAAGACTTAGATGCTTCTTTGGAAGATATCATTTAGCTGGATACTAACTATAGTCACATTATAAGTTTTTGGGTTCCATTTTTGGTACCTGAGATATTTAATGGGCCCTGATGTACAGGTCAGATTACAATGATCTAACACAGTGTTTCTCAACCTGTGGGTCACAACCCAAAAGTGGGTTGCAAGGATATATGAAAGGGTCATGAACAAACTTAAAAAATGGACTCTCCTTTAAAGGAGAAAAACATGGGAAACTATGACTTTTCTCTTGCAGACTGGCAGAGTTCCTGCCTGCCAGGACCTGCTTGGGGTTCCCCATGCCACCCCCCTCCCCCAGCCCACACACCTAACCTCAGCCCCACACACTGTGTGGCTGGGGCTTGGGGACAGGGGGCACAGAGTTAAGAGTGAGAGGGGCACTAGGTAGGAACTGGCCATTAGTGTTTACAAATGGGTCCTGGTACAAAAAAGGTTGAGAACCACTAATCTAACAGACTCTTCAGGTCTTAAATTCCAAACATTTGTGAAAGCTCAGCACAGTAAATAGTGCCTGGGGGGGCAACAAGGGGACACACAAAACAGTTGGGGGGGACACAAAAAATAGCCACCATGCAGCGGTGGCTGACTGCACCTTCCCTGGCTGAAGCCACCACTGCCCTATGCTCAGTCACTGCTCCAGGAGTAAATCTGTCTTGCTATGTCCCTCTACTATCTCATCATGAATATGGGGAGGTGGAATCTAGAATTTCTATCCAAAAAGCTTGACATTCCAGTTGTATGTAGCAGTGGTCCTCAACCTATTGAGCTCCATGGGCTGGAGGAGTGGTGTAGGTGTTGGTCCATGGGCCCAATCTCACATGGTCCATCTTCAGGCCTGATCCAGTGCAGGGTTGGTCCACAGGTGCAAGCTGGCATCCTGGCTTGGCTCTGTGCCCTGGATCCAGCCATGGAATAGCCCCGCATGCTGATGTGACTCAGCATGCAGAGCTGTGTCATCTGCCCCCCAGCACTCTCCACAGGTCTGGAAATCTGGTGGTGGGGGAGCTGCAGCAATTAATGCTGCCATTGCTTCCCTGCTGCCAAATTTCAGACCCCTGAGGAGCTCTGTGGGCTGGATGACATGGTCAGAGCCTGTATAGATCACAGGTTGAGCACCACTACTATATAGCATTCATTATCCAAATCATTGTGGTAGAGTCAGTGAGTCACTCATGCACAACAGGCAAGGAACTTTCCTGAAAGTGGTTCAATTTGTTTTCTCTTAATTGAAGTAAAGATATTGAGAATATAGCTGAAGTGATTTCTTCCTGTCCTATTTTTGCAAGAGATGTTTGCAACTGTGTAGGCCATCAAGATAAAAAAAAAAAGGTTTGATGCCTTTTACTGGTTTGAAAAACTATTAATACAGTTTAGGAACAAAAAGGATATATCTGAACAAGTGCTTTTTCCTGTAAGGTTCTTGAATAATTGCTTATTTCATCAAACATATTCTTGATTATGTTTTTCATATAGAAAAACACTAACTATGTAAAGCTCTTGATGATTCTGAAAACAACAGCTTGTATTTACATATTGACTAGGGCTGAAAAGAATTCTATGTGCAGATATGAACTTAAGAATATTCCTGCTTTGTGGTTAAAAATGATAGCCTTAGATATAAACATGAACAGGAGAAAGCTAGAGATGTACTAATGGTCTGGCACTTTGTTTATAGAGAACATGCAAAGTATATGCATCTGTTCATGTGTGTTACAGTGGCTGTCTATAGCCTTGAAACTCAAAAAGTCAAACTATGTTGCTGTTTGGTTATAATCAGATCAAGGTGGCTGTTTGTTTGCATTTTGTTCTTAATACTTGCAAGCCAGGAAAGTCAGTTAGAAAAAGAAAGAAAAAGAAATCCCATAAATATAGCAGCCAAACAAAGCATTTTTTTCCCGTAATAGTGCATCTGAATAGCTGTAACTGGCATTTTGAGTGTCAGATGCAATAGTGGTTACCAGGATTATAAGCAAAGTGAAACAAGAAACTATTGCAAACCTAAAAGAAAAGATCCAAGGTGAAATTGCAGTTTTTCCAAGGGGTTGCAATTTCAATCTTAATTCTCTTAAAAGCAATCTTAATGACATTCAGCTTAATAGGAAAGACAAAAGAGGTGAAGGTGCAAAATATAGTCTTTCATTAAGACATATTGCATATATGAATACCTGGGTGAACTAAAGTGTATGGTGCTAGAAACCACATGAACACTTAGGACAATGGGAGAAAGATGCTTGGAATGAAAATATTCAGATGATCCAGAACTGAAATATTATCAGCTTTTCTTTGTACTTTTCCCTGGCATGTGTAATTTCCCTGAACCTAAAAACTCATGTACTTTAACATTACTTTAGTGGAATTAAATGGCATTTCTGTAGAGTCACATCAGTATAAGTAAGAGAAGAATCCAATTCAAATTGCTAAAAATCTATTGGTCCATTATAATGATTAAAATAGTACATAAAAACGTATACGAAATACCAATAGCAATAACAAGATGCTGTTTAGGTCTATATGAACTATTAATGTGGGTAAATTGTTATATTTTGTGTTATTTAAAAATAATATGGAATCAGAAGCTTCACTGTCATACATATACTCAGGAAAAATGATCTCAGACCTGTCAGATGCGGATGCCGTAGGCAGACTAGTTAGGCCCCAGCTGGCCAACTGGGTTGGGCCTTGTTGTCCTAACCAGTCCTTGTTACCTGCAGGTGTGTGACTGTCTGCTGATTAACAGCAGCCATTTCAGTACCCAGGAAGCTACTCATTAGGATAGACCCATTTCTGTCTAGCTCTGAGTTCCTTGTTCCTACCTCCTGCTTCCTGGCTACTGGCTCCTTGGTGACTTCTGATTGCAGGTCACATTCTTGCTTCCAGATCTGCTGGTTCCTGACTCCTTGCTCCAGACTACAGCCCATATCCCAGCTTCCTGAGCTGCTAGCTCCCAACCGTAAGGATGATGAATCAGGATATAAGCAGTCAGTCCAAGTGGATTGTACTAGGTCAGGAATTCACCAGTATGGTCAAACCTGGGTATCAGTTATAGTCCAGGTTTGCAAACCAAGGGTTCCACACAGTTGATTCAGAGCAGAAAGTCCAAGACAGGAACAGGTGTGGGTTCAAGCCAGAGGTTCAGAGCACACTCAGCTTAAAAAATTCCAAACAGGCCAGAGGAAGAACAAGGCAATCTGCTGTTCAAATAGCTTGCTATCTGGTCTGACCTTATAAAGGCCCAAGGACTATTTTCTGTAGCTCTGGGAGACGATTCATCCCAGTCCTTGATTCCTGACTGGGAATCACTGACCACTGGATCCAGTTTAGATCCCAGCTTCTTGTTCCTGACGTTTTCTGCTCCCAATTCCTTTTGACTCTGTAGGGTCAAGTCTTACCTAGATTTTTAAATATGAAATTTGTGTGTGTGTGTGCACAATCAGATTCCTTCTAGATGATATATTGACATCGGAGCTTGTATTTTCCTATTAAGTAATAGCTTTTCAGCCCTATTACCCCCTGTGTTATGTCAGCACTCCAGTTGCAGGTGGCAGAACTGAATTTAGTACCAGTCCTGTAAATGCTTAAGCATGTATGTAACTTTATTCACTTGAATAATCTCATGAAAGCCAATGGAACTACTTATATGAATAAAGTGATACGTATGCTTAAATATTTGCATTAGGTGATAATATGTTTTTGTTCAGTAGTTGTAAAAGAATTGTTAGTCTTGCAGAATTGCTAGTGCTTTTAAGGTAGGGACAGGTGTTTGTGGATTGCTTTTTGGGCTCATTTTCTCCACTCAGCTTGATAAATCAGTGGTCTGATGGCAAAAATACTGAGTGCTCAAATCTACAACTGATGTCACTAGAAACTATGCTCTGAACATCTGGAATACTATGATTAAATGTACTGAGAAATCAGGTCCCAGGTGCAACCAATTCAGCATCCAGAATTAGCCA
>NW_017728992.1:133968032-133972787 GCF_001723915.1 Gavialis gangeticus | reverse complement strand
GGGTTTGTTTTTCTTTACTCTCTTTACATTTTTCTTACTCTTGGCCTATTGCTTTTGATACTGATAAGATACAGGGGAAATATACAGAGCTACTTTTAGCATATGAAGTTAATAAAACGGTCTACTAAAAATAGAACATTATAATATTTGTATCCAAAATAAGGTGATTTCAGATGGAAGTACTTGCAGATTACGGAGTTTCATTAAGAAGAATCGGTCTGGACTTAGCAAAGTGGATCAACTACATGCCACTCCATTGCATCATGCAGCAGAAGGAGGTCAGATTGAATTGATGCAGATGATAATAGATGATTCTTCATATGAAGGTAACTGTTGATGAATTATTTTCTATAACTTTGAAAAACTAGTTCCCGAAATAAAAAGTATTACTTAGAGTGGAGCTTGGAGTTGTTACTGCTATTTCTACCATTAAAACATGATATTATTAACACTGTTTTGATAATTTTACTACAAGTTAATGTCCCTGAAAATGAACTTTAATAATACAGGTCTAAAGCATATAAAATTGAAAATGCCTGTCACATCTCTTCCTGTATATCAGTTATGATTTGGATCATTGGTATTCTAACACCCCTTTTTATGAGGAAATGCCAGTTTGGCCCTTCTAGTAAGTATGGAGACACCAAATCAGCACCTATTGAGAAATGAATGTTTTTTTATTAAGTTTACTGTGTTTGTGATTCATTTTTAATTCAGGTGTTCAAATGTGAGAGAGACAATACATCATGATTATGATGCAGATGGACAATGCAATAATCAATTTCCACACTTCATGGTATTGTTAGAAGATTCATTTTCAGTACTGGACTCCTGAATAAATCATTTTAATGTTTCAGTGCTTAAATTTTACTATTCAGTGATCTGGATCTTTCCACATGAAAACATTCCAAATATAGATTTGAAAAATTTCTCATTGTTGAAAATTACTTTAAGCAGATAAAATTATCAGGCGAATTTAATGAACAGATCCATTTAATATGCTTGCTACTCTTTAAGCATACATCAGAACAAAAGACCTATCTAATATCCAGGGGGAAAATATACTTGGCACTATGCAAAACACAAATACACATACCTTGTCCATTCCAAATCACTTACATTGATGAATACAGACTTCATGAGCCAATAGCTAAGGCACATAAAGGCAATATAAGTTTGTAGGTTTTTTATTATTTATTTTGTCCAGTTTTTGGCCCTTCACTCAAACAAAACTGTGGACATATAAGAAAGAGTCCAGTGAAAGCAATGAACATGATTAGAGGTCTAGGAAATATGGTTTATGAGGAAAGGCTGAAAGAAAAGGCATTATTTACTCTGAAGAACATAAGATCAAGGAAAGATTTGGTAACAGTCTTCAACTACCTGAAGGGTGATTGTAAGATTGAGATAGACTTTTCTTTGTAGCTGCAACGGATGAGGTGCGGTTTGACTCGCGCTACAGTCAGGGAATTTTAGGTTGGATATTAGGAAGAATTTTCTCATGATGAGGAATGATCATGCCTGGAGCAGGGGAGTTAGACTATATGACTTCCTGCGGTCCCTTTTTACACACCTACTTTTTAATGCATAATGATGTCCTATTGCAGAGGAGTAAGCATTTGCTCAACATTGGACTTTGGAGAACTTAGTCTGTAGGAGATCTTATTTATAGAAAAGATGTAGGCCTTAGGGAAAGAAAAAACATAGATAAAGGTATTATTAACTTTATTATTTGCTTTGTGGAAGCACCGAGGAACTCCAGGTGTAGATGTGGGGTTGACTGTACAAATGGTAAGATGAAGTCAGTCCCTGACTTCCAAGTTTGATTATATCTTAAAACTTTTTGGTTTGTTAATACTTTCAGCATACCAGTCTGGTTATTGTTTCAATTCTGATAATTTGTGTTGAAGTTTGACTTTCATATTTTGAATTTCATATGCTACTACAAAGTCGCCAACACCCAATCCCCCTCCACCAGTCCAGGACCAGGGTCACTGATACGAATTAGTTCAGTAGTTCAGTGGGGTTGTGCTAATTTACACCAACTGGAGATTTGTCCTTTGCTCTGCATGTTAGTAAAGGATAGTACTTTATTTACCTCCTACAAGAATTTTTACCATGCATTTCCTTCCTCTGAACTGTTCATCAACAACACGTTAACAAAGCATGGAAGAACAGAGTGGGGAAAAGATAGAAAGGGAGAAAAAGAATAGGACAGAAAGCAACTCATAATTTCATCTGTCTCCCTAATTCTGTTACCATTTCATATTAAGTATTGCAGAAAACAGGACAGGGTGGTACCTTTTAGACTACCTCATTCAGAAAGGAAAAACGCTTTTATAGGTTACAGCCTTCATGTTCAGATGTCAATAATAAAAGGGTCATTGGTATATCCTAAACATATTGGGCTTGCTCTCTTCACAGTAGCATGTTGACATTTTTAATACGGTCCTTTCTTCCTTTCATCCTTCCTGGATTTAGCATAATAATCAAATGCACCAATTTATTTTGTGGAGGGCAGCTTAGAAGCAGCAGCAGGAAGGAGTCTGTAACAACTGATGATGGAGTTAAACTAATCCAGTGTTGCAGAACTAAACTGCCAATGAAAATGTGACACTTCACATGAAAATCAATTTTCAATTAAATCCATCTGAACATTTACTAGCTATATGCTTATTGTAGTGTTAACTTTTTTTTCCGTTCTTTAATTTAGTACTAAATGCAACAGACTCTGCTGGAAATACCCCACTGCATTGGGCTACAAAGAAAAACCAGATTGAGAGTGTTAAATTACTTCTTAGCAAAGGAGCTAACCCAAACATCCTGAACTCCAATATGATGGCTCCTCTACATATGTCTGTGCAGTCCCTCCAAAATGAAATAGTTAAGGTAAGATTACAGTCCAAGTAAATATATATTCATTCAAGGAAAGATTCCAAGTGGCTGCAGTGGTGTGGTCATACTGGAGCAGCAGCCAGGGACCATTTTTAAGTCCCTGAATCAGGTAAGAAACTCAGTGGCATGTCTTCTCCCCTCTAATCCTCCCCTCCCCACTTGCCTTCTCCTGTCTCCACTGCCCCTGGTTGACCCAGGGGCAGGGGCAGCTCCAGAGCCACTCATGCCCCTCTCCATCCGGGTTGCATAGGAAGCCTGGCTCAGCCAGGGACAGTGACAGTGGTGGCAGTGGGTGGGTTTCTCCTTCCTACTGGGTCCCCCTAGGTGCCCTCTGTCAGCCCAGAAACAGGCTTAGGAAGGGGGAACTTGCCACCCACCACCACCACTATCTTCAGCTGACCCCAGCTTCTTGTGCAGCCTAGCTGAAGTGGGACAGGAGTGGCTCTGGAGCTTCTCCTGCTCTTGGTACAGAAAGGGATAGTGGCAATTGAGACAAGGGAAGAGGGGAATGGCAGTAGAGGGAACGTGCCACTGAGCAGAGAGAGGAGAAATGCAGCCACCCCTGCAGCTCTGGTTGCTGATCCTGCCTCCCCCTTCCCTTTACAAAATCCATACATATATTTATTAACGGCTGAACAATTACTTGTGTGCACAATTTAACTAGCTACATGCATAACTCTCAAGTGCATAAGTATGCATATACAGGTGACTTATCTCTGATAAAAACACAGGCCTTGAAGTGTTTACACAATAGCTGAGATGGTCAGCCTCTGACTCCCCAAAAAGGATTAATCTACTTTCAGAAGCTGGGTTTATCCACAGAATTCTCCTGTGACATTTATGCTGAGAGTGTAATTTCTTTCTTGTGTTCCACTGAGTAGACTTAGTTGACATTTTTATGCAAAAGTTTTTTTTATTAGGAAGCTAAATTTTATTAGCAGCATTTCATTAAAATTGTCAAGGACAGAAACAGCAGCAACAACAATGCTCTAAATGCATGATAATCAACACTTTATTTTTTTAAATATCTAGATATTGGTTCAGCACAGCAGTACAGATGTTAATTTAGAAGGAGAAGCTGGGAATACACCTATAATTGTAGCGTGTTATAAAAATAATCCTGAAGCCCTGACACTTTTGGTATGTATAATTGTCTAGTGTCTCCTAACTGCCTCTGCTTGTGTAAGTAAAATTTACTGTGTGTTTTTTTTTTGTCGTCTTTATTTTTCTGTAAGAAGCACAAATGCCAACTAACATCTTGATCCTGAAAGTTCCTTCATGTCAGCATGAGGGGATTCCCACTGACTTTGCAGGGTTCTTAGATACAAATGAGTGTGTATCTTATGTTGTCATATAGTCATTAAGTAAATGTGCACCCTTTGGCAAAGGGGTGACTAAGCTGAAGAAGACATTTTTACCATCTCTCTGAAAAAAAAAATATTTTTCATCTACCTCTTAAGTATTTTACTTTCCTTTGGTATGCTTTTTACTTACTTGGTTCTGCAGGAGTTCTAGGAAAACAACATGTAAACTAAATCCTTCAGTACATTATGAAAAAATGCCTCAGTTCTTAAAAAGTATAGGATACATTATATGTAGTTCTTTTGTGAAGTATGTCAAAAGAAATATGATATTTCTGAATGCTATAAAAATAAATGGGAAAAATCAAGCATGCTGTTTTAAGGGATTATGAGTGGACATCATGTCAGGGTTGATCAGTTTTGTGTGCATGAAACTTTCTTACTTTGCTATGAGTTTATGTGAGGTACATAGTTTTAAGTGATTTCCCCCCCTCCCCAGGATTGCTATTAAAATTACATCTCAAGGGACAAATTAAACAAGCCTTCCCCCACCCCATCC
>NW_017728992.1:133958227-133963032 GCF_001723915.1 Gavialis gangeticus | reverse complement strand
ATCTTTTAAGAACATATAAAAATATTCCTGTATAGCTGACAGAGAGAGAACACATATATAAATACATGTGTATACCTGCTTTCAAATTAAATTATCAACATGTATATATGTAAGAATGGAGGAAGTCAAATGCGACAATTAGTCATGAACAAAATATTTATTGGTGGTCATAATTTCCTGCATATTATGATACTATTTGTGAACACTTTTGCAGATTGAACATGGGGGAAAGATATGTAAACCAAACAAAACTGGATGTATGTCTATCCATGCAGCTGCATTTTCAGGTGCAAAAACATGTATGGAAATACTTTTAAAGAAAGGTAAATATGCTCAAATCTCTTTCAGTTTTATAATGACATTCAGCACGTACCTCTCAAAGCTGGCCTTGGTCATGCAAACACTTATACAGTATGTACGATTAACTTTCTACAAGTTCACCGAGGCTGTTCCCATGGGCAAAGTAACTCCTGCAGGAATGGGTTGTAATTTGCCTCCTTTGGTATGCAGAGAGCTCCTTGAGAAGTTACACAGTGGTACTGAGGGAGTAAATATCACTATCCATTTGGGGGGGTGGGGGTGAGGGGGGGTTAATTTCTTGCTTATGTATTTATATTAAAAAGTGTATTTTGCTTTTTCTCTTAGGTGAAGAATTAGGCTATTCTGCTAAAACTCACATCAATTTTACCAATAATGGAAAGTGCAGTCCCCTTCATCTGGCAGTTCAAAGTGGAGACTTGGAAATGATTAAAATGTGCATTGAAGTTGGAGCACAAATTGATCTAAAACAGGTACAATTTTACTTGTAAGAAAATTTTTATATAGTGTTTTTATCCCATACAAACTGTATTTTGACAATAAAGGTTGTTGCAGTAGTAGAAGAAGAGGCAATTTAGTGAACAGATTTTTGTCAAATTGAATAGGCAGAAAATCCAAAGTAGGGAAACACAGAAAAGCTTTCCCAGAGGACAAGAGCTGCAAATGAGACTATTACATCAACAACAGTTGGGTGGTGTGGCTGCACAAGCGGAAAATTAAATACTATCCAGGGGCGTGGCTAAAGCTGCAGTTATGTCTTTGCCTGCACTGGTGTTGAATTTAAGCAGCTGGCAGGTGTATGGTGGAAATGAAATTACTATTTGTGATATGGTCCAGAGGTGCTCAACCTCTGGTCCATGGAGCCACCGCATCTAAATTGTGAGGCTCCCGATAGGTTGGGAAATTTTGGAGCTGGGGGAGTGGTGGCCATTAATATATCCATCCTCACGCCCTGCGTGCTCAGTTGGAGCCAAGCTGAGCCCCTGTGAGGCTGGGCCACATCCTCTTTTTCCCTGTGAGACCAGGTTGGGACTGGGCTACATACATTTTCCCCCAACAGGGCCAGGCCAGACCCCCTTTCCCCACCCACAGGGCTGAGTTGGCCCAGGCCGTGTCTCCTCTCCTCTAATTTGCTGTTACTATAGCTAAATATGGGTCTGTCTTATCGTCTTAAGCAGAGAGAACCTCAGACTGTAGGCTGAGTCTGGCTTTATTGATTTGTTTTTGTTTATGGATAGTTTTGGGATTGTCTTATATTGTAGGAATCCCTGCTCCAGATCCTTAAGATGTGCATCTGAGTTGGTGGGATATAAACAGATACAGTTGCAGCGTAGCACTTGGTTATAGATGATGGATCTGGTAGTATGCTTAGGATAATAGCTGGTGGCATGAAAGCAGCTGTGGCAGTTTGTGAGTTTCTGATACAATGTGGTGGTGATATGGCTACTCAAACCTTCTCTGTGGTGCCTAGGCAATTAATTTGCTGGGCAGAGTATTCCAGAGTTAGTTTTATGGAGGGGTGGAAGTTGTTAAAGTTCTGGTGAAATTTCTCTAGAGATTCCTTCCCATGTGTCCATATGATGAGGATGCCATCAATGTACCTTAGGTATATGAGGAAGATGAGAGGCCAGCTGTGGAGGAATGGACTTTTAGGTCTGTCAGAAACATATTGGCATACTGAGGGACCATACATGTGCCTGTGGCAGTGCCATTTTTGTAGCTATAGGTAATCTCCAAATATGAAATAGTTATGTGTGGGGACAAAGCAGGAGTATGCAATAGAAACAAAAACAGTGCCTTCATCAGGGATAATGATTTTTATGGCTTATAATCTGTCCACGTGGGGGTTGTTGGTGTACAAAGATGTGACATGCATGGGAGCTAACATGCGCAACTGTTGCCATCTTAATCAGGGGGGCACATGCCCTGCCAGTGACCAGGGGAGGTTCCTTCCTGGCTAATATTGCCAGCTGGGATGGGGGAAGGTCCCCTCCATGGCCGATCACACTTACTGGGAAGCAGCCGTGGCACTCCTGGAAGTGGCCGTGGCACTTCATCTGGTGCCCCCACTCCCAGTCTGGTGCTCACAGGGGGGCACTGGCACTCCCACTTGCCCCCCTGCCCATCACCTAAGTGGGGAGTGTGACTTGTCAGGGGATGCACCAGCACTCTCAGGGGGTGGACGTGCACCCGAGTGTCTTTCCAATAGCTGGCAGCTCCAGTGGTATATGGGAATAAGAAAGAGTCAACATAGCCAGAAACTTCCTCTGCTGAGACAATGCCGGTGTCAGAGACAATGGGGCATCCTAAGTTTGTAGGTCTTGGGTGGCCTGGGTTCCTGGGAGACAGAAGCATTAATTGTCTTCTGTGTTTCTAGGGGCAGAGTTATTAAGAGGTCACTTAATTCTTCCTGGTATTGTGCCATGGGGTTCTCTGTCAAGAGTTTGTAAAATTCTGTGTTGTATGTATGTGCGCTGTTTTGTCCATGACAACAATGGTGCCTTGATTCATCTTTCTAACAAATACATATTCCTGAAAATAGATTGAAATCAGTAATATTACCTGAATGAGTAAAATGTATTCATGTCAGTAAACATTAATAGGATTTATTCCTTTAAAAGAATAAGATATTTCTTTCTTTTGACCATTCCTCTGTATCCTGAACACATTTGTTTTTTGGAATTGTATCTAAATTGCCATGATCTTGTGGTGACATTAATATTACCCATGAACAATCGTTCTTTCCTAAGAAGGTAGGAAAGTGAACATTTTAAGCCTGGTTATAGAATTGTGAAAGACTTTCAGTTCAATTCAAAAAGACTTCCCAGGAATGTGTTGCTGAAGTGTAAAAAAATAAAATAAAATAAATAAGAGTCCTCAGAGAACCCTCAGAAGTGGCTATAACTACCACGTCCTCCCCATTAAGAGAGAACACAGTGTTGAAAATCTGCGTCCAAAAACTTAATCCATGGATTAACATAGATATAAAGCCATAAGAATACACTACTTTTTTAGTAAATGATGGATTTGGGAAATTGTACCTATAAATTGTGCTTTATAATGCCATTTGCAGAATGAAAAATGCACAGCACTTCATTTTGCTGCCACTCAAGGAGCAACTGAGATTGTTAAATTAATGATGTCCTCGTATGCTGGTGATGAGTCTCTTATCGATGCTGTAGATGGGAATAAGGAAACATTGCTTCATAGGTAAGAAATCTTTTAGTATTGTATGTTATATTGGTGATCATATTCTTCCTGATCATATCACATAGAAGTTCTTGTGGAGCCTGAGGTTAATATACTGCAAAATAAATCTGTAGAATCTAATATTTTATAGTGACTTTTATTGTATTGCAAAAGCGACAATGAGTAAAATGTTGGCTATACTTACAGCAATAGGAATCTTGTAATTTACCTATTAGGACCAGCATTTCACCCACTGAGTTGTAAAGATTAGAAGTGTATTACCCTGAGTTAAAAGAAAAACAAGGTATGCAAAATAAATGTAACAATTACTTATTGTAAATTATCGCAAAGATAGGTGTCTCTCTCTTCTGTATAAAGAAATTACATGATAGTGCTAAAGGCATGAAGTAGAACGAGAAAAGTATTGCCCATTCTTTTAAACTTCAGTGACCATTTTAATATGATATATATTAGATAATTGTATCCTACAATAGACTATACTGTAATATATTTTTTCATTTTTCTCCACAGGACAGCATTGTTTGATCATTATGAACTGGCAGAATATTTGCTTTCCATGGTAAATATTTAATCAAGCAAATAGATATCTATATGTAAATGCTCTTGGCAGTTATTTCTCCATGGCTGCATAGAAACATCTTGTAATTTCTTTATTTAAGAATAAATTAATTTCCTGCTTGACAAATGCAGAAAATTTATGAAGTAAAATGTTCCTTTAGGTACAGGTCACTTTAAAAAATGTATTCCATAATACACAGCTGCAACCTAGCGTAGGTATAGTTATGGCTTCACAGTGGTATCTATATTTATGGAGCCTTGAAAATTATGTTCATCTACACATTTTAATCATTCAGGCTTAGAAAAAATAGAATATGACACAATTACTCAGTCATCCTTGCCTTTAAGAATATTAACACTGCTTCACATATCTCTGAGTGGGTTTGTTTGTGCTTCTGTATGAAATAGATATGAGGACCAGAGAGGAAGAATTCCAAAGTTTCCTGATGACTAGGATATGGGTACACATTAACACTGGCTTTATATTGCTATGGCTAGGGACAGATATTCAAAAAAGCCTGGGCCTGAATTGATTTAATCTTTGCAGGTTAATTTAACCTGTCTAGGTTGAACTGATTTGCAAGTGTACAGACATTCCCTCTGGACTAAGGAAATACAGGCACATGCCTGGAGTGGCTCAGGCTAGAAGCCAGGAGCTGCTAGACCAGCCCTGCCTTCCCTTCCACAATGCTGAGCTGAGGGGGGGGGGGGGGAGGGGG
>NW_017728992.1:133948674-133953227 GCF_001723915.1 Gavialis gangeticus | reverse complement strand
GGAAGGGAGGGTGCATGGCCAGGCCCTGGCCAGACACTCTGATTAGGGAGAGAATCACCATGACTGCACAGTTCTAGGCTTTTCCCAGTTCACTGCTCAAGGGGCAGGAGCGTTGCCAGCTCCCAGCTAGCACTCTGAGGCAAAGTGGGAAGAGGGAGGGAGGACTACGTGTGTGCAGTGCATGCATCTGTTGATGATATTGAGCTTTTCAATCTTCCTCTCCCAGCTTCATACTGTCTGAAAACCTGACTGGTGAGGAAGACAGTAGGGAGCTGATAACACAGTGTTTAGTAGCCTATCAGGAAAACAAAAGCCTCTCTCACTAGTTCAAGCTCTTCTTAAACAGCTTTTTCCAAGGAAGGGATGGAGAGACATTAGCAGATGAGCTGTTGATTAGCTTCAAAAAGCACTAAGTAGACACTGTCCTGTCTGCCTTTGTCCTGTCCCAGTGAAATTGGAGACGCACACAGACACCTCTCAGGATTAGCTAGCATGCCACATGCTGGCTAGGTTTCATATAGCTGGGATCCATGCTGTGGGAGATGGGAGGAAAGGATGGATGGATCCCTGCTTGAGCAGTCAGTGGTGAGGGGGTGGCCAGGGGGAAGCCTGGCAGACCCTGCTGTACCTGCAGTCTCTGCTGGAGCTCTAGCTAGGGAGCAGAAGGGTGGGGGCAGCCCTGCTCTCTGGAGCAGACAGCCAAGCCCAGCCTAGGGCTGCAAAGCATCTGGGATGCTGGGGGGCTCTGGTTTAACTTAAATCAGGAAGGGTTCTGGGACAGACATTGCATAAACTGGTTTGACCCAAATCAGTTAAGTCTGATACTACATTCAATCAGGTTTATCTTAAACCAGTTTCAGCCATTTTGAAACTGGTTTATGTGCACTGAATTATGTTCTGTCAAAGGTTTAAATCAATTTCTGATCACTTAAATTGGTTTATGTGTAACTTCTGTCCCTAACCTATATGTTCATTGTATGTTCAGTGTGTGCACCATGCTGAGCAACTGTCAGAAATCAGTAGACTTTGGGTTTGGTTATCATTTGCATTTTTTCAAATCCATTCATCCTTTTAAACACATTAGCTTATAGATATTATGTAGTGTCTTCTGTTATATGCTTCTTGTGTTTGGAAATAGACCTGACAACTACAGGCTCTATTCTTAACCACTTTAGTCTTTTACAGTGAACAGCTGATCATCCTACCTAAAGCAGAATTGTCTAGAGGCATCACCTGCATGCTGTGCTATGGCTACATTTTATAAAATGTGCATAGTGTGAATGACTAACTGTGAGATACAAAACACTGCAGAACACAGTTCCATAGATACAAATTGGGTTGTTGCTCTCCTTTTGTGATCATCGTTTTGGCCCTGATTCAGCACAACCCTTGATCACATGTTTGGACTTTTGTAAGAGATGAGCCTGGCTCAAGTACTTTTTTTGATCAGATATTAACATGAATCAAGGAGTTAAGAAAGGGAAAAGATGTCCTTGAAAAAGAAAAATGAAGGTATTATTTAAAAGTATTAATTAAAATGTTACATATCTAATTGTTTTAGAGTGTATGCAAATAAATATGTTAGTAAGAAAAGAGGGGCCAAAGAAGCAGTGTGGGCCCTCTGTTAACCAGCCACAGGGAACTCCTAACTGAAGATGCAAAGAAAGTGGAGCTACTCAACAGCAACTTTATCTCAGTCTCCACAAAAAATTAAGCTGCAGCCAGACACCTAATAAGGGTTATCTGGATAAAGAAGAGGGCAAGCTGAGGGAGGAGATAACAAAAGGCATGGTGAGTGAGCTTTTGTTGGATCTGAATGAATTCAAGCAAGCAGGATCCGATGAACTTCATCCCATGGTCCTGAAGCAACTGGCAGAAGAGATTTTGGAGCCCTTGACAATGATCTTCATGAAGTCTTGGAAAATGGGCCAGGTACCAGAGGACTGGAAAAGGGCCAATGTCGTGCCCCTCTTTTAAAAAGGCTAAAAAGAGGACCAAGGGAACTACAGACTGGTTACCTTTCCTTTAATACCTGGGAAATTACTGGAGCATATCCTAAGGAAGGCCATTTGCAAGCATCTGGAGGATGAATAGCTGATCACAAGCAGCCAGTGTGAATTTATGAAAACAAATTATGTCAAACACTTGATCTCCTACTTTGACAGAGTAATTACTGGGGTGGATGAAGGGAATGCTGTGGTTATAGTGTATCTGGACTTCAGCAAGGCTTTTGACAATGACCTCCCAATAAACAAATTGGAGAAATGTGAGCTGGATAAAACTACTACAAGGTGGATAGATATCTGGCTCAATAGCCATAGGCAGAAGATAATTATTGATCTATCCATGTCACAATGGTAGGAGGCTTTATGTGAAGTCCCACAGGGGTTTGTTCTGGGCCCAGTGCTGTTCAACACGTTTCTCAACAATTTGGATGCTGGCATAGAAATCTAAGGGGGTAAGTTGCAGATGACATGAAACTGGGAAGGATTTTGAACATGTTGGAGGATGCAAGCACAATTCAGTAGAATCTCAACAGATTGGAAAGTTGGGATAGAGTTAAGCTCAGTGAAGACAAATGCAAGGTGCTACACCTCTGGAAGGACAGTTAAAAATACAAATATAAAATGGGTGACACTTGGCTGGATGGCAGGACTGTGGGAAGGGACTTCAGAGGGTTGGTAGAATGCAGACACACTGTGAGTTTGCAGTGTGATGCAGCCACACAAAAGGTGAATATGGCTTTGGAATGCATCAATAGAAGCATTAGGTTCAAGACATGGGAGGTGATAGTACCTCTTTGCTCAGCACTGGTTAGGCCTCATTTGAAATACTGTGTGCTGTTCTGGGCTCCACATTTTAAAAAGGACATGGAAAAGTTAGAGAGGGTCCAGAGGAATGCAATGAAGATGATCAAGGGCTTGGAAAGCAAGTCATATGAGGAGAGGCTGAAGGAGTGAAGTATGCTCAGTGTGGCAGGGCACTATGGGTGCCTGTCACTTTAAGGCCCTGGAGCTGGCAGCCTCCAGGTGCCTAATGAGGGCAGCCATTTTCGGCTCAGGGCTGCCTATATAAAGAAAGCAGTTTGGCTGCTGGAAGCCAGGCAATAACATTGCCTGGCCTGAGGGCTGCTGATTTCTATCACTGGAAGTAAGAGAGGAGCTGTAGGAGATGGTAGGAGGCTCCTGGTCCTGGATATGACTGGAAACTACACCCTGCCGGGAGTGGGTGGCCTGGTGGGTCTTCTAGTGGCATGGGAACCCCTAGAAATGCCAGGCCAGTGATCAACCTGGTGAAAGGCAGGTCAGGGCACCTTAACCCCTAGCCCTCACCTTTAGGTGGGTCGCGTACACTGGAGGTAGTTGTTGGGGTGCAAGCTCCAAGGAGGAGAGTTGGAAGCCAGGTGTGGCCAAAGCCACCTGAGCCCTGTGGGGGTTTGAGACCCCGAGGAGGACAGTTGGGGCCAGGCACGGCTACGGCTACCTGAGCCCACTGGTGGAGGGAAGCCCCAAAACCCCTAGTAAAGGTGGTGTGTGGAGCCCCCAGTGTGGGGGGGGCAGTGTGTGGAGCCCTGTGAAGGGAGAGGGGGCTCAGCCAGAGAGAGAGAGCTGAGTCCTGATCCCAGTAAGTCCTCCAATGTGGGGAGGCAGAGTTCGGGTCAAATATAACACCGGTAGTAGCACCATGACCTGCTGCCTGGGGAGGAGTGAGAGTCCCCTGTGAGACCCTGAGGCACCAGTCATGGTGTGAGGTAACCCCAGCTTCCCATGGCTGTGGAGGAGGACCCAGAGAGGGGGACCCTGGGATAAGAGTATGAGTCATATATCAAGGCCTGCCAGAGCTTCCTCTGACTGGCCCAGGCGGGGGCCAGGACCAGCAGGGTCAGAAGGGCAAGGAGGCCCACCAAGAGGGATGCCCAAGAGCCAGGGTCCTGGGGTCCTGACTGGCCTGGAGGTGGGCCAGGGCTAGTGTGAGCTGAAGGTCCCAGTGAAGGGACTACACCTGAAGGGGAACTAGTGGCAGGGAGATATATGGCCTGGTATGATGGTGGCAGAGTCCACCTGAAGGGAGGAACCCAGGTGGGGGTCCTACTGCAGGATTCTGGGGCCCATCGTAGGGGATTGGTGCATCTGAGAACATCACGATGTCATCTGCAAGGCTTGGGCTGCAGTTTAGGGGTGGAATGGAGCTACAGATAACGCCCCCTAGCAGCAGTGCAGAAAATGGGCAGCCTCCCACCTAATTACATCTATTAATTAATCAATTAAGACCAAGGCATGGTGGGCGAGAAAGCAGACGGTTAGCCCAAGAACAGGTGGGTGGGCCATGTGGAGACTGGCCCCGAGCTGGCCCCCTGTTGCACTCAGCTTGCAGAAAAGATACATAAGATCAATAGCAATCTTCAAATACTTCATAATAGCAATCTTCAAATACTTGAAGGGCTGCCATAAAGAAGAGGGAAAGCACTTTTTCTCTCTGGCTACAGAAAGAAGCATGCAGACCAATGGCTTGAAGCTGCAGCAAAGACAGTTTAGACTGGATATGTGGAAAAT
>NW_017728992.1:133944284-133948664 GCF_001723915.1 Gavialis gangeticus | reverse complement strand
AAGTTGCAGATGACATGAAACTGGGAAGGATTTTGAACATGTTGGAGGATGCAAGCACAATTCAGTAGAATCTCAACAGATTGGAAAGTTGGGATAGAGTTAAGCTCAGTGAAGACAAATGCAAGGTGCTACACCTCTGGAAGGACAGTTAAAAATACAAATATAAAATGGGTGACACTTGGCTGGATGGCAGGACTGTGGGAAGGGACTTCAGAGGGTTGGTAGAATGCAGACACACTGTGAGTTTGCAGTGTGATGCAGCCACACAAAAGGTGAATATGGCTTTGGAATGCATCAATAGAAGCATTAGGTTCAAGACATGGGAGGTGATAGTACCTCTTTGCTCAGCACTGGTTAGGCCTCATTTGAAATACTGTGTGCTGTTCTGGGCTCCACATTTTAAAAAGGACATGGAAAAGTTAGAGAGGGTCCAGAGGAATGCAATGAAGATGATCAAGGGCTTGGAAAGCAAGTCATATGAGGAGAGGCTGAAGGAGTGAAGTATGCTCAGTGTGGCAGGGCACTATGGGTGCCTGTCACTTTAAGGCCCTGGAGCTGGCAGCCTCCAGGTGCCTAATGAGGGCAGCCATTTTCGGCTCAGGGCTGCCTATATAAAGAAAGCAGTTTGGCTGCTGGAAGCCAGGCAATAACATTGCCTGGCCTGAGGGCTGCTGATTTCTATCACTGGAAGTAAGAGAGGAGCTGTAGGAGATGGTAGGAGGCTCCTGGTCCTGGATATGACTGGAAACTACACCCTGCCGGGAGTGGGTGGCCTGGTGGGTCTTCTAGTGGCATGGGAACCCCTAGAAATGCCAGGCCAGTGATCAACCTGGTGAAAGGCAGGTCAGGGCACCTTAACCCCTAGCCCTCACCTTTAGGTGGGTCGCGTACACTGGAGGTAGTTGTTGGGGTGCAAGCTCCAAGGAGGAGAGTTGGAAGCCAGGTGTGGCCAAAGCCACCTGAGCCCTGTGGGGGTTTGAGACCCCGAGGAGGACAGTTGGGGCCAGGCACGGCTACGGCTACCTGAGCCCACTGGTGGAGGGAAGCCCCAAAACCCCTAGTAAAGGTGGTGTGTGGAGCCCCCAGTGTGGGGGGGGCAGTGTGTGGAGCCCTGTGAAGGGAGAGGGGGCTGTGCCAGAGAGAGAGAGCTGAGTCCTGATCCCAGTAAGTCCTCCAATGTGGGGAGGCAGAGTTCGGGTCAAATATAACACCGGTAGTAGCACCATGACCTGCTGCCTGGGGAGGAGTGAGAGTCCCCTGTGAGACCCTGAGGCACCAGTCATGGTGTGAGGTAACCCCAGCTTCCCATGGCTGTGGAGGAGGACCCAGAGAGGGGGACCCTGGGATAAGAGTATGAGTCATATATCAAGGCCTGCCAGAGCTTCCTCTGACTGGCCCAGGCGGGGGCCAGGACCAGCAGGGTCAGAAGGGCAAGGAGGCCCACCAAGAGGGATGCCCAAGAGCCAGGGTCCTGGGGTCCTGACTGGCCTGGAGGTGGGCCAGGGCTAGTGTGAGCTGAAGGTCCCAGTGAAGGGACTACACCTGAAGGGGAACTAGTGGCAGGGAGATATATGGCCTGGTATGATGGTGGCAGAGTCCACCTGAAGGGAGGAACCCAGGTGGGGGTCCTACTGCAGGATTCTGGGGCCCATCGTAGGGGATTGGTGCATCTGAGAACATCACGATGTCATCTGCAAGGCTTGGGCTGCAGTTTAGGGGTGGAATGGAGCTACAGATAACGCCCCCTAGCAGCAGTGCAGAAAATGGGCAGCCTCCCACCTAATTACATCTATTAATTAATCAATTAAGACCAAGGCATGGTGGGCGAGAAAGCAGACGGTTAGCCCAAGAACAGGTGGGTGGGCCATGTGGAGACTGGCCCCGAGCTGGCCCCCTGTTGCACTCAGCTTGCAGAAAAGATACATAAGATCAATAGCAATCTTCAAATACTTCATAATAGCAATCTTCAAATACTTGAAGGGCTGCCATAAAGAAGAGGGAAAGCACTTTTTCTCTCTGGCTACAGAAAGAAGCATGCAGACCAATGGCTTGAAGCTGCAGCAAAGACAGTTTAGACTGGATATGTGGAAAATTTGTTCACTTTGAGAATAGAGAGGCAGTAGAATAGACTGCCTAGGGAAGTTGTGAACTCTCCATCACTGGAGGTGTTCAAAAAGAGTCCGGACAACCACTGGTTGGGGATGCCTATGCAGTAACTTGGCCTATGTTCTACTATTTCTCATGCTTCTGGGCTTTGCTGATTGCTGCTGCCCTCTCTCCCCCTCTCCCCCCTACCTTCTACTACATGTCAGTGTGTTTTTAAGCCTTCCTAAGAGGCACTGGGTGTTGGCTACAGCCAAGGCTGGGGACTTTGACTGGAGTGTGCCAATTCTTCTACTGGGACCAAAACTGAAGGTCCCTGGCTAGGGGATCTTGCCCCTCTGCTCAGGGTCAGGCCAATCACCATATGTGGGCTCAGGAAGGATTTTTACCCCATTGTCAGTTTGGTACAGACCATGGGGGTTTTGCCTTTCTCTGTAGTGGGGGGAGGGGGGGTGTGGCCCTCTACCCAGGATCTTTTGAGTATATCTTGACAACATTTCATAGGAACAGGACATTGACTCTCATGTTTTCCCTGCTTCTTGCTTTACCTGTGGCAGGTTAGTGTGTTAGGTCTATGTTGTGTTAGGGTTGATAGTAGTCTTTTACATAGAGTTCAGAGCAGTGGCTCCCAACCATCTTTTGCTGCAACTCTAAATTGGCCGCCAACAGGGCCTCCCGACTCGGTACTACGGGGGCTGCTGAGAGCGGAGTGAAGCAGCAGTGGCCTTGGGGCGGTAGAGCCACCATTGCCCCTTTGTGTATGGTGCCCCTGCCTGCCACTCCTGGGCTGCACATGTGAATGTGTGTGTGGGGCCTTTGCAACCCTACTGAGGACCACCCGCGACCCTGATTTGGGTTGCATCCTGAGGTTGGGGACCAGTGGTTTAGATTATGGTTTGTATGGGATGGTTTGGATAGGGCTGATTCTGCCTCAGGCAGGGGGTTGGACTAGATAACTTCCAGAGGTCCCTTCCAGCCCTACTTGTCTATGATCCCTGTTCAATTTATATATTTACTACCTGTGTAAACCAATATAACATGTATATTGAAATGGATCATGCCTCCCTGTTCAACTGTTTTGTGCACAAAAAGGATGTAATTGCATATGTAAATTAGATTTACAGTTGTGTGTACATTTAAAAAAAAAAATCTGGTCATCAAAGTCCAAAAGTTCACTGAAGGTGTGGATAGAGATTATATTTGTTGTGTGATCATCTCCTTGAAAGTACTCTGAAACAATGGCGAAACAGAAGAGCAAGACAGCAGAGCACTCTGATTGCATGACAAATTAACCCTCATTGTGTAAAGGTTCAAATGAAGAGAAAGTAGAGTGTCTTCATTAACTTCTGTCTGTTCCAGTGCTGGGCTGCTACAGCCTAACCTAGCCCCTGGCACTGTCTCAGAATGGGAGGGGGGGAAAGGCCCAGGAGTGGGGGGGATGGATGAATTGGAGCCCCTCACCTTGGAGCTCCTTACCTGAGACATCACAGGAGCTAAAGGTGGGGTGGAGCTGGGGGAAGAGGCTTCAGAGAAGCAGCATTTCTCTCTGGATCGGCTCCAGTTTGGAGTTCAATCTCCCACCTGCCTGACCTAATAGCTAACATTTCTTGGGTCAGGAGGATCAGTCTAATTCATGATGCTTTATTTGAAGTGCTGTATTTTTAGATCCAGGAGCTGTACTTCTGTCTGTGTCCAAAGGGTATGGACAAACATTTGACGTGCTTTAGAAGGGTGGGAGGAACTATTTCTGGGGAATCAACAGCAGCTTTTAAACTGTAACTGGTTGATTTTTGCATGAACCTGTAGTGGTACATGTGAACTAAATCACTTTATTTCAAACCATGAATAAAGCAGGGTTAAAGTTGAAGCGGTTTTGCTATACTTGTTTTGCTACAGAATTGTGTAGCTGCAAGAAGTGCAGGGAAAAAGCTTGCCTTGGTAGTTTTGCTAGTGAAAACATTGTTAAAGCCATGTGATATACTTGCCTTAGAATACTCTTAATCTCTTTCCATTAGGCACTTAGGCTATATGGATTTGGAATGCTGTTTGTCTAGTGGAGAATTTAGCTTAAAGATTTTCTTATACATTTGTGACTTTTAGAATTAACCTCTTAAGGCTGAGCTTTCTCAAAGACAGAGCTAAGGCATCTCTTGAGATAAGGCCATTTCAGTTTCATAGTTTCATAGTTGGTAGGGTCAGAGGGACCTGAGCAGATCATCAAGTCTGACCCCTGGCCATGGCAGGAAAAAGTACTGGGCTCAAACGACCCCAGCAAGG
>NW_017728992.1:133926605-133943989 GCF_001723915.1 Gavialis gangeticus | reverse complement strand
CTCGTCCAAGTCACTGATGAAGATGTTGAACAGCGCGGGCCCGAGGACCGAACCCTGCGGAACCCCTCTGCCCACATCCCTCCAGGTTGAAAATGACCCATCCACTACCACTCTCTGGGTGCGGCCCTCCAGCCAGTTAGTGACCCATTTGACTGTGTAGGTGTCAACACCACAGTCCCCTAGTTTTTTAATGAGAATGGGGTGAGAGACAGTGTTGAAGGCCTTCCTAAAGTCCAGAAATACTATGTCAGTGAAAAGGACTCTTCTGAAGTGATTTCATTTTGCTAAGTATTTTATTGGCACTTCTTTTCTTTTCTATTTCTTGGTGTTTTCTGATTTTTTTTTCTTTTGTTCTTTTTTCTTCCTTCACAGATTAGAACAGATCTATTATTTATTTATTTATATATTTATTTATTATATAAATAAAATTATTGTGTGTGTATACATATTTATATATGTATGTGTGTCTATATATATGTAGTAGGGCTGGGTGTTTCATTTTGGAGCTGTTTTGAACTTGAAACAGTGAAATCAAAATGAAACAAAAGGCTTTGAAGCAGCTTCAAAATGAAATGAGGGCACTTGAAGCATTTTGAAATCTCAAAACATTTTGAGTTTTGAAGCTGGTATTACTTGGTTACAGTGCCAGTCCCAGGTGATGGCAGCAGCCTCCTTTCATCTGTCATGCAGATCTGGGGGCCTGTGCCGCAAGAGGAGTCTGGCACAGCCCCTCAGCCTTTTCATGGTTCCCCATTATAGCCTATGAGCAAAATATCAAAACAGCGAAACAGCTTCAACGAAACAAAACAGAACAGTGCTTCAAAACCTAAATGAAACAAAACACTGCCCCTTCAAAATGGAGAAATTGAAGTCGAAACAAAATGGTGCTGTTTCGCACAGCTGTGTGCGTGTGTGTAGAGTTAAGCTGAAAACTCCATTATATAAATGGTATGGAATTTAAGATTTTTAAACCAGATATTAAGATTTGTAGGGGTGTGTGTGTGTATGCATGTGTACTAGGAAAATCTCTTTCATTGGTTTACCATGGATGAACAGTTTATTTAGTGGAATTCTAACTTTAAAAGGAAAAATGGTATGTTTAAGGAAGTCATGCACATAAGTGGTGACTTTCTGATGTTTCTGAAAATAGTCATTGTATATGGAGTAAGGATTAGATTTATCCTGTGTTTCTATGGGGAAAAAAGCATTAACCCATGCGTGAATATAGATCATGGCTTTGATTAATTCTCACTTAGTTTACACTATGTGAATAGTTTCCTGATCAGATTTGTTTTTTTCAGCACATTTTCTAGGAAAAAAAGGTAGATACCCACATAACAAAAATCTTTTAAATAGCTTTTATTAGCTCACTTTTTCATTTTCTCTTTGTTGCAGCAGGGTCGTCGGGGCTTTAGTAGGATAGATCTGTATTAGGAATGTTTTTCAAGTATAGTTGTAGTGCTGTACTTTATCAATGAAGCCCTCCAAATCATGGATGCATTTTGTATTACCAAAACATAATTTTTTGCCTGTTTTGTATTTTTGCTGTCAGTGGTTATTTTGGCCACTTTTTATCCTACAGTTCTGCTAGTAAACTATATTCACAGAAGGAGCTTTTACTCTAACAACTATGCCAGTGACTCTTATTATCACATTTTGTAGTAATAGATCTGGACATAAAGATGTTAGTACACAGTTTACTCTACAACAAGGGTATGGTGGTTGGGAAGCAGCTTGCGCTGGCGCTGGATAGGTAGAGAGCTGCAGATGAGTATCACTAGGTGCATCTACAGGAGATGCTTTACTCGAGATTGGAGCAAATTACTGTGCAGTAAGTGTCATCGTCTACATGTGTAGATGCTTACTGCACAGTAGTTTAATCTAACTGCCAGTAAATTTGCTACCTGTAAATACAAGTAGCAAATGTACTTGGGAGTAATGTGCATTACAGCACATGTAGATGGCTGACTGGGCGCAAATGTGCTTTTGATCACCTGGGTAACAGGGGGTGGGAGGGCAGGAGATTGCTGCCTGCCCCTGGGTGCTGCCAAGAAGGGCTCTGCCACTGGCACTGCAATGTCCTCCTGCCCTGCCAGCAGGAAGCTTCCAGCCTCTGCTCCGCAATCATGGAGCAGCAGCTGGAAGCTTCCAGCCTCTGCTCCGCAATCATGGAGCAGCAGCTGGAAGGTTCTTATCTCTCAGCCCTAGCTCCGCAACCTTGAAGCTGGGGCTGGAAGTTTCTTATCTCCCAGCCTGGGATCCATGGCTGCAGAGCTGAGGCTAGGAGATAAGAATATCCCAGCCCCAACTCCTAGGTTGCAGAGCCATGACTGAGAGATAAGAATCTTGCATCCCCAGCTCTGTAGTCACAATTGGGGCTAGGAGCTCCCAGCTGCCAGGGCAGGAGGACATTGTCCCCATTCAGGCTCCAGTGGTGGAGCCTGCCCTGGGGGCAGGGAGCAATATCCCAGCCCCTGCCAGGAGATAGCTGTCTCCTGGCCCCATGCTTGCTGCGAGCCCCTGGGCTAGCACTTGAGTGGAGCCTCGAGCTCCCCCTGGCTGCTGTAGGGTGTTGGTGCAGGGTCAGCAGGGGTGGGAGCTGACTGCTTCCATGAGTAACAAATCTGCTCCTGCTTCCAAGGGTGGCCATCATAGAGGACATTCCAGTTTTCTGCTACTCTGTCTTCTATCCTCTATTGATACAAAACCCAATGCCTTTTATGTTCTCTATTTTTCTCTTGAAGAGAACTAAAATTCAGTTCTAGAGAACTAGAACCCTGCTTTAGTGTCAACTAAAATTCTCTTGAAGAGAAAAATAGAGGACGTAAAGGCATAGGGTTTTGTATCAATAGAGGACAACTGGATTGCCCTCTGTGATGGCCACCCTACCACTTCCCTGCACATGTAGATGCCTGACCAGGGTGGGTTTACTCCTAGAATGAATTACTTTAGCAGGTGTGGGCAAAATAAGACCCACAGGCCAGATCTGGCCTGCTAGGCAATTTCATTCAGCCTTCAGGTGCCCACCAACTAATTGTACCCCACCCAGTGGAGGGAGAGGGAGCTGCAGCTTGGCAGGAGTGTGTGGCTGGGGCTGGTGGGAGCACGGAGCCCATGCCCAGAGGGGGGTGGGATTGTGGAGTTTAGGTGGGCAGTGTGGGTATGAGGGAGGGTGGGGGGTATCACAACCATCCCACACTTTCTCTCCCCCTGTTGCCAGTGACAGCAACAGCAGCAGGTAGCAGGCAGTTGGAGCACTCATGGCCTGTGCAGTACTGCTGCCAGGCAGCATGCAGCTCCAGCCAGTGTTGCACATGGTGGTGAGGAGTGTACCCAGGCCGGATCGCCTTTATCATGTGTGGCTGTCCACAGTGCATGTGCAGCTCCTGGCACTTGTGCACTACCAAAGGAAGCCTCACATGATGGAGCTGGCTGCTTTCCCTGCCCCCTGCCATGCAGGCCCCAGACTGCACCAGAAGTAGAGGGCAGCCCTGCCCCCTGCTTCCTGGTGGAGTCCCGGGATGTGCATGGCAGGAGGCAGGGAAGGAGGTGGCTCCATTGGGGCTTCCTCCAGTGGCAGGCAAGTGCCAGGAGCTGCACATGTGCTGCAGGAAGCCCCACACAGTAGAAGTGGGCTGTCCTGGCTGAGCTCACTGCCATCACATCCTGCACTGATGGGAGCCATGCATGGTGTGCCACCAGGTGGCTGCACCTGTATGGGCCACAAGTGCCCCAAATGCCTGCTGCCGATGCTGCCACTGGTAGCAGGAGCTGAGTGCCATGGAGGGGAGTGGTGTGGGGCAGTCCTCACACCCCACAAAAACCACACACCCACACCCTAACCCCACAAGCCCCACATATATATACCACCCCAACATACCCTATGTCCCCCACACTCACGGCCAGACCCCCTCACAAACCCCAATCACACCCCACATCCTTCCCACATACAATATACAAGAGTAAGACTTTATTTTTGAATTATTATGCAATCTTTTCTATATGCACTGTGCAAACACAAATCATTACAAAAATATTTTTGGTAATAAAATTAAATATGTTATAGTAGGTATTTGACTTCTAGTAAATGATTTGTTTTTTTTATGGTTCCAAGATGGCAGCCCTCCCCTCCCAGAAGGAGTGCTTCTACGGGCAAGGGGAGGGATTTCTAGCAGCAAAAGTCAGGTGTTAGGGTCAGGACTTCCAGTCCGAAGATGGTGAACAGGGGGGGCAGGGCACCTGTCATGGGGGGTGGCTACCCTTGCGGCCCTCCACAGCTCACCAAAACTCATTAAGCAGCCCTCCAACTGAAATATATGCCCACCACTGCTCTAGAGTAAACCCACCCCAGAGCATTTGCATGTGTAAACATGCTCAGTGAAATAGCTCTTATATAGCTGCCTAACCTTATGCACCCCAAGATTGAAAATTTTCACATACAGTTATTTAAATAAAGATGAATGTATTAACTTAATTTACATAGTTCTAAGTATACGAGGGCTGCTCATATGGTTGGGGGCCTCTGTGGCCAGCCCTATGAGGAGAGGCTGAGGGACCTGAATCTCTTCAGTCTCTGCAAGAGGAGACTGAGGGGAGGATATTGTGGCTGCCTACAACCTTATCAGGGGCCAGAAGCAGGGACTCGGGGAAAGGCTGTTCACCAGGGCCCCCCTTGGAGTCACTAGGAACAATGGCCACAAGCTGAGGGAGGATAGGTTTAGGTTAGATATTAGGAAGAACTACTTCACTGTAAGGGTGGCCAGAGCCTGGAGTAGGCTTCCCAGAGAGGTGGTGCTCTCACCTTCCCTGGAAATCTTCAAGAGGAGACTGTATAGGCACCTGGCTGGGGTCTTATGACCCCTCCCACCCCCAGTGCTCATTCGTGCCCATGGCAGGGGGTTGGACTTGATGATCTGTCTAGGTCCCTTCCGACTCATTGATTCTATGATCTGGCAAGTGACTAGTAGTGCCTATAATTCTGCCCTGTTTTTAAGAGGCAGCACTATTGCCATTTTTTAATGTTTATAAATAAACTTGGGCCTTTTTATTGCAGGGTGCAAATATCAATAGTGTTGACACAGAGGGTCGGTCACCACTTCTGTTGGCTACTTCTTGTGCATCATGGAAAATTGTTAATTTACTACTCTCAAAAGGTACAAAAAAAGAAATTAATATTACATGTTTTATCCAAGGAAGGTTCTTACAGGTTAAGATTCTCTCAATGGACTCACCCTTGTCTACCCTTAAAACTTCCTCCCTTGACATCAGGCACAACTGGGTGCAAGAATTGCTCCATGCTCATACTTTCTGGAATACTAAATCCTCCAAAGAGCCAGTGAGGAGCCAAGTCAAGGCCCAGCCTCTCCACATTAAGTACAGAGCTGGGGGTGCTACAGAAGACCACATTTCTGCACCCTCTTCAGTTCCTCACTTCTTCTGGGAGGTGTGGCAGTTGTGTTCTGCCTGATCTCTCCAGGAACTTGGAGCTCTGCTCTACTGAATGCACAAAGAAGGGGCAGAACTGTTATACCGGAAAATGGCACTCTTTCACAGTCAGACCATATTGGATTTTAAACCTAAAATGTAGGCTTTGGTTTTAGTGTAGCAACACCTAAAACATTATTATGCCACTGTACCCTTAGCAAAAGTTGAAATTTAATTGTCCGTTACCATATTTTTTTAATAGAAGTTACTGCAAAAATTGTTGTTCTATTGCTATCATCAATATTTAAAGCTTATTTTTATCAACATTTTAAAATAAAAGTTTTTAGAAAGGAAAATGACTTTCATTCGCACCTTTACTTCTAATAGACAAGAGACTGCATGTCTTTATGGTTTTCCAAACTTCTTGGTTGTACAGTTGTTATGATGATGATAGATTGTTACTCAAATAAAATTGCTTGAGCACATTCTATTAAAAGAGTACAAGCACAGTTGAAAGAATGAGACTTCAAAAGGAGTGTACAAAGTATGGGCTTGAAATTAGAGGTGGTGACCATCTATATTTCCCATTCATAGTTGGATATATGGATGCTCATTATCTGTGAATAGGTCTTTGTAAATGATACTATCTCAAAGTTGCTATGAAACAAATGTTATTACAAGTCGAAAGCTTTGTATGAATAGAAACTTCTGTTTGAGGAGAAGTTCTGATTTATTTTGTGATGGTGGCTTGGTTTAGTTGTTTTTCATTTTAACTTTTCGTATGCATGTTTTAAACTTAATCTTGATTACTGTAAGAACCAGTGGTTTTAAAATGACTAGTATTTCTCAATTCATTAAGGAGCAAATGTATCATTAAAAGATCAACTTGGTCGGAATTTCTTGCATTTGACTGTCCTGCAACCTGGAGGACTGCAACATTTGAATGAGACCTTTCTGCAGGTACAGTGAACATCAATTTGTACCTGTGTATATGGAATGCATTAAGCCTTTGAGAATATGTATTTCTTTGTCTTGCAATGAAAAAGCTATATTAAGGACTTGGTAATGTTCTCATAGTATATGTGAAAATATTTAAACTATTTCTGGACACTGGGGCAACTTTATAAGTAAAATGAACTATAAATCTCTGAGGAAAGGAGGGGGAGAAAGAGAGAATACCACTTTTCTTCATCAATAATGTCAGAAACTAATTGGCTGTGGGGTGTAAAGGAGTGAAAAGCTCAAGAGATTAGCAGTATAATATAGAACTTTTTGTTAGACCCCGACTCCATGTGATGCCCAGTGACTAGGGAGACAACAATTCAAATGCTCATGGGTCCTGTTACTCATTAGCCAGAGCAAGCAGGGAACAAACACCAGCACACATTGCTCGCAACAGCTTTATTCAGAATGGAGACAGCTTTGGGCCAGGTCCCAAAAAACCAACAAACTGGGGACCTACCCTGAACAGTAGTTCTTACTCATTAACATTCACTCTGCCTATGACCCTCCTTCAGTTCCACCCATTTCTCCTCCCATCTCGAGCTCCGCCTCTGTTTACTGTTTGCTTCATTAGCATGGTATTGCCTATGCATTTCATTCATGTACATGCCTCTTTGCTAAGAGCGCATGCCTAAGACTTTGACCTCCACTTTCTCCGGTCACTTGCTGGTTCTTTCTGGTTTCTTGTTGACTTCAGCACCATCTCCAAGGACTTGCTTCTGCTTTATCTCCTGATGATAGCTGGTGGGCTGCATCTTGTTCTTACACAACACATCATGTACTTTGCACCCTATCCTTTTGTTAGGAAACCGCTTACTTAAGCATTTGCAAAGTTAGTTACTTTTAATACATCATCCTGCCTTGTGACCAGCAACTTTTGCTGAGACACAGGAAAAAGGCTTTATTCAGCTGCACACCCAGTGCTGATCCAAAGATCCAAATCCAATCCACACCCAAGATCCAAATATTGTCACCCTAACACTTCACAATTATTTTGCCCATTGTTATGAAGTCTATAGTTTGAATGGGCTGTATAAAGTCCCAGCCATATTTTAAACTTCATCAATTTGAGATTATGAATATTTATAGTGGCCAATATAAATTTTCTCCAGAATGTAATTTTTCTTTTGTTCTTAAGGTTTTAGCCAATAGAGCTACAGATTTGTGATCTAGCTTCAAAAGGAAATGGGAGATGCTGTAGCTGTTACAATGTAACTGTTACATGTGCATGAGCAGGTAGCAATAAGAACTGCCTCAGTTTTAACTTTACTTCATTAAGGGTCAAAACTGAGACAAGTTTATCTTGCTTGTATTGCCCAAAACCATGTAAGTTAGTTAAGAGTGTAACAGCTGCCACATACTCCTAAGCAGCAGCTTCCTCTGCCCTTTTGAAGCCACTCCAAACATATATGTGTCTGTGCCCTGAACCTTTCAAATCTGAATACAGTGTAGCCAATTTAGTGACATCAGCTTCAACCTGCAGAAACTTTAAACCAATGAGTTCTCAGATTTTATCTCACAAATCTTTTTAATGTAATAGGAGAATCAACTTTAAGGTACAACCAAGGCAGTCTAGTGTCCACATTTAACTATTTAATCACTGATCATTTTAGTAATTGGAACAATATATTAGGAGTAGAACGGAAGTAAGGGGCACTGACATAAGTGACATTTTGTTGTATGACTGGCCCCTGAAAGCACTCTATAGCCAGGACCTAACACAAGTGCATGGCTACAGAGTGCTTTAAAAAGGTATTATCCTTAACCCTTGTTACATGAAGGTTCATATGAAAGTGCCCCAAAGTGGAGTGCCTTCATTAACTTGTGTCTGTGCATGCTGGGAGCTCTTGGCACTGTATTCAAAATAGGAAGGGGGAAAGGAGTGGAGGGAACCCATTCTGTGGGTTGCCCAGCTGCTGCTGGAGGGTGGGGCATCTGGATCCAATCCACCTACCCCACCCTCCAGCGCCAACTGGGCAACCCCCAGAACAAGCTCTCTCCACTCCCCTTCCCATTCTGAAGACAGCACTGGGGCTAGGAGGGGGGAGGGGCAGGATCGGGGAGAGGGGCTTCAGACTCATCACCGCTCTAAACTGCAGTTAAATCCTCCAACCCCTGGGACCCAACAGTGAATGTCTGTTGGGTCTGTGAGTTTGCTGTAACTCATGGCACTTTGTGAGAAGCACCATGAATTACCACAGAGAGCTATATTTCTGCATGCACCCAAACTGTTCTGAGTTTGCGACTAGGAGTTAATACTGAGAGGTGCAGAGAAAATGCAGAATAAGCATAAAGATAGAGGAGGGTGAGAAAAAAGGAGCAATGAAGTTAAGGAAAAAGGGAAAAGTAAGGTACAAATAGTGACAGCTAAAATACAGTGTATTTTTTCTCTGAGTAGTGATGCTGTGCTCTTACTACCTGAACACTACTATAGTCTACCTTTGCTCTCTGTACAAACTTTCCACTGACATCAGTAACCAGTTTGTTATGGTTGAAACATTTTGGCAGAACAGTGGTAGAATATCTTGCATTGTATGTATTACCCCCCTTCTGTTACTAATGCAGAGTTTGATTGCTCTATACCACAAGTTAGGGCTGAATGAATGGACTGTAAGGTGGATAGAAAACTGGCTGGAGCATCGAGCTTCAAGAGTAGTAATCAAAGACTCCCTGTCTAGTTGGCAGCCAGTATCAAGTGGTGTGCTGCAGAGGTTGGTCTTGGAGCTGGTTTTGTTCAATGACTTCATCAGTGACCTGGAAGATGGCATAGAGTGCACCCTTAGCAAGTTTGCAGATGACACCAAGCTCAATGTAATAGATATGCTGGAGAATAGTGCTAGTTCATGATCTAGACAAATTGGAGGATTGAGTCAAAAGGAATCTCATGAGGTTCAACAAGGACAAGTGCAAAGTCCTGCACTTAGGATGAAACAATCCCATGCACCAGTAGAGCTTGGGGGCTGACTGGCTGGGCAGCAGCTCTGCAGAAAAGAACCTGGGGGTTACAGTGGACAGTAAGCTGAATATGAGCCAGCAGTGTGCCCTTGTTGCTAAGAAGACTAATGACGGACTGGGCTGCATTGCTAGAGTGTTGGCAGTAGGTCGAGGGAAGTGATTATTCCTCACTTTTCAGCACTGGTGAGGCTACATCTGGAGTAGGATGTGGAGATATTGGAGAGAATCCAGTGAAGGGTAACAAAATGTTAAGAGGGTTGCAGGACATGACTTTTGAGGGAAGACTCAGGTAACTGGGCTTATTTAGTTTAGAAAAAAGGAAACTGAGAGGGGATTTAATAGCAGCCTTTGACTACCTGAAGTGGGGTTCAAAAGAGGATGGAGCTAGACTGTTCTCAGTGGAGACAGATGACAAAAAAAGCAAAGGTCTCAAGTTATGGCAAGGGAAGTTTAGGTTAGTTATTAGGAAGAATTTTTTTCACTAGGAGGGTAGTAAAACACTGGAACATGTTACTCAGAGAGGTGGTGGAATCTCCATCCTTGGAATTTTTCAAGACCCAGTTGGGGGAAACTTTGGCTGGGATGATCTAGTTGGGGATGGTCCTGCTTTGAGCAGGGGGTTGGACTAAATGACCTCCTGAGGTCCCTTCCAACCCTAAGTTTCTATGATTCTAAGTTGCTGAGTTGTTCTTGTGAGGTATAGTCCACTGAAAGCTTGCAATTAGTATGCCTAGGTTGCTAATGGCTCTTCCTCTTTGTTATTTTTGCCATTCTGAAAGCTACATACAGATCTTTAAAAAAGTGCTTTAAAATTATGAGTAACTAGTTAGGACCTGTAGGAGTATGGATAATGCATATGGAACTATTTCTTTTTGTGACAGATGAAACATATTAAAGAACTTGTGGTAGATGAAGACAATGAAGGGTGTACTCCCCTACATTATGCATGTAGACAAGGGGTTGCCCTGTCTGTGAACAAATTGCTGAACTTGAATGTTTCCATGTATTCTAAAAGTAGAGACAAGAAGTCCCCCCTGCATTTTGCAGCTAGGTAAGTGCTGTCTTCTACGTAGTACATTAGTACCACTTTCTCATTCTGGATTTTCTAAGTATTAATTTTTGTTCATTAATCTTTTAAAGTTATGGGCGAATTAACACCTGTCAGAGACTTCTAAGAGACATGAAAGACACAAGGCTTTTGAATGAAGGTGATAGGAAGGGAATGACTCCCCTTCACTTGGCATCCCAAAATGGTCATGAGAAGGTTGTACAGCTCCTTCTGAAGAAAGGTGCCCTGTTTCTCTGGTAAGTGTATAAGGGTATGGACAAATATATGTTTCCAGTGGCTTCAAAATGGGAGGGGGAGGTGATGCTCAAGAGTATATAGCAGGCATTACATTGTAATTGCTATGTGATCATGAACCAGTAGCAATATGAATAAGCTCAGTGCCCCAACTTTGACTCTTGATGAAGCAGGATTCAAATTAAAGTGTTTTTGATATACTGAGGGTCCCTTTACATGCCCAAGTAAAGGTGCAATGGGATCTAATGTGCGATCCATGCAAGCATGCCTTCTGCCATGCCAAATGTGCTGTGGGGCTCATAACAGAGGCAGTTTGGGAAATGCTGTGAGCCTCACACTTCATGAGGCTCATAGCAGTGACAGCCAGGGCCAGACTAATGCATAGGCAAATAAGGCACATCTCTAGGGCCCTAAGTAAAGAAGGGTCCCAGTTGTGCTTGTTTTACGTATTATAATTATTGAGTGAAAAAAGTAGGGGCCCATGAGTTTGTTTGCCTAGGGCCTACTAAAGGGTTAATCTGGCCCTGTTGGGAGTCCCACAGCTTCCACCATTGCAGGCCTTGTCAGCTGCTTGGCTGGCAGTGGGTGGTGGACCCCTGTGCCTGGGAGCCCCTCACTAGATGGGGCTCCCAGCTGGGGGGGGGCACTTGGCTATACATTATTAATAACATGATTAGAACAAACTGCAAAGTTGTTACAGATTTTTATGGAATAACTTTGTAGATTATTGCTTGTTTTATCAATTGGTTGAATGTGTAACTGGGTCATAAGGGATAATTTCCTGGTTAATCACACTTTTTAAGTATAATGTGTAGAGAGGGTATTGCTAGTGGTATTGGTGCATGGTCATGCACACAACAGTTACAGCATAACAGCTACTCAGCACTGCTAAGCAGCAGCTGCCTCCTCCCCTCCCCCACGCGCCACACCCAACATCTTTGGAAGCTGCAACAAACATACATATATCCATGCTCTCAGATATTTTAAAATCTAAATTATAAATTCTTTACAATAAAAAAATTGTATGACTTAAATTTTGTACCATCCTCTATCTTAGAAATGGACTATCGAGGCAGGTTTGCATTAAAGTTAATGTATGTGGTCTTGCTATATTTACTTGAATATAAGATAACTCTCCAATAATTAGATTTTACATATGGAAAATTTATAAATTTGTTATAATTTTCCAAGTTTAGAATCTTGGAGAATTATTGAGGTTTGCCTTGAATGTATCCCCCTTCACACTGCTACAGCAGGGAAAATAAATCTGGGTGGTTAGGTAGCCCCCTTTCCCTGTCTCCAACTTCTTCCTCCTGCAGCCTCTTTCCCTACCTCTCTTTGCTGTCAGACTCTGCTCTCCCTGAGCACATGGAAGTGAGGAGCAAATTTGAAAATACTGAACCTACAATAACCATAGACTTTCTTCATCCAAAACTAATGAATTTTACCTTTTTAAAAACTGTTGTAAGTTTTAACACAGGTACTCCATAAACACAATTTTTAAGCAGAACTTCTGTACCTACTTGAGCATAGTGCAAACTATGCATGAAGCCAAAAAGCTCATGATTTACCATATAGTTCATTGGGCTGGGCCCCAGCAGAATTGACAACATTTCAAGCCATTGTGACCCCATAGCTCATTGTGTGTGTGTGTGTACTCAGATACCCACCACAAAGGATTAATGTGCTAATTAGCCCTCCACTTAGGAATGGAACCCGCTGTCCTTGTTACGAGTCCTGGGATCCTACAAAAATTCATATGCAGATGAGGCACAGGGCAACCTGGTCTGGCTCCACTTCACAGAGTGTGGGGCCACATTAATTATGTGTGACAGGCTGAGAGCAGGGGACAACAGAGGGATTCTGGGTGAACTGTTTGGGGCCCTGTTTGGTGATGTTTGCCAGACCTTTAAGGCTGGTGAAGAGACAGGAATCCTTGGAAATGGAAAAAAAAAGGCATAGCTCAGCTGTGGGAGTAAAGATAAAGTTGAAATGCATTCAAAATAGTGGCTCACCATGACTTGAAAAGAATTGGTGCTGAAGAGGATTGAAAACAATGGGCAGTACCATATATCTTATTCAAATGCACTAAACTAACCTGTCTTTATGGTAGGTCTCCATCAGCATCTCATCCCTTTTGCTAAGATCAAGCATTTTTGGCTTCAATGGGAGGGTGTTAGGCTGGCTTTGGTTCTCCCAGTGCTGGCCTGGTAATGTGGTACCTCCAGGCCTGGTGCCAGTTCCCTGTCAGGAACACCCATTACTCTTTTAAGGACCAGAAAAAAAAAAGGTTCCCATTAGCATGTTTGCCCCCTATGGGCAAAAATGCTCAGTGTTGGCTGTATTTAATCAACTTCACAGTTGGTTTCCATTACTAAGCATGTGCTGCTTTTGGCAGAAGTTTAATGATGCACAGGGTGCATCTGCATGAGATGTTTCTTGCCAAGTAAATACAAGTACTATCTTGTTGCAAAGTTTTTTTCATGTGCAGCAGTGCACATGTAGACACTGACTTGGCTGGCTGGGGCATGATAGTGCTTCAGTGTAGAGGCTACCTGCTGGCTAGCCTCACACTGCAGCACCCTCATGCCTCAGCCAGCCCCTCTGCAGCATGTTGAGCAGCCCCAGGCTAGGCAAGCTGAGCCCTGGACCCCCTGCCACCTGGGGCTGCTCTCACTTGGCTCAACATGTTGCCATCTCATGTGCATGTTCAAACATTAGGTCCAGAAGCAATAAACTCTGGTGCGATATATGATATGTACCAGAGTTTATTACTGCATGCTAATAGCATGCATGGATGCACCCACAGTGTATTTAATTAGGTTTCCTTGTATGCAAGTGTAAGATGAGGGGCTTTTTTTGCATTGGTGGGGAAGAAGAAGAAGTGGGGGAGAATATTATCTTGTATTCAAGTAAATATATTATCGTGGGGGGGGGGAAGCATAAGCCGAGTGACTTCCCATTTGTTTCATTCATTAAGAATATTTCTACAATTATTCTGATTAAGATGGTCTGCCTTGCAAGGGCTTTATTAGCTAAAGACAACTCTTTATCAAACAGTAAGGTAGCTTATGTTGCATACAGGATTAGAGAGAGCTGAAAGGCATGGTTTCCACTTCAATAGAAATGTAGGTCTTATACAATTTGGCTTTGGTCCAAATTGGGCTAGAATAAAATCCAAGATTTCCTGCCACCTGGACTTTTTTTTTTCAAAAACTGAGATATAGTTTTTTGAGAATTAAATATGCTTCCAGAAGACTTGCAGCTGCACAGCAAAAGTTAAATTCTTTTGGCAGTAAGCCTGTAAAAAAAATAAACAAACAAATAAATCTTAATTTCACCAAGCAGCTGGGAAAAGGGGAAGGTAGATCCCAGGATCTGTGGTGCCCAGATGGTCTGAGTCTTAGTTCCCCAACAAGGAGCCTGGACACTCTGAAAATCTTAGCTGCAGTCAGAGGTTTTAGGATTTGCAGGCTCCCAGTGGAGTCGGGAGCTAAGCCCCTGTTATAGCTAGGGCTTCCGGGCTTCTGGTACCATCACAGAAAACCTGGGTGTTTTAGCATGACTGTCCCTACAGAGCCACAAACCTTAGAATTTATGTAGCTCCAGCCCTGGGTCATTTATCTAGGTTCTAGAAACAAAGCTAGGTTCCCAGTACTTTCAGGGTCCCAGATGATATAGACCAGTGGAAGCCAACCATTTTGGCAGGTATGCCACAAATTAGGTACACACCCTCCCTCGGTGCCATTCCCTGCCCTATACAATCAACTGTTCTGCTTTCTGTTCCCTACCCTGTGCTCCCTGCTTGTGGCTCTCCTTTCTTCTCCCTGCCCTGTCTGCTATTATACTGCCTGTCCCCGCTCCAGTCTGCTACATGCCACAATCAGAGGTCCCAATGAAACTCTTGGTACCTATGCTGCAGGCTGATCACCCCTGATTTAGATTATCTGGAAAGCAAACTACTGCATTGGGAGCCTGGGTGTTTTCAGGGTCTGCTGCAGTCCCATCAGGTAGAGTGCCCTAGAGAAAGATTCCTCATACTTCTAAGCTCCCAACTCAAGGCCCCACCTGCCAAGGGATGACCCCAGCATGGGGACTGGTCCCTAGGTTCTTCCCAGTTTTCTGGTCCTGGGATATTCTGGTTACTAGATCTGCTCCAGAGCCATGGACCTCAGAAGTACTGGATCTCCAGAAAAACTGTGACCAAGTCTATAAAAGGTGTCATAATCAAATAATGCTAGTAGACTAAAATTGTGTATTTATGATGTTTTACATGACAGTTGTCTTAAACCCAGAATTCAACAGCCCTACAATGTCTGATACTGCCTCAACTTTTAGGTACTAGTTCTTGGATCTTGTAACTTGTTTTGAAGGGACATTTGATGAAGCCAATAGCACACCAGAAGAACACACTAATGTCTTTATGGGCCTCAGTTATTTTTTGCACAATTAAACCCTTTCACTAAGTGTTGCACTAGTAGAAGACAAATTAAAACAAAACAGACATTGAAATCAATGGAGTAATAATACTGGATAAGTTAGTTCAAATGAGAGACTCATTTGGCCCATGAGTTTAAAGATGCAGTTAAATTACTATACATTTTACAATAGATCATTCACAGTCTTATTATAATTTTACACTTGCTGTTTCAAAAGTGATTATAAAGGCTGGACAGCCCTGCACCATGCTGCCTTTGGAGGATTCACACGCACAATGCAGATAATTTTAGATACTAATGCAAAATGTACAGACAAAGTGGATGAAGAAGGGGTATGTAGCAATACAACATTATTTGTTTCAGTCTGTTGTTTAAAAACATAAATGCCATACTGAGTCAGACCACAGGTCTATCTAGCCCAGTATCCTGTATCTCACAGCAGCAAAGAGTAGATGCTAAGGGGAGGAGTATTTAGGGGTATTACGTCCTATCCAGATCGATTTTTCTCCTGCCCTGTTTCCCATATGGCTTTCAGCAATAGGAAGTGCTAATCCAGACTGCCACTAACATTTAATACCCACTGATAGACCTGCATGAATTTGTCTAAACCTCTTTTAAACCTAGTTCGTTATCAGACTCAACAACCTCTTGTGGCCATTTCACAAGTTAGTAACATGCTGTATGGAAAAACTTTTTTTTTTGTTTCCTTTAAACCTACTTCCTAGTAATTTCATTGCATATCCCCTATTGTGAGAGACAGGTAAATCCTTATTTACTTTGTCCATGCCACTGATGAGTTGTAGATCTCTCTGTATCCCCCCCTCTCAGGCATCTTTTATCTAAACTGAAATATCCTAGCTTGCTTAGGCGCTGCTTATATGGAAGTCTCTCCATGCCCGTGATTATCCTTGTGTTGTCCTGTGGGGCCAGGCCAACTCTCAGGATCTCAAAGTTGTGCTGTAAGATAGGAGGATGTGACACAATTGCACATACACACACACACAAAAATCAATTAGGTGCATACACACACACTAGGCGCATACACCCCCACCAACTCAGGCGCACACATCCAAAATTACCAGCCTAGATGCATGCACACCTATCACCAATTCAAGCACATACACAACCTAATGATAATGACATGAAATCATACACAATACATACACATATACACACAGGATGAACACTGACTCAGGTGACAGTGTGTGTGTTGGTGCCTGTGGTACCTATGCTTGGGGTGCTTGGTAACTAAAGAGCAAGTGGCAGAGATCAAGGGAAAAGGCAGTGGGGATGAGGCAATAGCAGTGGCAGAGATCGGGGGGGGGAAGGCAGTGGGGCTAAGGCAATAGGAAGGAAAGAGGGCTTTGCAGGCAGAGAGGAGCTCAGGATGGCTGGATCCACAGGAGCATGGGACAGGTGTTGGAGGTAGTGGTGAGCCAGAAGCAGGAGAGGGAGAAATGAGACAGAACTTAGAGGGGCGAGGAGCAGAGAGTGAAGCAGGGCCGGAGCCATAGTAAAGCAAAACCCAACTCTGGGGTCCAAATAACAGTTTTATTAAATGAACACTGTACTGTACAGCTTGGTTCCCACACACACTCACACAATGGTAGCAGGAGAAAGAGACTCAGTGGAAGGGTTGGAGCCCAGGTAGGGCAGAGAAACAGAGTCCAAGTCCTTGGTTGAAGGGAGGATGGGGGTGACAGCTACCTATCCTGGGCTGTGAGTTGCTCTTTGATGGCCAGTCAGGGTCTTCTCCAGCAAGGTGTTGTCCAGAGGGGGGTTGCCAGCAAGGCCTCTAGGTGGATAGGTGGTGTGGCATGGTGCTGGTCCAGATGGAGAGGGCATCCCAAGGAGTCAGTCTTCACAACCCCTTTTTATGGCACAGACTACCTATGATCGGTCAATTGACTGCATAGTTTTTGACCAGTCAAAGATTATAGCAATTTTACATAAAAACCTACTTTTTGTAGTTTTCTTGACAGAAATATGAAGTTTTTTTACTGTTTTTTGGCACATTTCTTAATAGAAAATGTGTTCTTTTTCTGTGTATTATTTAGACCTATAGGCAATTTTTTTTTACAATTTTTGACCAATATTTGACCAGTCAATTGACTGAACTTTATTTGACCATTCAAATACCCAACCCTACAAATACTTTGTATTTACCAACCTTGGACTTTTTAATCCACATGAGTATGGTACCCTGTTAATAGACTGGTTTCACTGCTACAGATTATAATAGACAGAATTTAAGATAGTAT
>NW_017728992.1:133912952-133921605 GCF_001723915.1 Gavialis gangeticus | reverse complement strand
ACCATTCAAATACCCAACCCTACAAATACTTTGTATTTACCAACCTTGGACTTTTTAATCCACATGAGTATGGTACCCTGTTAATAGACTGGTTTCACTGCTACAGATTATAATAGACAGAATTTAAGATAGTATTTCACAGGAGTTAGTCTTAATGTTTTCCTTATTGATAATACCTGTTGTTTAAATTTATTTATAATTAGGTGAATACCCAACCTCTAGGAGGTATAAAAAAACCAAGCGTAAATGTTTTAACTATATTGGATTTACTTTGTTTGGACTCTGTCAACCACATTAGTGGCCCACATAACAATAAAACATAATATAATAGCATAAGAAAGTCACAATATAGAGAGTTCATAGTGAGTAAAAGAAATCTCTAGGTAATAATGACTCATCAACAAGCCACTTCAGATACCTGAATGTTATCTCTTTTTACAAAGCCCAATAGATACAGCTTGCAGGTTGTTTTAAAGTTTGACAAAACCAGAATCTGTTGGATCAAGAAAGTAATCTTTGGAACTGGATTCTTTTGTAAAATTCTCTATTAAAAAGCAGAAAATAATCAGTTCAAACTACTGTACCATTACCAACAAAATGTGTCTTATACAGGCAGTGCTTAAAGCATTTTGGATTAAACAAATTCTACTTGGAAATATTCAGAAGCTAATGTGCATTCCTTTATTTGCACATTCTTAATAGAATATTGGGTGAGTTGACACAAGTAACTTGAATAATAACAAAAGGATTCATGAGCATCAATCCCTCTGACTTTCAATAGGACCTGTTTTTATAACCCTCTTGGAATTCTAACCATATCCTTTAGTTTCATACAAGGCACTGATGGTAAAATTGTCTTATTAGAAATCTTCCCATAAATAATTTCCTGAAGACCAACATGAATGAGCACACTTTGTGGATCTAATATGGGATACTAACCTTGTTGCCCTCAAATATGAGTTATATGGATCTTGAGATACAGCGCATTTATAACTTTTTGTAACATCTTGCTATTATTAACTGTAAGTGTGAGATTTTTCTCCCTTTATATGCTTTATACTTTCAGATTTTAGTGGTATTTTGGTTGCAGGCATATGGAATTAAGGCCATGGAATGATATACTTTTTTTATGCAACACCAACTAATTTATTCAGGAGTCGCACACTGCAACAGAGAGCAAATGCTGACCCTTTGGTAGGGGTAGAGAAAACTAACTTACACGCTTAACACTTGTAACAAATGGGGTTTCTAATAATGTTTAGATATGTTGTCTTTCTGAAAAGAACACAGCTCTGCACCTTGCTGCAAGAGAAGGACATCCAAAAGCAGTGAAGCTACTTCTTGACCATGGTGCCAAGATACTTTTGAACAAAGCAGTAGCTTCTTTTTTTCATGAAGCAATACACAGTAGGCAAAAAGATGTTGTATCTATGATCATTCTGAATAAAAGGTAAGATTCATAAAAGCAGTTTAAATCTTTCAAGTACTTATTGTATATTGCTGTCTTTTTGTCCGCTTTTAGTTAAAATACATAGTATTTTAATAAGATTGACCTATTTTTCATATTCTAAAGATGTATGCTATCATAATCAAATGTAAATCAAAAAGTAGTAGTAAAATCATAATAAACATCAGCCATAGGGAACAAATCCCTTCCATGTCAGGATGATTATTCAGGGCCTACAAGAAACCAAGATAATTGGCCTCTCCTGAGGAAGCTAAGAGGAAAAGTATAAGAAAAAATGTTTTACGTATATAATAAGAGTTTTAACCAAAGTTAAAGCACAAATCACACAATTTAAGTTATTTAATTTTATATTGCTATTTTAAACTGTTGCAAAAATTGCAGTACCTGGGAGTTAGGTTGTAGTTTGGTTGGGATATATTGATATATGACATCATTTTGCTAAATGTGTTAGGTTAATTTTACAAATAGAGTAGGACCATTTCCTACTCATCACCTCTTATGCTAAATAGAAAAGTAATGACCAATATTTAATTTTACCTGTATAATCTTGTAGCCAAAGATACATGTTTCCACCATCAGTTCTGGGTTCATAATGAGTTCAGGGTTATATTGCTCTTAAGAAGGACTCATGTCCTGCAAAAACCTAATGAAAAAAATGCTAATGAAGATTTTTTGCATGTGCCAAGAATAGACAACAGGCCTAAATTATTCTTTCTTCTTAAAGTATAGGCATGTGCTTTAATAAACAAGAGGCTTACCTCATTCTTAGGAAAGCAACTGGGGATGATACTCAACTATTCTTATAGACCTTTTTTGTCCATTTTGTGACATGAATCTATTATGAATTGTAAATTGTAGAATAATTTCTGAAGTAACAGTTCCTACCATTTAAAGATAATCATTTTTTCTTCCATTAGAAAGTTGGTATCTGGTTAGCTGATCCATTTCAGATGAGTATAGAATTCATTTTCCATTATTTCAAATTATTCTTGCAGATGGGAAGAAGCTGTGACAACTTTTTCGCACTCTTGTAGTGCCAATAAGTGTCCCTTGTTAGAGATGGTCGAGTACCTTCCTGAATCATTTAAGGTAAGAGTTTTTACTCCATACACTAAGAATTTACCTCATTTCCTAAGTTCAGTTATGTGGCAGCATCATTACAGGTTTTCCAGCACTGCCTTAAACAATGCAATTAATTACTGTTAAATAAAAATTACATCAGTACACAGAATATTGTATGAAAAAGTATTATTATATTTCAGGTAGTTGAGCTCAGTGTATGCAATATTAGCAACTTCTCTTTATTTCCTTTTACTTATGCAATTTGACATCAATGGAGATAAGCAAACAGAAAAGTTAAGTATGTAAGAGGAGACTCAGGTCTAAAATCTTTTATAGGGCTATTCACACACACAGGTGAATTTTGACAAATCTACATAAATGTGCCTCTAAATCTTGTGAGTGAATATGCATGTGTTTGTTGTACTCTTGCATATATTTATAAAATATTTTCATTTGCACATGCAAATTGTCACATGACTATTGAAATCACATATACCTCTCATTAATTAACTTGTATATACAAATACAAGAGTTCTCTATGCATCACTGCATGCTGTAAAGGGTGATTAGAATAATTGTTTCCCTTTGGATGGCTGCTATAGGGTATAGACAGATACAACATCTATATTAAGTATTAAAGTATAGGAGTATAAGCTGTTATGTAACTGTTACATCTGCATGATTTTATAGCAATACAAGCACAGCAGATCACTCCAACTTTAACTCTGCTTCATTCAGAGTCAGGGTTGGAGTAATTTAGCTAACTTTTTTGCTACAGAATCATGCAAATATAACAGTTACAGTATGAAAGCTGATGGATGTGTGTATCTGAGCAGCAGCACTCCTCCTTTTTTAAAATGGCTAAAGTGTAGGTGTATCTGTACCCAAAGAAACTCTCCCTTTTGTCTTCTGAGAGTTTCTTCATTTTGCTTTTCTTAAATCATATCCTAATTATCAATAGTTCATATTTTTTTTACCTTCGAAGTTGGTTTTGGACAATTGCATGTCTGAGTCTTCAGAAGAAAAGACAAACCGGGACTTCTATGTAAGTAGAAGAAATATACTATTTCATTAAAGCTATCACATTTTAGTTCCTGATGTTTTTCTTATTGTGAGACATTTTATATTGTATCTGGCAATATTTTAGTAGTAACACTTTAGTAATGGATTATTTTGTAAAAATCTGGATAGTATGAAAATGATTTAGCATCTACTTGAACTTGATTAATTTTTAGTTTTAATACCATTTTAAAATGTTTTACATAATTGCTTAATGATTCTGGTAAAAAATGAAATTCACCAAAGGTTGAATTTTAGTCTCATTCTGTGTTTGTCAAGAATCTTTCAGTATCAGAATAAATATTGCATATCACTCCATCAGTTGTTAGAATGAGTTTATCTTTTTATGAAGAATAATAGTACCAAAATACTGTAATTATCAGTTCCTTCTTAATTGCATCCAGTAATGATGTTCTTTTTACTATCCTTCATCCAGTTTGGGGTGCTGTACTTCAAGATAGACTTGGACAAACTAGAAAGAGTCTGGGTGAGAGCAACAAATGGTTAGAGGCCTAAGGATCATTTACAAAAAAAGGTTTGAAGAAATGGGATTATTTAGTCTTTAGAGGAGAAGCCCAAGGGGAATTAGGTAAGAGTCTTCAAATAGCTAAAGGGTGGTTATAAAGAAGATGGAGATAGTCTACACTCTGGCTTCACATGATGGCAGAAGAAGTAATGGACTTAAATTACAGCAAGGGAAATTTAGATTGGGTATTTAAAAGAACTTTCAAAGTTGGTGGTTAAGCATTGAAAAGTTTACTTAGAGCAGGGGTGGCCAACCTGTGCCATGGGTGCCACAAGTGGCACAGGCAGCTTCTGTTGTATAGCATGTAGCAGATTGGGGAGGAGACACAGACAGAAGTGCAGCACCTTGATGTAACTCATGACACTTCATAGGAACTGCAACAAGTTAGACCAACCGTCCCAAACCAACAGGTGTTTGTTGTTGGATCAGGAGGGTGGGTGGTTGAGCTCCACTTTGGAGCTGATTTGGGGGGAGAGGCTGTGTCTGCAGCATCTGTTCTCTAGCCCCTTTCCTAGCTCCTGTGCTCTGTCAGGACAGTGGGGAGGGAGGGCAGTGGAGGGAGGTCTGTTCTAGGGCTTCTCCAGCCATGCTGGCGTGGGGAGTTGAATGGATTGGAGCCCCCCACCTCCATCCATCGCACCCTCCAGCATTGGCTGGGCAACCCCCAGAACAAACTCCCTCTGCTCCCTCCTCCCACACCCCATTCTGAAAACAGTGCCAGGAACAGTGCTAGGCTGCATCAGCTGAGCCTTGCTTCTGGTAAGTGCAGACAGAACTTATTGAGGGCACTTCACTTTGGAGTGCCTTCATCTGAACCCTCATGTAATGCACTTTTGTTTGGTCGTGGCTGCAGAATGCTTTTAGGGGCCAGATTGGGTGAAAATTGTACCTTCTGTCTGTGCCTGTAGTCATAGGCGATGCGTGCCTTCTGAGGTTGGTAGGACATGGTGACCACTCTCAGGCAGCAATGCAGGTGCTAATGCAGGTGTCAGCAGCGAGGGCAGGCTGAGCGGGGACCGTCTGCAGGCAATGGCAGTGTTGGCAGTGAGGGGGTTCCCCACAGCCAGATGTCAGCAGCATTTCTCCAGTGGTAGGGGAAAGGTGGGAGCACCAGAGCTCCACCTGCCCACCCTGCCCATCACCAAAGCCAAGAGCGCTCGCTCTCAGGGAGGGCACCAGTACTCTCTGGGGGTGCATGTGCAGCCCCATGCACTCCCTATGCCTATAGTGGCAAATAGGGCAGGGAGCGGAAGCAGAGCATCAAAGCAGGCAGGAAGCACATGACAGGAAGCAGAAAGTGAAGTGGCAGCTTGGTCAGTGAGCACCGGGGAGAAAGCACAAAGCTGAGCACTAGATTAGGTAATGGAAAGGAGTTGGAGTGGCACTCAGGGAGAGTGGGGGCTAATTTGTGGCACACCTGCCGGAAGAGTTGACCCCCACTTCCCCAGAGAGGTTGTAGAATCTCCACCTGAAGTCTTTTTTAAGAGCAGGTTAGACAAACACTTACCTGGAATGGCTTTTAGACGTGGATGAACCTGCCTTGAGAAGAGGACTACGTGACCTGAGTTATCTTCCAGTCCTACTTTCCCCCCATGATTCTGTGAATACATTTTCTTACATACCTGATGGAATAGGCTTAACAGAAGCACTTCAATCCAATTGGGATTCAAAGTAATTAGTATTTCAACACACCTTTTCTATATAACTCAACTCAAATTTCATGTTAAGGCAGCAGTGTAAATGATCTATTGCTTTATCATATTCTTCATATACTTTCAATGATTGCTTCAGACTTCTTGAGGATGTAGATCATTACAATCTCCAGTGTCCTCCCTAGTACCAGAGTGTTCAAGGCACAGTCACCTGGCTGTTAAGCAGTCTGGTGGATACCAGTTATTACTTGGCCTCCCTTCTGTCAGTCTGTGGTGCATATCAGATAGTAAAAGCAGCTACTGGTACTCCCTATCGGAACTGTTCTGCCCTCTTGAACTGAATAGCTAAGTTTTCACTGATGTCAGATGCTGCAGGATCAGGCCATAGCAGGTTTTGGGGGTAAAATTTTGTTGTCTCTTATTGTCCAAGTGTGTTAACACTCTTCGGAACTGTTGTCATAGACTATCATAATGTTCTTTAATGTAGTGTGTCAGAAAGCCCCTGCCTGTTACACTATATTAAAGGGAGGCTTTGTTTAGGTAAGGAACCAGGGGTCAGGCAGCTAGTGAAGCAACTAAGTACACCTGACCCTAGGGGAAAGGGGCAGAAGGGCCAATTAAGTGACTGGAAGGAGGCTGGACTGGAGAATATAAGATCAGTGGACAAAGGGTGGCCTCTGCTTACAGGAGGGAAAGAAGCCTGAGAGAAAGGAGCTGCTGGGGGTAGAAATAAGTCCTCACAAGATGCCCTGGGGAGCTGCAGGTAAGAGGGCTCCTATGGGAGGTAGGGCCTATGGGAAACACTTTATGCTGACTGAGAGAGATTGTTGTGAAGTAGTTGGCTTGTGTTTTTTCATTTTGGACTTGTAACCAGAGAACCAGATTGTGGATATAGGGGTGGAGGAGGCCATGGAGAGGGGTGCATGAGTGTGCTTACCTGCTATAGGTACCAGAAGACAGCCCCAAGGCAGAGGGCAGAGACTACCAAGGTGAAAGTGGACCCCCAGGAAAGGGGGGGCTGCCATTAGGGCAAGGCTAATTCCCAGAATCTGAGGTCTTGAACTGTGGGCTAAAGCAAAGGGTATGGTCAGAGAGAGAAAGGGGCCAGTGCTGTGACAACCAAAACCCCAACAAGTGCTCAGAATCCCATGTGAGCACTGCCTTAAAGGGGATGTACCAGAAAGAGATCAAAGGCCCTGATGTGGGGCTGGCATGACCAGGCAGCTCAGGACCCAGGAGGTAAAGTGCAGCCCCCTGGGACTGCCTTCTCCAACAACCAATACAGCTACACCAAAGTCATGGCAGGTGAGAAACTGGAGGTGAGTGTGAACTGGGTAAGGACCAGCAAGCAGTGTGGACCTAAGGAGGATCAGGTGCCAGGGTGGCTACCCTTCTTGCCCCCCCAGATCCTATACATAGTCAACAATTTTGCCTGTAGGAGCTTTAATACAGTCACAGTCTTATAAATATGCTGGTACATGTTAATGAAATACCGTGGCTCCCGTTTGGGGTAAGAAGAAAAAGAAAAGATTCAGGAAGTCAAAATTCTCATTAGAAAGAAGTGTATGCTCAAAATCCATAGCCTATCTGAGGGGAGAAACTTCTGTGCAATGCAGCCTTTTAGAGACAGGAGCTTATAAAGCAGTTCTACATAATCGGGGTAAACTGAGTTAATATCATGTAACTTGTTGAGGTCCCTTTCAAATGCAATGACACTGTCGTCTATTCAGCATACAGACAAACTGTTGAAAAGATTCAACCTTTCATACTTATAAAGGAAGAAACATCTGCAGCAGGGGACGCTGCTGGTACTTACTACACAAGTAAACAAGAGGAAACATCCCTGACAGTTCAGTTTAATAGCTATTAAATCTAATAGCTATTCATCTATACATTTGTCTGGTCCCTTTTGGAACCTGGCTGTTTGCCCCTATATCCTCCTGAGGCAATCAGTTCTACAAGTTAACTACATGTGGCATGAAAAGTCACTTTCACTTTCTCTTGTTAATTTCAGACCTGTCTCCTACTAAATTCAGTGGGTGCTTCTTGTATTTTGGGATGTGGTGAATAACAGTTCCCTATTTACGTTGTCCACACCCTTCATAACTTTATAGACCTTTCTTATATCCTGTCCATGGCCTTCTTTACAAGCTGAAGAGCCCTAGCCTTTTTAGTCTGGCAGCTGCCCATACTCGTGATTATTTCTATTGTGTTTTTCTGTATTATTTTTTCTAATTTTATTGTATCTTTGTTCAGATGAGGACACCAGAATTGCACACAGTAGTCATGTTTTGAGGCCACCATGGATTTGTATAGTGGTGTGGTGATGTTTTCTATTTTTGTTTTCAGTTCCCTTCTTAATGTTGCCCAACATTTTATTGGTTTTTTTGGTTGCTGCTGTACATTGAGCTGGTGTTTTCAGAGAACTGTCTACAATGATTCTAAGGGCATTCTTACACATGAGCACCCGGTGTTGTGATGCTTACAGTTGGATAAGTGGCAAAAGGCATGTGAGTGCTGAGAAAATGGCAGTGGCACGCTTCTGAACTAAAACACAAAGAAGGTGCATTTTCTGTGCACTGATGCGCATTTTGCTGCTTATACAACTTCACATGGCACAGCACAGTTTGTATCAGCTTGCATGTGGCACAGACTTGATTAATAGAGTCAGCTTCAAAGCAGTGGATCCCCGCATGTGTTACTTAAAATTGCCAATAGCTCAAATTAAGAGCGAGACCTTAAAAGGAGGATAAGGCAAAATGCCGTGTTTATTGGTTACATGAAGCAGTTTCATAAGCTTGGACACACCAGTCATACAAAGACATATACAAGCATACACACATACTGGAGGGACTGGACGTATTCAAGTCAGCCGGTCCGGATGAT
>NW_017728992.1:133905859-133912941 GCF_001723915.1 Gavialis gangeticus | reverse complement strand
CGTTTGACCCCAGTACTCTTTCCTGCCACAGCAGGGGGTTGAACTAGATGATCTACTTAAGTCCCTTCTGACCCTAGAAACTATGAAACTATACAAACAGACATACAGACGAAACCACTCCAGTAAGATGTTATACTTACCAGCAGATGTTACAATATTAGCACTGGATGGCTGGGTCCAGACTTATTGATATTGATAGGAGCTGGGGAAGAACAGACATGTATGTCTGTACTCCATGAGGTTGCAAAGAGTTGACTTCCCATCTCGGCTTGTCTGCATCTCAGTTTTATAGGGTTTTCAAGTCTTTGTTCAGCATTGGGGTTTTTCCATGCTCAGTCTTTACTCAAGTTGAGATGACAAGAAGAAACAACCTCTAATTAAAGTTGGTATCTCTGTTGGTATCTTAATCTTGATCTTTGCCTTGAAGCATTACCTTCTTGAAGCACTGTGTAGTTCAAATGGCAGGATATGCAAAATTCCTTCTTTGCACATGATTACAGATGAGTTGTTCAGCTATCCATTAATTAGCTTAATTAGTTTACTGTCTGGTAACTTGTACATCAGTGCCTTGTTGCTTACACAGTCAGTTAAATCTTCTGTTTTCATGCAAATAGTTACCGTTCTTTCACCATTTACCTTCTCACACAGACACTCACGTACACAGGGCATAAGAAGTTTATCTACTCATGTCAAGCAAGCACAACATGGAGTTTCAGTTGTTTATAAAATCACAGAGGTTTATCAATTCAATACTATTATCATTTAAGCATAATAACTAATATGCAAAAATTCATACTACATGTGTTATGGGACAAAAAAGTAAGTGCATAAGTGCCCTAAAGTATCTTTCCTGAGTTGTAACAGCTAGTTTAAACCACAGCATTGCATATGTGACGTTGAGGTTATTTTTCCTCTTGTTCACTACCTTGCACTTGTTGACAGTGAACCTCATCTGTCTGTCTTTTTTTTGCCTACTCACTTAGTTTTGTGAGATTTTTCTAATGCTCTTCTCTGTCCGCTTGGGATTCAACTACCTGGAATAGTTTAGTACCATTTGCAAACTCAGAAATTTCCCTGTGCACTCCCATTTCTAGGTAATTGAAGATGCTGAACACAATACAGGACAAATGGTCCCATGCTGGTGTAATTTACTAGAATCCAATGTATAATTATCCTAAGAAAATCAGTGGTAAAACTACACTGGTGTGAATTACAGCTTAATCTTGAGAAGCTGTTAGCTCAAGATAAGTGTTACTGTCATGCCAGGATGTGGGTGGCCAGGCCTGGGGCTACCTGAGGATCAAGGGACTAGGGCTTGGATAGATAAGTGGACTGGGAAATCAACCTGGGTTAGAAAGCCAGGCAGGCAGTCAATCCAGGAGCGAAATCCAGGGACAGACTGAATCAAGAACTCAAGAGATCAGAAACAAAGATAAGCTAAGGAGCAAGCCAAAGGGAGCACTAAAGCGATCTTGGGTCAATTACCCAGACACTTCCTGTTCCAAATCAGAGATTTATATGTGGGAAGTGGAGGGTCAACTGACTCCAGACAGCCACTTTGGGGACAAGGAGTGGGCAGAGGATTAGGCCCTACTAGAGACTTCACACTGGCTTTGAGCAGCCTGGCTGGATATTCACAGGGTGCAGGCTTAAATTACTGCCTGTCTTTGTAGGCCAAGACCCAAGGTTCAAGGCTGTAGCCTGACTCAGTTGCAAGGTATTGTAATATGACAGTGATTTGCAGTTGGGATCTACAGCACCTTGGGGTGCCACCAGATCCCTTTATGAGTGCCATGCTGCTGAGTCCCTGGGTAAGGAGGCAAATAATCTCGCTTCATCTGGCACCTTGCCCCACTTGAGAGGCACCTATAGGTATTCCTCTAAGAACTGCCACCACTGCTGCCATCCCTGCCCTCTTATGCTTTCTAGAAGTCGGTATTGGGCTGCCCCAGCATTCCCAGTAGCTCATTAGGCTGTGGATGGGCAGGGAGGTGGATGGACATGGGGCTAGAGTCACACTTTGCAGAGTGGCTCATTCCCTCTGCTCCTCCCACACTCCCAGGGCCTGTTGGAGGAGGGTATTTTGGTAGCAGTTACCTGCATGTGAGTGCTCACAGGAGCAGACTCCATGGAGGGACCGCCTATGACCACCCAAGTACAAGTTGGGGGATAGGGAGGGGGTGGATTAGTGAAAAGAGCAGGGTTAGGTCCTGTTTATGCTACCCTTTCTTGCCCAAGGCAAAGGGTCAGACTTGATAACCTACTGAGGTCCCTTCTACCCCTAACATTTATGAACCTATGAATCTTGTCAAGCTAGAGCAGTGATTCTCAACTTTTTTAGCCTCAGGAGCCCGTCCATATCTTGTCTGAATTTAAATTCTAGCTCAGTGATTCTTAACTGGGGTGTTGCAAAATTCAGAAAAGTTATAGAGGGGTGCCTTGAAGCTAAAAAGATTGAGAATCACTATACTAGTGCCTACTGAGATAACTACCCCAGATACCTGCCTGTTTGCTGTTGCTTCCACAGTAATTTACAGCAATGTACATAACCAATGTACGTTGGTTAGGGAATCATAATATACTTCAGGTCATAACATATCCCTCCAATTGCACTAATTTTGAATTAGATTAAAATTATCATAAAGATTCACAATTGTGTCAAAAGCAGTCAAGGATGATTTCGAAAACGACTGCTTTATTGTGCTTTTTTTCTTACTATAGTGCCAAAAATATATAACTCCTTAACTTTTATAATCAGCGCTAAAATAAATTAAAACCAATAATCATAGATGGTCATGTCAAATGCTTAATTTTGGTGGATTATCTGAGTATTACCATGTGTCCATTTGCACAAACACACAAGTTATTCTGCTATAGTAGTCATTTTTCTCTTGAGATTTCTTCTTTTAATTGAAAGTAATAAATCAATATTAGTATATCAGTGTAGTCATAAACAAACACTCTTGTATGTGTTTTCTGTACAGATTGAATATAACTTCAGGTATCTTCAGTGTCCTCTAACTCTAAAGAAACCAAAGGGAGATGAAGAAATTGAATATGAACCACTTGCCATTCTAAATGTAGGTTCTTCCATTTAATAATTAAAGTATTGTATATTAATATTGTTGGAAGTTGTTTCGTAGTAAATACTTTATTTCCAGTTCAGCAAGTTTGAAGCATGTTGGGTTGAAACTTGGTCATTAATTTATTAGCCAAAGTTCTAATAATTTACCTAATACAATATAGACTTGGCTGTTTGGATAGAAATTTTGAGCTTATTTATACATCTGAGTTGTTTATATACCTTATTTATGAGTTATGGAAAATTCAAGAGGGAGAAACAAATTAAATGTATGGATAGCATATCTAAGCAAACCAGTCCTTTATAATTTGTGAACACATCCTGGATTGCAAAGAGCATTTCTAAATATTTTCAGAGATGGTATAGCAAGGACACAAGTTATTATTATGAATAAAAGAAGGTGTGAGCACATATGTAATAATAAAAACATTTAACACAAATGTCAGCATTCTTATACAACATTAGCCTTAAACAATATTCTGTTCTTCTCAGTTCAGTAATGATAAAATTAGGTTATTAAGCTTATTACCTACTTATGACCTGGCTTTTTTTAAATAAAGTAAGCTAATAATTGGCAATTGGACAGATCATACAGTTGAATAATTAGATAGCGACTGGAATAAATGAATCCTCATCTGTTCTCCATACAATGTATTACATTCATCAGTGTTTGCTCTTGCAACATAATATAATTATCATACTTATTTTATGCCAATATATGCTGTCTTTTGAAGTTAAAATTGTGTTTTTTGAGTAATTTTAAGATTTTTACATTTAAATTTGACAGAGACAAGAGAAGGTTGAATGTCTAATGACAACATTTATACAGAGTAGTAATTTTGATTTTCCGGAATGAATAAAACAAACCAAACAAACAAAACCCATAAGAGTTTTGAGCTTTCTCCAATGTATTTTATTTTGCAGTAGGCTAGAATTTTTATCAAGTACTGAAGTAAATAGTCTAAGCCAGGGCTGTCATCCTGTGAGGGGTTAGCCTATGGGCTCTTGCCTAGCCACCACTCCTCCCAGTGCTCCTACTGCTATGGTGGCTGGGGGCTCATGGCTCCCCCACTCTCTTCCAGCTTCTGCTTCCTGCTCTGCTCCTGGGGGTTGGATACTGCAGTGGGAGGTGGGGCAGAGAGGAGTATATGCAGCCTGCATTATGCACACAAAGTTGTTGGGGGGAGGTGCTACCCAGAAGTTTCACAGCCCTGGTCTATACTATTGGTTTGTAAGTGGCTCACTCAGCTGAAGGAGATGTACCATACATTTGACACGCTTGTTTCATATGTTATAGGCCATGGTACGCCATAACTGTATGGAGCTTCTTAGTCATCCTGTATGTAAAGAATATTTGCTCATGAAGTGGTATGTATTGTTAATTGGACCTTAGTGTTTGCTTGTATAATTTAGGTGGAGTTGTTATTTTGAAGTTCTTATAGAATCAGGTTTTCAATAAAATAGAATACAGAAAGAAAGGCAATACTAAAAAGAACCATTTTGTATACAACTTATGGATAAGATTTGTGGCAGAGACAGGGCTCCTTAAATTTGGAATTTTAGTCAATGTCACTTCCATCCAGTCATACTGATAAGAGGATTTAAAATATATCAAACATCAGGATATAAAGAGTTGTTTTAATGTTAGCACTTGCAAAATGAAACCTACCACAATCTTCATTAGCACTTAAACTAAAACCTATTACAAAAAATGTAGGTTGACTTCAGAAACTTCAAAGGAAATGAAAATTGGTTCATTAAAGAGGGCTAATAAGCCTTTATGCACTGTGAACTCCATGGCCTTGTCTGTAAGGCTAGGGACAGAAGTTGCACGTAAACTGGTTTCAGTGATCTGAAACTTGTTTAACCCTGTAATGGAATAGAAGTTCAGTGCACATAAAACAGTTTGAAAATGGCTGAAACTGGTTGAAGACAAACCTAGTTTAATGTGGTATCAAATCTAACTGATTTAGGTCAAACTGGTTTATGAAATTTCTGTCGCAGACCCTGGCTCAAGTTAAATCAATGTCTCCTAGCATCCCAGCATTTTGCATACCTGGGCAGGACTGTGCTGTCTGCTCTAGAGAGCAGGGCTGGCCCTGCCTCTGTGCTCCCTACCTGGAGCTGAGAGGGCTGGCTCACTGGCCCCACTAGCTGGCTCACTGCCCCCTAACCCAGGCAATCCCTACTCTCCTACTAAAATTGTATTTCCATATTTTATAACATTTTTTTTCATTTTCCAGGATGGCATATGGGTTTCGTGCACATCTTATGAACTTGGGCATATATTCTCTTGGTCTCATTCCACTCACTCTTCTGGTCACCAACATAAAGCCAAGAAAGAATTTAAATGGAACCGAGACCTATAATTCAGGACCATTAGTATTTGAGGTACTGTTTTTAATTGTTTTCAACATATCTATTTTTTTAAAAGTGGGTTGTGATGGTTGAAATATAATTGATAGAATTATTGATCATTTTGCAATTTTAATTAATTGAATATAAAACTTATTACACCCAGTAATATTACTTCCTATTCCTATGTTTCTGCAACTGAAGTATTTATGGGACTACTATTTTTTTTATGGGGCTACTATATTTATCAGTTGCTTGGTTTCTGAAAGATTCTTTTTGGGACAAAAAATGTTAATTTCTATCTGTGGCCTAAGGTAAATTTGTCATTAGTTTGAACAAAAAAAATTTAGCTCTACTTAACAATAAAGAGACAAAGTAATATGCTTTTTTCCATAATAAGAAAAAACATTGTAAACCTTTTAATATATATATTTTTAATTGATAGTCCAAATAGCTGGACGTTGAAGTTTTGAAATTTGACATGGAAATACCCATCACTAAGAAGTGTGTTTGTTGATTTAGGCTAAGTACAAACAGTCAAAAAGCCTGAGGCTGAATCAATTCAGTCTTCATAGGTTGGTCTAAGCTACATAGGTAGAACTGATAAGCAAATGAACAGACATTCAGTTTTGATTCTAGAAACACAGCCACATGCCTGCAATAGCTCAGACCAGAAGCTGGAGGACACTTGATCAGTGTTTCTCAACCTGTGGGTTATGACCCAAAAGTGGGTGACAAGAATATGTGAAAGGGTTATGAACAAACTTTTAAAAATGATTCTCCTTTAAAGGAGAAAAATGTTGGACGCATTCCAGCCTGCAAGGGACTTCTTGCACCCCTTCCGCTCCCCCCCCCCACCGCCCCACACATTGTGGGGCTGAGGCCTGGGGTTAGCAGGTTGGGAGTGAGGGGCACTGGGTTGGGACTGGCCATTAATGTTTACAAATGCATCCTAATTCAAAAAAGGTTGAGAACCACTGCACTAGAGCACACCTCCTTGCTCAGCTAGAGCACACAGCTTGGGCCAACACTAGCCTACCCACCCTGTGAGACAGGGTTTGTGGGGGAAGTGCAGAGCATCCTGGGATGCTGGGAGACTGAGTTAATTTGAATCTGGAGGGGATCTGGGACAGAAGCTCGATTAAACCAATTTCAGACTAAAGTTTGTCTTAAACCAGGTTTAAGGTTTATCTTAAACCAGTTTTGGCCATCTTGGGTGCATACAGAAGTGCAGCTCCTGGGTCTAGCTCATGGCAATTCATAGACTAACCCTCTTGACCCAATAGGCATTAGTTGTTGGATTGGAAAGGTGGAAGATCATCTCCAATTTGCATCTTCCCCTGTGCCTCTTCTTCCCCTGTGTCTCTTTCCCTGGCTCCACCCACACTTGTAGCACCATTGCTATTTCTGGATGCAAGGTGGGAGAAGGCAGGGGCTGGAGGTCCCTTTTGGAGTTTTTGGTGTCCTGCTGGAGTGCGGGGCTGGATAGATTGGAGCCCCCCAAGGTGAAGGGCTCCAATCCACCTGCCCCCCCCCACCCTACTCCACTGGGACTGAGAACCCCAGAAGGGACCTCCCTCCCTGTACTTTCCCTCCCATCCAGAAACAGCAGCTTGGCTGGGCTGCTCTTGCAGCTGGAGCAGAC
>NW_017728992.1:133887850-133900859 GCF_001723915.1 Gavialis gangeticus | reverse complement strand
GGCTGGTCTTGCAGCTGGAGCAGACAGAAATCAGAGGGCTGTGCTGTTTAGGCACAGCTTTAGAGCACTTTCAAGGGGCTGATCGCATGACAAATGTCATTTCTGTCTGCACCCTTTGAAAGTGATTTACATGTACTGAACTTCTTTTGTGTTACAGATTTGAGTCGCTTTCCAGTAACATATACCAGTATATGTGCAATTTATCTCCCTTTCCCTAGAGGAACATGCTTTCATGGTTCAGTTGTTAGAGAACCTGCTGTTTTGCATTTTTTCTCACTGTAATCTTCAGAGTTGTTTGCAAGGTGATACAGGACTTGGAACCCATAATACATATGAACCAAGTCAGGGAAAATGTTCCATGTCTTGTTAGCAAGCAAGCTTAGCTTATCTATGTAATGTGACTGTGCTAAGTAGAACTTAAGTCAAGATTCTCTTACATTTATTATTTTCAAATTATTTGTTTTCCTTTGTGTGTTTCTGTTGCAGGAATCATACTTTATAAGAGTATGTATGTGCTTAGTATTAATCATGAGTTTATTGGGAATATGCAAAGAAATATTTCAGCTCATTCAACAAGTAAGTGTGTTGAAGTGTGTGTGTGTACTTTGTTTGTCAATTATTAATCATGGTAAATTATTTGATATTAAAATATGGCTTCATTATTCTCTTATTAAAATATAATCCTAACTCTTATATCCAAGAGATTTAAACTTGAAGCAATGAGAAAAACATTACCTAATTTACTATTATAATAATTTAATACTGGTCAGTATGCTAATTTGCTCTCTTTCAAATCCCAGAAACTGAAGTATTTATTGGACTACTCCAATCTGCTGGACTGGACAATTTATACTACGAGCATTATTTTTGTTTCATCACTATTTGCTACCATCCCTGTTCACTTGCAGTGGGAATGTGGAGCAATTGCTGTATACTTATCTTGGATGAACTTCTTGCTTTATCTTCAAAGGTAACATTTAATTTCTGATCCTAGACACACTACAAATGGAGCCATTTAATTCAATAGTTTTCATGGATAGAGTTAAACACACATAAGTTTGCACTTTAAGGTCTTTGTTGCTATTTCAGAAACTTTAAAGTAGGGTTCAGGTTTTTTTATAAACAAAATTTCATAGTATATTATACCAAGTGAAAAATCAATAGATGTATCAAATACCAATCTCCAAATGATATTTCTTAAGTTTTTCAGTGGCTAGCAAATAATATTTTTTAAAGTGTTTGTTATTGTTTAGCCTCTCACTTAAAAAAATAAATAAATAAAAAGGTACTTTTTGCATATGAACACTTTAAAAAGACCTGCTGAAGTAAAGTTACACCTAACAAAAGGAAAGCTTTGTAGTTATAGGTAGGAGAAAGCAGCCTTGTTTACCATTTTTCAATTAACTGCAGTACTGTAACTAGACTCCTGACAGCCCTAGGCAAACTTTTAGTATTGGTCTGCCCTTCACCAAAGATAATGATAATAATCAGACAATGGGAAAAAAATTACCATTTTCAGGCCCCCTTTCTGTCTGGGCCCTGGGTGGCCACCCAGTTCACCCATGCCCGTGTCCAACCCTGATTAAATGGCAAACTAAAATTGTCTCTGCCCTGTTTTCCTAACAAGTTGTTATGGAAGGGAAGGGTTTTCCTTGGCTGATTGTCTAGCTGTCACTATTCCTTTTGCATTACAGACACAAAGCACTCTATGAAAAAAATGTTATGAGACGGGAATTGGAATGGACCAATGGCAGGAAATTCGTTAGGTTAAAATATGCTCAGAAAATTGTAGGAAGTAGACTGTACCCCACTCTATGGAGACAAGGAAAAAAAGTCTTTGTCAATATGACCTTGTGATGTCAAAAAGTGATCAGTTTGATGCTGAGCATATGAGCAGTCCTTACCAGCCAGCTACCTGTCATTAGAAGCACATGTGTATTCCAGTCCAACTCCCACCACTAACTGTGGTCAGTGGCCACTGCTTCAAAGAAGTGTGAAAAAACAAACCAACCAACTAAACAAACAAACAAAACAACCTGGAAGCCAAATCATAAATTCAGTTGCAGGAGGGGTAGAGGGATGGAGAGGGAGGAATTTTCTTTTGGCAGCAGCATGCAACCAGCAATAGCTCTGAAGCATAGGATTACCAGGCATCTGTTTCAGTGTGGGAGGTTTTTGTGATTGTGGGTGGGAAAGAAGTGTCTATTAAACCTTCAGTTAAAGTATGGTACATCATGTTCTAAACTGGACTTTTTCCATTTTCATGCACCTGAATTAGGTACTGTTCTGACCATTTAAGAAGCTGTCATAGAAGCAAAATATCTGCTACAATGTACAAAATTTAATACTGCATGCTGTTTTACACATCGGAAAAGTAGCCTATTGCAGTGTTTTATAATGGTTATTTTTTTTTTTTTCAAATGCTTACTTAGATTTGAAAACTATGGAATCTACGTGGTGATGTTCTGGGAGATACTGAGGACTTTGATTCGGATTGTTGTTGTATTCTTTTTCCTGATATTGGCCTTTGGACTCAGCTTTTTTGTTCTTTTGGGTTCACAGGTAAAATTAATGCCTATGTTGTTTTTTGTGACTGGAAATTATAAAGCCTTGTCCTTTTTCTGTTTTACACTATTTGGTAGATAGAACTGATGAAGCAATTTAATTGAGTAAAATTAGGACATTTTATAATGTAAGTAGGGAAAAATTTATGCTTGAAAATATGCCTTTATAATTATTCAGTAACCATATTAAAGCCTGCTGTTCATTTTTCAAATGAAAGAATCTGGAGTTCCCCATCTACAGAAGCATAATTGCCCCCAAAGTATCCCTACATAGTGGGGAACCTTCTTGCACAAATCTTTCTCAAGAGTTTTAAAGGAATTTAGATCCGGAGGGGTTCACCAGGGCCTATTCTGGGTCTGGTATTGTTTAACATCATTAATGATTTGGATAATGGGATCAAGTGTATGCTTAGCAAATTTGCAGATGATGCTGAGTGGGGTGGAGTTGCAGACACTATGGAGTGCAGGGGTAGGATTCAGAATGACCTGGATATCCTGGAAAAAATAGTCCACAATCAGTCAGATGAGATTCAACAAGGATAAACATAAAGTCCTGCACATTGAATGGAATATGGAATGGAATAATTGCATTCACAAATGCAGACTAGGAAATGACTGGCTAGGCTGCAGTACTGCAGAGAATGATCTGGAGGTTACAGTAGATCATAAGCTGAATATGAGCCAACTGTGTGCTCTTGTTGCAAAAAAGAGCAACAGCATACTTTTCTTCCCATCTCCATTTTCTCTCTCTCTCTCTCTCTCTCTCTCTCTCTCTCTCTCTCTCTCTCCCAGCTACACTATAGGCACATCTACACATGCACATTTACTGTGCAGTAACCAAAATTACTGTGTAGTACAGGCAAATGTCTACACATGCGTGCCTGTTTTGCACAGTAAATATGTCAAGTTATACCAACTTGAACATAAATTTGATACTTGTATCATGCAGGTATCAAATTTATGCTGGATTAGTTACTGCACAGTAATGCATGTGTAGATGCCTTACTATGCAGTAACACTGGTGGATTGACTTGGGACTTACCTTAGTCCCAGGTCAGTCCACACACAGCATTAATGCACTTTAATGCCTGCATGTGTCAATGCTCGCCTATTCCCTCTTACTGCACAGTAACTTAGTCCACAGTAAATTCAAGATGGCTTAAATACATGTGTAGACACACCCTGTGAATGGCACCCCACCTGACCAGTTCCCTGGCTGTGAGCTCGCCTGCAGCACAATATCACATGGGAGCTCTGGCTCATTGACTGCCCTGGCATTTGGGCTGTGCCACTCTACCCTGCTCCCTGCCCATGTGGGCATGCAGCAGAAGCTGGAGTTGGTGGGAAGGGGGAAGCCCTGAGACCTCAACTGTTGCTGCAGCAGGAGTGATAGAGGCAGCAGCAGCTGGTGGGAGCTTGTGGGCCACACAGTCCCTTCTGGGCCACATGAAGCCTGCAGACCGCTAGTGGGACAACCTTGAATTCAAAAGCAAGTGGCAAATAATCCCAAAGGAGCAGAATTAGAATTGAGCAGTTACATTCCATATTTTAACATGCTGCCTCTTTTTCACTGCTTTTCCTGTTTCTTTTTGTAGAAAACGTATAGCAGTCCACTCCTTTCTGTAATGAAGACATTTGCTATGATGCTAGGAGACATTAATTATCATGATGCTTTCCTTGGTCCATTGCTAAGTAGTGAATTGCCTTATCCCTTCCTGAGTTATACAGTTCTTATTATCTTTACCCTGCTTATTCCAATTCTACTTATGAACTTGCTGGTAAGTATTTTAGTCATAAAAATCAGGAGACTGGGAGAATAGATGTGTATATGCAAAATTATCACACAAGATTTATTTTTTGGCTGACTTGCAACAGTTGTGACTTTTCAAATGAGATATTGGGATATTGTTTTTCCACTTCTGTCTTATCTTATTATTTCCTTTATTTTACTACCCAAACCCAGTGTTTTTGGCATTGTTGTTACTTCAGAGTCCATGTTGAGTATATTTTTAGGGCCAGATTATCATTGCTTTTATGTAACTTCAGGGTATCTGGTGTGGGGATGCAGGAAGCCAAGCCTTCTTCTGCACCTATCCCTTAATGCTAGTATCTGTACTCAGTGGAGTGCAGAGTACCTGTTCTCCTTCTTTCCCTGTGGCATACCAGGGAGAGAGAACTTGTACCAGCCTAATGGATGGAGCATATTATATTGCCTACCTATTTGCACTGAGAAGACTAGAAGACACTGTTCATGAGCACCTTCTGTTCATCACCGCCTCCTATTCCTTCTGGACTGATGAGGCTCTATACCAATTCCAGTGCAGGGCCCAAAAGCCTTGCTCTTCCTGTAGTGTTTTACAACAAGATGTTGTTAGAGGCACAGGCAACTAAACCCTTTTTTCAAAAAAATTAAATTGTGTAAGCAGATCAGAAGGAGTTGTACCATTTACATCCACTGGCAATTGACTAAATGGTAGGACTTATGTAAACATAAGGGATCGACCTAAAACAACTAAGTTTGTAGGAAATACCATTCCTATATGATCATGGTCAGTATCAAAGTGAATTTTCTAAAGATTTTTAAGTTGCATAGTGCTGGTCTGGTCCTGCAATAATTGAAGTAAATATAAGTTTTACTATTGATATTAATAGAAATAGCACCATATAATTTAAAAAGGGTGTACATTTTTAACTGTTGCTAAAAGTAGTTATTAATGAAAGCCAAATAGCTTGCTAAGAAAAATGAAAACAAAGTGCACAAAAACGTGTGTTTTCTGTTTTAGAGTTTAGTTATCACAATATAATTTAGTTAGTGGTTTTGGGGTGATTAAATATCACTGAGGAATATAATTTAAACCACCCAATATGAATAATTAGGTAACTAAAAAAGCTCTTTGCTTCTGTGTTGTATTTTTAGATTGGCTTGGCTGTTGGAGACATTGCTGAGGTGCAGAAATATGCTGCACTCAAAAGGATCGCAATGCAGGTTAGCAGTGTATCTTAGTGGTTTCATTCACTATAGGGTATGAGAACCAAATAATAAAGGTTTAAACATAGCCTTGAAATTACTGAGTTTTTGTAGTACTAATATTCAAGCCCTCTAAACGTGTCTTTACTTTTTGGTTCAAGTTATATAATTTCAGTTCAAGTTATATATATATATATATACACACACACCTAATCCTTAAGGTAACCCTATCTTTATGTTTCTCTATAAACTAGTTTGGTTGACATTGGCATTCCATCTTAAATCCTAGCTGGCAGTCATTTATATCACTATAAAAATCCTTATAGGATCAAAGGTAAAAAATGAATACTTTTAAGAAACTGTGACTAGCCAGTAGCCAAACAAAAAAACCCTAATACTTGAAATACATTATCTTGCTTTTTAAGGGCAAAATCTATTCACCTGACAGACAGCACAAGAAGATCTGAGAGATGGCAGATGCAATACAGAGAGATCATATATTTGAGGCTCACTCACAGGCTCTGTCTTGAGACACATTATATACCAGCCAGTGTTAAATAGGGGTATAGGGATTCAGTGCAAAAAACCTGAATTGCAGAATATAAAGGTCTAAGTCCATGCAAGTGATCCACATAACCACTTCTGACTGTTTTCTCTGGAAAACTCACATAGATGCCTAAAATTCTGCTACAGTGAATGCCCAGAGATTCTGCCATCCTGGCATTGCAGAGCATATTGGCACCCCTTTCACCCCTAAACATTAGTGGAACTTGGAGAGCTGAGGGAGGCATCAAGCTTTGGTGCCAGTTTAGAGCCATAACATCAGTCTACAGGGAACCTGCACACCTGCCACCACCACAGCAGCAGTTTGTGGAATTTGTGGTGAGACAGGAGTAGCTCCCACCACTGCCACAACTGCAGCAGTTAAGTGAGGCGGTAAACACTCACTTCTCCCTCTGTACCACTCAGAGGTACCTGCCAAAATTCAACACCACATGGGATTCACCAGTTAGACATATGTGCATCTAAGTTCCCTTAGGGGGCTGATCTGGAAGGCATGTGGCTGGCCTTAGATTTGGTACAATGCATAGCAGTAGCATTCATTCAGATTTTAGAGTATTTGCTCTGGAAGTGGAAGACCTGAGTTCTAGACTTTTCTCAGCACCTATAGCTCAAACCCACATCTCCCATTTCCAGTTTTTTCTAGCTGGCAGGCTAGGACAGAAGAAGGGGCCTGGGGTAAGAGGAAGCATGCCTCTGTACCCCAGTAAAAGAGTGCTTACCTTGGGGGCAGAGGTCTGGGTGCTGGTTCCTGTGCTAGGGGTTCCTTATGTTTTGAATTAAAGTGATTGGATAAAATACATAAACAGGAGCAGGGCTAGAGCTTCACTCCCTGGTTAGATTCTCACTCTCAGGTTAGAGTGAGGCTACAGTTATGCTCTAGCTTGACTGTCTTTCTACAAATCTTTCATTCCTTTCTACAGAATAAACAAACTTAAAAAAGAATATTGGAGAGTGCCTGTCACAGCCTTGCTTCTTTGGCTAGCAGTTCAGGCTGGGAAGTAGGAGATGTGGGTTAAAGTGACCTGGACTGCACATCGAAGGGCATGTCCAAGGCAGACAGCCTGAGAGGAATTCTAGGTGTGCATTCAGTGCCACACTAAAGAAGCTGCATTGCCTAATTTTCTGGTCTTTGATATGTGCAGAATGGGAGCCATTGCATGGGGTATACTCCTTAGCAAATAGGACAGGTCCCCCAGGCTTTCAATCTCTGGGATCAACAATCAGCTGATTGTCAGCCACGGGGCCATTTGAAGGCAACCAGGGACTTTCAAGTCACCAGGTGCAGGGTTTAAAGTCACCAATAGGGAAAGCACTTCAGCTCCCCTTGCTGGGAGCTTCTGATTCCCCCATGCCTGGCAGCCCCACTGGAGCTTCAGGGCACTGGTTTTAAAGTCCCCAGTGCGGGAAGTCCTTCAGCTCCTGCCTCTGAGACCTTCATCCCCTATGTAACCCCACTGGACCTGCTTAGCTCGGGGGTTTAAAGTCTTTGGTGGGGAAGTCCACAAGGCAGCCCCATTCTCAGTTGGAGAACTGTGCCCACTTGACTTCCACAGTGGAAATACACACAATATGTGGTTGTCAGATATGAAATAAAGGTTGGTGATTTGCATCCTCACCCTGTCTTGACTTTCTGCTTCCCTAAGGCTGTAGAATTGGTAGAAGGAGCTGAGGTGGTTGAAAGTGTGTAACACTTTTTCAGTCTCTGTTCTGGATATTCAGGAAATCAGTGCTATGAGGAGGGAGGTGCTTGTGGCCTCTGTTAACACCACATTTGGGAAGATTCCAAAAGCTTTGCTGAGCTGAAGTTGATATCCCAAAAATGGGACTATACAGAGACAATATACTTGAATAACTCAAATTTATGATGAGTAATTTTATGCTCTTTTTATGCTCATGTAACAGAAAATTATGTACTAAACTGACTTCTTTGAAACTTAAGTCTTCACTTTGAGCTTAACACCTTAAGGAGTGAGACGTTTAATTTATTTTGCTAGAGATACAAATGACTAAAAGCAAAAGTTTAAGATGAAATGCACAGGCAGTTTTTGAAGAAGGCACATATACTTTGCACTTGTTTAGCAATCAGAGAATTAAAAACAGACTGTATTTTGAGGTCTAACAGAATATATAAAATTCTTACTGGACAATACAATCTTTTCCAAGTTTTACAAAACCATGACATAACAATGCTGTTACTGAGAGAGTGAATCTATACTGTATCATTTCTTTTTAAAGAACTAGGTGTGCATGTCTGATATTTCTTTAGAAGTTTAAAAATAAATTAAAGGAATTCATTGCCCTGTTTGGCTTTTGTGCATTGCCACTGTAGAGTAAACAGATAGTGAAGCCAAAGGAGAATTCTTCCTGGGTTAGACCTTCTGCAAGGTATATTCAGCTACTCTACAGGGGTCTTCTCACAAACCAATGTTGGGCACATGCTGGGGCCAAAGCCATCTACACATGCACTTAACTGGGGAGTAGACTAATTAGCTGTGGAGTAAAGCATTACTATCTACACGTGTTGATATTAGGCCGCTGTATACTAAATAGTGCCACAGTAAGATACTACTGCCAGGGACAATATTATCTTATGCGGGGTAATTTATTGTTATCAAACATGTGTAGACATTGACCGCAGCTATAAATTGTGCCCAGTTAGCCGGGGCCAGACTCCTGTATGCTGCCTAGCCACATGACTCTGCAGCACCTTTTGTTCCCCAGCACTGTCCCTCCCCCATCCTCTGCCAGCCCAGGTCTGTTCTGCCCCAGCTCAAATTCCTGTTGTCCAAGGCACACATGTAGATGCTGGGCCCAGGAGTAATTTGCTCCAGCTCAAACTGCTGCAGACTTGATTGTTTCACATTAATTGCATGTGTAGATGCACCCAATAATTACTGTTTATCTGCTTACTGGTCTCATTTCCCACAACAGTGACAAGTGTCAGCCTCCAGCCAACTCCACATTGCAGACTGCAGTGTGTGATACCCAACCTAGCTTTAAATGAGCTGGGTCAGATGAAGTAATTAAGCATTTTGTCCTCCTGAAAAGTGAGGTGAATTGGCCTGTGTGGAGGGCCATGCTGTTTCTAGATAGCTCACTCGTTTAAAACTAGCTTGGTTATCTTGACATTACACTACAGTTTGCATTGTGGAGATCCCAGTAATAATAAAGAGGGCATAATGAGAGAGTAATTTCTGTAATCAGAATAATGGATTTTTATGTACATAGATTATTGTATTATACTGTACTTGAATTTTTTTATTAACTAGTACCCTATATGCTTATGTGTTTAGGTCAATCTTCACACAAACTTAGAGAAGAAGCTGCCATATTGGTTCCTAAGTCGGGTAGACCAGGAATCACTCACTGTGTATCCAAATAGGCCAAGATACTGTGGGTTTATGGTAAGTTTTAATGTACTGCAGAGTATAATTTTTTACAGGTTGCAAAAAACCAAATACTTGTGCTGACATGCTTTTAGGTCTATGTACACTTCTTGAGGTCAATAGGAATTTTTTGATTGATTTTTCTGGGTGCACAATTATCTGCTAAAGCAGATTAATTATTTCCCCTCACTGAAGTACAAAACAAAAATCTTTCACAGACATAAGTAGCTGCTCGTGTTTTCCATAACAAAAAATAAAATAGTAGACAACTGATTAATTGCAAACTATTTTTTTTCAAATATAGTTAGCTCATGAGTTGTCAAAGATATGTGGAAACTATATGGGAAACTAGGAAGACTAGCAAAGCAGCCACAGGTAAAATAGAAAAACAGCACGTTTTGTTATGACCAGTAACAAAGAATATATTTTTAAACATTGAAGAAATGAATTATTTCCCTGGTAGAATAAAGTTGAGCATGTGTTGGGTCAAACACATTTTTCAAGCCAAAGCTATAAAGGTAGTAGATTATAGCCTTATAAGAAGAGCTCATTGCAACCTTAAGTATGGGATGGAAAATTGCAGCTTCTCTAAAATGTCTCTATTCACTTGGGGTTTTATATTATGCTCATCACTAATATTTTCAGACTGCAGTCTGATACTTTTTCCTCATGTTTAGAGTGTGTTCCAGTATTGCTTTGGTTGTGAAGACAATACCACAGATACACACAGCACTGACTCCACTTTAGAACTGGAAGTTCTAAAGCAGAAATACAGGTATTTTTATTGTGTTCCTTTATTTCTGTGCTATGATGTAGAACTACCTCTTCAAAATTGTTCTTGGTTAATTGCAGTATCATAACATGGCATGTTGTATTCAGAAAGCAGATTAAACTAGGTAGTAAGGAAGCACTCATATTCCAGAATAATTCTATCTACACATGGAGTTATACAGTAAGAGGTATTGCAGTTGAAATTCATACCCTACCTTAAATCCTGGTTAGTTTTCAACTACAGAAAAGCCCTGCTTTACTCTTCTTGGTTCATGGGGCTGCACTGCTCTGGGGCGGCCTGGTTGGGGAGGGAGGATTGTCACTCCCTACAGCTGGATCAGGTGCTGCTCTCCTGGTGCAGTGGCTGCCTGTACCCTCCTGGGGGCCATTTGCCTTTGCTGCAGGGTTTCGTGGAGGAGCAAAGTGGCCCATGTTCCCCTGCGGCCTTCTTCCACCAGGAGTTGCTCTGGGCAGACCAGGCCTGAGACCCTGCCAGGCTGGGAACCAGCTTTGCTCCCGCAGTTCCACTGTCCCCCGTCTCGCATGTTGGCTGGGCCCCAGCCATGTCTGCCCGAGCGCTGCCAAGACTTTTGGCAATGGTGTTGCTGGTGTGGGCAAGGCCTGGGGAAGCGGTGACATAGGTGGCCCCTTGACCTGCATGACAGTACCGGCTACATCGGTTTGGTCACATATTTTAACATGGCTGTCAAATATCTTCTGGGGCTGCCTTCAAATGGTGGTCATAGTAGGGAGAAGGGGGGCCCCAGCTGTTGAGATGGCTGGTCCAGGACATCATTTGCTGTAGTTTGTCACTAGCTGACCACAGGTAGGGGTTTATGCCAGCCTTGCCTTATTTCAGGCTTGTCCAACATACGGCCCACGGGGTGATAAAATATGAATATGGCTTGCCGGCCCACTGGGTGATTAAAAAGTTCATGATCCGGCCCCACATTCAAAAAGTTTGGACACCACTGGTCTACAGGAATGCATTGTCTTTTATCTCATAAAGTAGGATTTTTGCCTGCAGAGTTGGAATGAGGAATACTGCAAAGATCTGATACTAAAATTAGACAGTTGTAAAAACTGGATGATTTTGCCCCCTGCAAAGGCTGGCTCTAAATGAAGTTGGTAGGGTATTTCTCTAGCTTTTCACCCCTTCTAAAAGACTAATTTGCTTGCAGTATATGTGATATTATTTATTAAGTTAAAAAAAAATACATCATGAAAACCAGTCCAACTATTGAGAGAGAGGATTCTGCATGGAGATCAATGTAGTGTTCCCTCTGGTATAAACAATCTCAAAGGTATATTTTGAGAACCTTTCTTCAGCAGCTTGCAGGGTCGCTTTCTGGAAATGGACCCCATTTTGCTAATGGGTTCCTAAAAAGATTGCCAATGGTAATGCACACAACAAATTGCATTATGTGGGCTTGTATTATGTTGGCATGATACTAATTGATACTACTGTTGGTAGTCCCTTTAGGCCAAATATGGATTGTTATTTAGGTGTCTAGTGCGATTTGGGTTTCTAGGCACTCTTAAAAATCCCACTAGGCATTTTTGGTACATCTGAACACCCAGAGTACCTGTTTGGCTCTGAACACCCAGAGCACCCTCAGCACCTCAGTTCCAGGGACACAGTCTGTGGGCTAGGGCTTAGTTCTTGGCAGAGGACTTAAGACATGCCCTATATGTCTCTGTGGATACATAAATAGCTTTACAATTTTTTATCTTGGTGGGACTACGTGGGTGAGCAAGAAATAGTTGTAATTCTGTTTCAGGATAGGGCTGATCACTATTCTTATATTGAAATGTATGGCATGGCTTTGTAGGGACACTACAGCAAGAAGTTTGGGGGGTTAATTCAGGTTAAAAATGTGCCCCCCAATCTAAGTTGGTAGTTAGATACATCCTGGGAGCCTGATTTAAGGTAAGCTGGGGTAGGTGGAGGAGTGGGCGGGATGGAGTGGGTCAGAGGGCTAGTGGGGTCAGGGGGTTAGGAGTCAGGGGGGCTAATGGAGTCTATGAGGGGATTGAGGGGATGGGGGGGCTAGTGATGTTCACAAGGGGATTTGGGGAATTAGGGGACTAGTGGGGTCCACAGGAAGGAGGTTGAGGCAATCGGGGGGTTGGCAGGATCAGAGGGGCTCTCCAATCCTTGCATACCCCTGCCCCCAGGCACCTCTGATGCTGCTGAACTGCCTCCCGTCCTGAAAACTGCTTCTGAGACTGGTTTTACTATGTTCACTGGTCCCAGGTTTGGCCATATTGGAGGGAGGTCTCTCCCCTTCTCTTGACCAGGGGCTATTTGTAGAATGAACTACTGAGTTCAGAAGATTCCCCGCGCTTGAACAAAGGACGTACTCACGGTTGTTTTCACCCTTGCAAAGCTTTATTTAAGGATACTCGCAGAGTCAGGCAATAGAACAGAGCAGAGAAGATGGTCACCTCACATCGGCCTTAGGCAGCAGCTGCCACCCCGCATGGTTCCCCTGGCCCCAGAGTGTTCCGATCCTGGGGATGCAATAGCCTGTGCTGGGGCTCCGCGCAAGTTGGAACTCTTGCCAGAGCTGAGGAACCCATCGTAACTTAAGAATGTACAGCTTATATAGTCTGAAGTAAACAATGTTATCTTGAGCTAAGGGTTTGGTTAACTCAAGCTAGGAATTTGGGGATTAGTCGTGATCAGACGCACCTGGTGTTTACCACATTCCACTGTCTTACAACATTCTACTATCTAGGTTCATGGTTCGGTC
>NW_017728992.1:133886812-133887116 GCF_001723915.1 Gavialis gangeticus | reverse complement strand
CAGATGAACAACACCCCTGGAGAACCAATTCTGCCACCCCAATCCCCCCCCACCAATCCCCACCACCCTGACTGACTTTGGTCAGCTCCTGGCACCAGTGAACACTGGTCAAACTGGCACCAGGAGTAGCTTGTGGGATCAGAGGGTTTGGTGGGATTGAGGGGAAGGAGGGAACAGGGTAGTCTGGCCTGTGTCGGGGGATGGTTCATAGAATCATAGAAGTAGGGTCAGAAGGGACCTTGTAGATCTTCAAATCCGACCCCCCCCATCTGGGTGGGAGAAAAAACTGGACTCAAATGAGTCC
>NW_017728992.1:133857153-133886181 GCF_001723915.1 Gavialis gangeticus | reverse complement strand
CCTAGCCGCCCTAACTGTGAAGTAGTTCTTGCGGATGTCTAATCTAAACCTACTCTCCAATAATTTGTGTCCATTGTTCCTTGTCATGCCAGGGGGCGCTAGGGGAAACAGTGTCTCCCCCAAACCCTTCTGGTCCCCCCTAGTGAGTTTATAGACAGTCACCAGGTCCTCCCTCAGCCTTCTCTTGTGAAGGCTGAACAGGTTTAGGTCCCGCAGTCTTTCATTGTAGGGTCTGCCCTGTTGTCCCCGGATCATGTGGGTGGCCCTCCTCTGGACCCTTTCAATGTTGTCCACTTCCCTCCTGAAATGGGGCGCACAGAACTGGACGCAGTACTCCAGCTGTGGCCTGACCAGCATTGCATAGAGGGGGAGGATCACCTCCCTGGCTCTACTTGAGATGCACCTGTGTATGCACGACAAGGTCCGGTTAGCCCTGCCAACCGTGACCTCGCATTGTTGGTGCATGTTCATCTTGGAGTCAATAATGACTCCAAGGAATCATGTTGCCTGTTTGTGTGTGGGAGGAGGGGCTGGGGGGCTAAAAATACCCTGGTGCTGGAGATCATAGGAAAAGCACAGCCTCAAGGCTGGGGCCAGCAGCTGGGTTTTTCCTGCCCTTAGGCTGCGCTCAGGACATGTATAAAAGTTCAGTTAGATTGGTCTTGCTGTACCCAGTCTAACTTAGTGCACCTCCAAGGTACAGTTAAATTAGATCACATTGGCTATTTTTGACTGATCTAACTTTCTTGGAACTTATCTACAGTTTGCACTTAGATCAACCTAACTAGGGATCTAAGGGGAAAGTCCATACATGGACAAAGTAAGGTAGATTGGGTGTCCATTTTTAACAAGATCTAACCTTCCTGTAATCTCCCCAAACATCTGTAGTACCCTATATGTCTCTTCTCAAGCCACATGCTATGCTATTAATTTTCTCCCTCATCTTTTCTGAAATGGGAAGGAACCATGGCTTGAGATATTAAATATGTATTCTAAAGAACATTCCTTGTTGGCTGGGGAATGAGCACAATTACTTAAAGATCTTTTGCATCTTTAATATTTATGAGTCTGTGAAATATCCTGAAATATCAGAAATATGTGTGTGTACATATTTTCTTTCCTTCTCTTTTTAGGCTTAAAGATATATCAATACTCTTGGAAAGGCAGCATGATCTTATTAAGTTGATCCTACAAAAAATGGAAATAGTATCAGAAGCTGAGGATGAAGACAGTAATGATTTATTTCAACAAAATTTTAGGAAACAGCAGTTAGAAAACAGGAACAGTAAATGGGATACTGTTTTAAAAGTTGTAAAATCAAAAGGAGCCTAACTCTAACACAAGTGAGAAAAACAGCATCATCTTAACAAGGATATTGCATGATGTATGTATGTAAAATGGTTTCTCGTCAGGTTGTTTCTCTTCTTAATGCCTCATGTAAAATCTTAATGAGATTTATCATGTACTCAATATAGAACATTTACCTAATTAGGGCTTACATAGAATACAGGCAACCTCTTAGCTCTGTATTTAATTAAAGGTTTTGCTGTTATGAATATATTTGATTATGAATCTAAGTAGAGGTAATTCTTCCAATAATCTTCTGGGGATAGAGCAGAAAAGGAATCATTTTTTGTAGGTTAATAAGTAGGAAACTAACTTTTAATGATTTCTCTGTGGGGTCTGCTGAGTAAGGACTGCAGGATCAGGCCCTGAAAAGTAAGTAGTAAATGTAAGTTTGTGAATATACTATGCAACCATAGGGCCAGATATGCCATCACATACATGTATGCTAATCTCAAATGCTAGTAACTCCAAAAGCAGTTAGTGAAACTAACATAGGGAGAAATGAGCAGTAAATGTTAGTCATTTACACATTATACTGCTTCTGTTTTCATTCTTCCCTGAATAGTTAGCATTGATCTTGTAAGTTTAATCCAGGGCTTCTTAGTAGCTGGGGCCTGTACGCTGCAGGGACCATACCAGTAGGGACTGACCACCCTCACCTGCCTGGCTGCAGGCTCTCCTACCACCACATGGCTGGGCTGTTCCACCCCAGTAACTGCTTGGCACAGGGCTCCCCTGCCACACTGTGCCATAGGCTCCCCTGAGACTTCAGGCTGCACTGAGCCTTGTGGCCCTGCTCTGTCTCACTTCCTGGGGAAGGGGCAGGAACTGAAAACCAGAGAAGGGAAAGGGAGCCTGGAGATCCCAGCTGCAGCAGCAGCCACAGCAGTGAGGGGAACAGCAGCCAAGAGGAGCCCAGGGACTACAGATTAATCCCTTGCAGGCCACTAGTTGGATAGCCCTGGTTTAATCCAAGCTGCCTCTGTTATTTATTTACAAATTTAATGCACTATATAGTGTACAGCAGTATACAAACATGTATACCATAAACATGAATTAAACAGTTGTATTTTAATTTTTCAGAAATCATGCTAATAAACTGCTTATGAGTGGATCTGTTTGTATCATGTTTTTCTTTTTGTATATTGTTTTTCTTTGTTTTTACTTTTTTTCCCCTTCAATTCAATATATTACTTTTAGTCCCTGACCAAAACTTTATTCATTCATTAAAGAACAACATATGGTATCATTCAATTAGGTATTGGAATTATATAATACAACATAGAGCCCAGTCATCCATTGAAAAGGCAGAAAGCCATAATATAAGTTAGTGGGCATGTCTACACATGCATGAATGTGCTGTAATTATGGTACATTAATTTTAGTACCTGTACTAATAGGTACTAACTTAATGTGATGTAATTGGTGCTACTGCTCAGTAGCACTGGTGCACATCTTTTATGTGATGCTGATGCACAGTAGACTAATTCTACTGCATATTAGCGCATCAGCATGGCTTTCACCATGATGAGCTAATGCATAGTAGAATTGGTCTACTGCGCTTTTAGCGTCTTGTGTTGATGCGCTCAGTGAGGTTTTTTAGAAAATGCCAAGAGTAAGGTAGGATTACACAGAGCATAGTTTCAATGCTGCCTCAGTTAGCTCCATCACAACAGAGACCAGGTGAAAAAAGGACTCATGGCTCTAGGAGTGGAATTCACAAACCTAAGTGAGCCATCTAAATTTTCCAGTGCACTGTACTGAGAATTTAATGTCTCATAATGGGATTCACAATAGCTATTACACATTGAGTGGGGGATACCCAAGTCATCTGACAAGAAATGCTGATAAAAGTGTTCTGCATTAAATCCTTCTCTCCTGGATGTAGGTGACCATCTGCAGCCAAGAGCTAGATACTTATGTGAGGCTGAGATTAATAACCTGAAAACAAATTGAGACTGGAGCACTAAAATCATCTGCAACTTCCTGTGCCTTTCTCCCAAGTGTCATGTGTTTGGGTTCTTTAAGAACCTCGCCGTGGCTCTATGGGCTGTATGGCCAGGCTATTGGGAGTGGCCTCGGGTTAGATCCCCAGGGGTCTTTCCTGCCCCGTCTTTGATGATAAGGAGTTTCCAATTGGGATGTCTGGTCCTGCCCCCCTGGTCCTTTCCCTTGGCTGTCCTCACAACTGTCTCTTCTTGGGGCTCCACCTCCCCTACACCCTGCCTAATGCCAACTGTGATGTTGCCTGTCAGGGCTGATGTTTGGGCTCTCTCTGGCACTCAGTTCATTGGGGCTGCAGTTGTTGGCCGCTGGTGAAGCTATTACTGAGCACTCTCTGTGGCCCCTCTTTGCTCTTTGGCTTACGCAGAGCTGGGTTCTCCCCTGACTTCCACCTCTCTTGATGTGTTGTTGACCCCCCCGAGTTCGGTACCTGCTGCTGGTTGTTTGGGTCAGGGTCCTGTCCTTGTTGCATTTGCCAATGTCCCAGTCACTGTGGTTACTGGCTCTGGTCCACGCCAGGTCCGCCAGCGACTCCTTGGGCCCTTGCTGGCCCAGCTTTCCCTTCATGCTCCCTTCCCAAGGGAGCCACCAATCCTTCTCCTCTGGATCATCCAGCTGTTCTGACCCCTCTGGGCCAGCCAGGGACGCTCTTTTTGGTCCCCCCAGCTTCCTTCTGGCTGGGTCTTTTCTGCCGGCTTTGGTTGCCCGCCCAGCCAATTGCCCTTGGCATGCTTTTATAAATCATGCCCAGGTGGATGCAGGAGCCATTCCTGGCTCCTTCCATCTCCACCATGGGTTTTTCCTTTGATCTTCAACCACAAAGCGGGGGTGAACCTCCTATAATAGTTCACTAGCCCTAAAAAAGCCCGCATCTGTTGCTGCATCTGTGGGGGTGGATATCTCCTTATTATATCTATTTTACTGGCTAAAGAGCGTATTTTACCTTGTCCTACTCTGAACCCCAAGTAATTCATCCCTTGCACTCCGAAGGTACATTTTTGGGGGTTCACTGTCATGCCCATCCGGCGTATTTCTTGTAACACCGGCCCTACGTGGCGTCAGTGCTTCTCCCATGTTTGCGAGTAAATTACTACGTCATCGATATACGTGGCTGTGTACATCGTGTGTGGGGCCAGGATGTGGTTTATTAACCATTGGAAGGTTGCTGCGGCCCCGTGTAGTCCAAAAGGCATTCTCATAAACTCAAACAATCCCCAGGGTGTGCCGAAGGCCATTTTCGGCTGATCTTTCTCTGCTACAGGGATCTGCCAGTATCCCTTTGCCAAGTCGATGGTTGAGATATACCAAGCCTGTCCTATCTGTTCTAGCAACTCTTCCACTTGTGGCATGGGAAAGGCATCAAATCTGGCAACTTCATTGACCTTCCAAAAATTGATGCATATTCTGAGAGTACCGTCATTATTCAGCACTAGTATCATCAGGCTTCACCAAGGAGTGCAAGAAGGCACGATAATCCCTTGAGATAACATCTTCCGCAGTTCGCCTCAGACCTTCTCACGCCAGTGATGGGGGATAGGCCTCTACCTCTCTTGCACAACAGTCCCCTCAGTGTGTGGATCTCATGTTGTATCCCTTGGGCTCGGCAGGGTTTTTCATCTAGCACCTCACTGAACTTTGCCACCAACCTCCTCAACTGTTCATGCTGCTGGGCATTAAGCTCGGGCCCGTATGGCAGTTGACCTCCTAGTTCTTGCCTTTCTGGAGGTTCCCCTGCCTCAGGTCCTAATTCCTCCTGAGGGTCTTCTGGACTCAACAGCCAACCCTCAGGTTCTTGCCACACCTTCAACAAGTTGGCATGATAGATTTGTTGCTCCTTTCTATGCCCAGGGTGATGTACTTCATAATTGACTGGCCCTGCTTGCTGCACAATCTCAAATGGGCCTTGCCATCGTGTCAACAGTTTATTAGCTGTAGTGGAGAATAGCATGAGGACCTTTTCCCCAACATGGAAATTTCTAGTGCAGGCCCCTTTATCATACTTTTGTCATTGCTCTTGCTGGGCCTTGGCCAAATGCTCCTGAGCAAGTTGTCTGGCTTTTTTCAGCTGTTCTATCATTTCCTGCTGGTAGCATTGCACCCCAACTCCGGGTTGTCCTGCACTTTCCCATTCCTCTCTTATCCCTTGTAACAGCCCTTGCGGCTTATGGCCATATGTCAATTCAAATGGGGACAGCCTCAGGGACATGTGCAGGGTGTCTCTCAGTGCAAAGAGGAGAGGTATCAGGATCAAGTCCCACCTCCTCAGTTCATCCTGGGCACATCAGCGCAACAATTTAATCGTACCATTCAGGCGTTCTACCAGCCCATTAGTTTGTGGGTAGTCCACCGAGGTGCGGATTTGCCATATCCTCAACAGCTGACACATAGCCTGGATGACCCCAGACATAAAATTCATCCCCTGATCTGTAATTATTTCTCTTGGAACTCCCACCTGGGACACCCATTTCAAGAACTCTTCCACAATTTGCAGGGCTGTTGCCAATCTCAATGGTATTGCATCAGGGTAGCGCGTAGCATAGTTCATGATCACCAACATATACTGGTGCCCGGCACTACTCTTTGTCAGGGATCCCACTATATCTAGCGCTATTCTGTCAAAGGGGACCTTGATGAGTGGCATCGGTTGTAGTGGTGCCCATGGGGGCCATCTCTCTTTGCCACTTTGACATTCTGGACAGGCCTCACAACACTGTGCGATGTCCTCCCTCATCCCCGGCCAGAAAAACCACTGCCCTATCCGGGATGCCGTGTTGTCTGCCCCGAGGTGGCCACCCATTGGGTTAGCATGCGCCAACCTCCACACCCTCTTGCAAAACCTTCTAGGGACTACTAGCTGCTGGGTCCACTCCCCTCGGACCAGGCACTTCCTTACTTGGTATAACAGACCCCTATGTATCCAAAAATATCCTTCACTTACATCCATTCCAGGTCATATGGTTTCTTCCCCTACCCAAGCAACCTCTGTGTCCTGGATCTTCCGGAGCTGGTCATCTTCTTGGGCAGTTCAAAAGTATCCGCCCTCAGCTCCCGTCCCAAAGCTAACCCACCCATCCTCATCAGACAACGCTGAATCCTCCTCTGCTATCCAGCCTTCCCCGTGGGGTGTCTTTTACACCTTATCTCCTCCGCATGTACTTCCTCTAATACCTTGTAGAGAGGTGGCCAATCCGTCCCCATGATCATCTGCCCATCTAATTGTGAGGCCAGTCCAATGTGCAGTTTACCCTTGCGACTGGCGATCTTCATGTCCATGAAGCCCCTTTTGTATTGTTCTGTCTCGCTATATATACACCGCATCCTCACCAGAGGGCACCATTCAATAACACTCTCAGGGATCGTCCCTGCCCATGTCAGTGTCTGAGAACAACCGGTGTCCAGGGTGGCCTGGAGGAGCTGGTCCACCACCCACACTGTTACCATGGGGCGGTCCCAGCCCTTTACTACCTTGCTGCATCCAAAAATTCAGTCCATTTCCTCAGTGGGCTCATGGGTGTCATATTGTCCCTTCAGCTCCGTGACCTTCCCTGCGGGCTTCCACCCCTCTGTGGCCCCTAGGGTACGTTCTTGGGAAATGTGTCCCATCTTGCCACACTGATAGCAAATGGTGTCTCACTTCACATGGCGCACGGGCCTCCTCCTTAGGGGTAGGCCCCATACTTCTATAGTTTTTCTCTCTTAGCGACTGCCCCTCAGAGGTGGCAAAGGCCTCCACTATCCTTAAGGCTTCAGTGGTTGTTTGGGGAAGGTGCTGATGCACCCATAGCTGAGTATCCTCATCCAAATCTTTTATGAACTCAAGCAGAATCTGAACTGCCAGATGGGGTCCCCTGGAGGGTGAGAGGGGAGGGAGGAGAAATAAACCCCCTCCCTGCCCCCTTCACATTAGGGGGCCATGCTGGGCCAGTGTCTGGCCACATCCCATGCCCTTGCTCCATCTAGAGAGCAGAGAGGTGAGACCAGCCCTGCTCTCTGGAGCAGACAGCATAGCCAAGCCCAGGGCTGCAAAGCATGCTGGGATGCTGGAGGATTCTGATTTAACTTAAACCAGGAAGAGATCTGTGACAGAAGTTCCATTTACCAATTTGACCTCAGTCAGTTAAGTCTGATACTACCTTCAACCAGGTTTATCTTAAACCAGTTTTGACCACTTTGAAATTGGTTTATATGCACTGAGCTTTTGTTCTGTTACAGGTTTAAACCAGTTTCTGATCACTTAAACAAGTTTCTGGGTAACTTCTATCCCTAGTTCAAGGGGGTTAAGTATGGGCACTTCTAGTTCGTAATTCCTCAATGGGTCACAAAGATAGGCCAAGCCAAAGCTTTCAAGTGTGAGTTGCCAATGCTAGACAACTAATCACAAATGCATATCTTAAAGTGGTCTGATCTTTTGCCTTCCTGAACATCTGCCATGCCACTGATTTCCCTGGATATTGATGATGGTCAATACTTCTGAAAATATGGCCACTTATGTTGTTCACTGCCTAATTTTAAGCATCCAAATTTGAAAATACTGGTCTTAGCCTATGAAAGCAGTAGGTGATCATCTTCAGGTTTTGACAGTCTCTCAGATTAACGCTAGATGGCAGTGAAAGATAATATTTCTGGTGTAAGAATATCCAACCTTTAGCAATTTTAAGTGAAGTGTGGGGAAGTATCACAAGTACTGCAGAAGCAGTCTTCATTGCTCACAGTTTTAATACTTGATTCTGTAAGCTTTCCTTAGGAGTTGAGGAGTTTGCACACAGGGATTTCAGTGCTAGGCTCCTCAGCTCCTATGTTTTAACTTTTAGTTTGTCATGTTTCTTTTGTGTTCTCCTTATGTTTGCCTTTCATTCACTTAGTCATTATGGTTGAAGGTATAACTAACCATACCCACCTCTCCCACACACACATCCAAAGCTAACTCCAATCCAGTCCCTGGATTGTTTGCCAGAGAGAACCATTGATTTGCATTGTTAGCAACTACCCACATCCCCAAGTGGTTTTTTTTTATTTTATTTGCTGTGACCTAGACATAGCAGGGGCACAGCCAGTTAAAATGTAAAGCAATTGCTCTTTCGCAAATAGGGTGACTACTAGGGCTGTGCAAAGCTTCAGGTGGTGATTTGATTTGAAGGAGATTCAGCCCAATTCAGTAGCCAATTCTCTAAATCCAAATCAAATCAGGGGACCAATAAAAAGGTCCGAATCAATTCAAAGCTCTCTGAATCTTTGGAAAAGATACAGAGAGCTTCTAATTCAGGCAGTCCCCACCTGCTGCAGCAGGGAGCTGGGACGGACTTGGAACTGGTAAGCAGGGGGCAAGGGGGAAGGAGGAGGGGAGAGGGGACCATGGGGGAACTGTGCCAGGCTCCAACCCCTGCCTGCTCCCCCAGTCCCCCCCCCCCCATGGCTGTCCCACCCACCTCAGCTGCCGGTGCTTTAAAAAACGCCCTGATCTCACCAGGTGCTGTCTGACACAGGGGTGATGCCCGCTGCCCTGCACTGCCCCATGCTGTATGAGGGGTTCTGCATGAGTCCCCCAACCTCCCCCCCACTGTCCTAGACCCACAATGGCTGCCCCGCCCACACCACCTCACCAGCTCCTGCAGTGGCTTTGGGGGGACTTGTGGAAGAGCCCCCCACATGGCACAGGACAGCGGGGATTGTCCCCTGCCAGGCAAGAACTGATGAATTTAGGGTTTTTTTGGAGGGGGGGAGTTCCGTAAAGGGCTGGAGTTGGGGGGGGCAGGGTAGCCATTCCCGGGGCTGGGAAAACGGGAGGGGGGTGGGCCTGCATGATTCAGAGATTCAGCTGAATCAATTTGGGACAGTGATTTGAATAACCAAATCAAATCACTGTCCCCTGAATTGGAAGAATCCAAGTCGGAAGCGAATACTAGCCGCTTTGCACAGGCCTAGTGATGACACAGTTTGGAAATCCAGAGCAATCCCAAATCACAACATTGGCTCCAAAATAAAACACAAATATGCAAAGGAATAGTTTGAGGAATTAAAACTTTTCTGAGATTTTAAGACGGAGTTTAAAAACAAAAAGAAGGCAAGCCTGCCACTGTATACACAATTATCTAAAGTTAAGTATGTTTTTAGTTCTTTATATAGTTCTCTCCTGTAATATTTTTGGAAAGTAACTTTAGTGAAAGTTCTCAAATATACATTGTTTACTTGCATACAGATGTGTATATGAACAGGTATTTGGGGCTGATGATGCTAGTGGCTTAATTCCATTTATCCTAACAGGTTAATTCCTTGGCAGATGTCTTCATTTCTGGTACTTTCTAGGGCCCCATGATGCCCTGGCACCGATGTGGCAAGTCCAGTTAAAATATAAGTAGGCTGCTAGCCATCAGCACCAGGGAAAGATTAATACATGGGCCCATGGGACCCAGGACCAGGGGCCCCTGACAATCAGGGGCCCCCTGGGGCACTAGGGGCCGCATGTCCCAGGCAGGCATCCTGGCCACAGGCATCCAGGGCAAGCAGTGTGCTCCTCTTCCCCTCCGGCCAGGCCCAGCCAGGGCCAGGGATTAGGGGCAGGCGTGGAGCATAGTGAGGATGGTGGTGGCTCCCTGGGGCTGTCTGCTGCCAGGAGCCCTTGTGGGCAGCCCCACTCCCACTCCTGCTCTTTGCCATCTGTGGGTGGCTGCTGGCACCAGCCCTGCTGGGACAGGAAGGGACAGAGCAACCCCGCCCCACTGGTGCTGGCAGAGGAGTGAGCGAGCAGCTGGGGGTAGCGCAGAACCCATCCCCTGCCCCCCTCCCCCAGGCCAGCCTTGGCGCAGTCCCTGGCTGCAGCCTGTCCTGGGGCACTGGGGGACTGCAGCCCCAGCTGCATGACACCCACCAGGTGGAGGGGTTGAGTCAGGTTGGGGCCAGGGCTGCCTTCACCTCAGCTCATGCTCCTGGCTCAGCCCAGACATGCTGAGGAGGCCAGGTGTGCTCAGCTGCAGCCCCCTGGCAGGTGCAGAGGGAACCTGCCCTCACCTGATCAGTGGCTTCCAATTTTCTGTTTGCCCAGGGCCCCAGTAAATCTTAATCCACCACTGATCAACACTGGCAGGAAAATAAAGTAGCTAGGACACGCAGGAAGCCTGATAAAGCTCCTGCTTCTGAAATAACTGTGGAACCCAGACAAGAATAAAAACTGTTCACAGCTGGTGTAAAACCCATGGGCATTTCCTGTCCTCTACCTGGCAGTAAGGTGCTCTTCTGCCAGAGGGAGATAGAATACCTCTTGGTAGTTTGTATGTCTGGTGCTGTACCTCTGCTGGGTTAAATATTCCACCTCATTTCTCTTGTGCTAAGGAAGGGCAACCATGACTAAGGTTGCTAAAGTTGGTAAAGCAAACAGAGACAGGGCATGGCATCATCTTCAGCCACAAAGACCATAGAAGGGAATATATAATGAATCTTCTTTGTTGGTAACAAACTTCCTGGTAAGCACAGTTATCCTGAAGTTCTTGCTGCAGTGGTACATTTCAAACTGTCTCTACATGATCTGTGGTTTTCGGGCATAATTTACCTTAAGAAATGGGCCTAAATTGTGAGAAATGATTATGATGATTGATTGATCCTAAGAATTGGCTCATGGCATTTTAAAACATGAGCAGAAAATTAACTGATTTTACCCCTTTTATAAGGCAGGTGGCATAGTATAACCAGAGAGTCTGCATCAGTCAGGACTTCTTCACTGTGTAGGAAATTCTGAAAGAACTACAGTCTAAATATAATGCCTCGGGGCAATTAGACTGAAGTGTGCAGCAGTGGAGTTGCCAAAATCAGAGCTCAGAGGTCCGGCTTTCTAGGTAGGGCACATGCCAGAAAGAATCAGGATGCGAAGGCAGCAGACAGCTACTGGGAAGCAGGACATTAACTATGTGAATTAAAATAAGCTGGAGCAATAAATTGTTTTCTTTCAAGAAAACCTGAAATGCTATAAATTAGCAGTGGAATGGATGAAGACTATTTTAGGACTGGAAAAAAAAGTAAACAGGGAATTTCCTGCTTCAAACTCCATACCCTGCTTGGTAATGTTCTTTGTCAAACACTAACTTATATTAGAGAACAAATAACCAATGTTATACAATAAGCAACACTATGGGGCGGGTTGCCTTTCTGATTCTTGGAAAAAAAGCATTCCATGTCATATTCTCTCTAATCTATTGTATGATGACAGTTATTTAGGTATTGCATTAGGAAAGGACATAAGAAATGAAAAGGCATGGCATCACAAGATGTTCCATCAGAAAACATAGAATGGAAAGTGAAGGAGGAGTTCAAAGTGCTGGGGAAACAGCCTAGAGAATGGGAAGTGGGGAAAAGCTGAAATATATAAACAGGTGAGACTATAACGACTTGTTTTTTAAGGCTACTTGCAGTAGGAGAAAATGGATGATATCTAACCAAGAAGTCAACTGTAATACGGGGTTTTAGGGTAAAAGTAGTGAGGTAATAGGGGGTTTTAGGGTGGAAGCCTCCAAGAGAAGCATGGGGTTATACAGAGAAGAACAAATCAAAAAGGTGAAAGAATGCTTTTGTTCCCACCCAGTAGTAGTCTCCAGGAGTAGATAAGAGAAGAGGTGTTAGCTGCCTTTCTAAGATAATGTCCCTTCACAGAACTCTGCTAATATAAAGAAACATTTAAGATTTTAAGGCCCCTTATTCTGTCAGTGGTTTACAGCCTTAATGTAACTGAGGATCAGGCCTGAGGTTCACAATAATGGATGGAGGTAGCAGGGGTGTAACTGGGTAGTGATAAAGCCAGACAGACACAGAAAAGTCAATCCACAGAAAGTTTTCAGAAGCAAGACAGCAATTTTGCATGTAATTCTATAATGGATAAGAGGCCAAGGATGTTGATGAAGAAGGAAAGTGTCTTGACTCCTAAAATGGAGAGACTTGTAGCATTCAAGCCTTCTCTTCCTTGATATTCCCTGCCCCTCCTAACCTGGGAGAGGGAAGTGGGAAAACAGTGAGGCTGTGAGAAATGCATGTGCACTGGAGGCAGAAAAAGGAGAACAGAGATGCAAAATTCCTAAAATGAGCCTAGGATATGGGAAAGAGCTGTTTGTACCTGTCTGCTCTTAACAGAGCTTTAACCTTACTTCAAAATTAACATTCATTCGCTCTGGCTAAAGGAAAGGAAGCTCAGAGAAGTGCATCATCTCAGTGAGATTTTTTTCAGCTGAATGAAACCTATATCAATAGCTCTTGAGAGATGGGAATTGCTGCACTAATTTCAGTGGATATTCTCAACCCTATCTGACTTGCAAAACTGTGCCATTCACAAAGCATGTCTCTTCTCAGCTCTCTGCTTCAGTTCAGCTCTAAGTGTCTGTGCTGTGCATTTTCCCAGCTCCCAGTCCTGGCCAGTAAACACATCAACCTGTAGCCTTGCCGAGTGTGGACTCTGAACAGTTGTTTTTTTTCTGTATAAAACAGGTGATAGTTCTGTAACTCATACGACAATGATGACAACATATCATTCTTTCCTTTGAAAAAGTTGCATACAAATGTAAGGGGTGCAGGGGAGATGAGGAAGTCTGCAGTATTTGAGTCTCTAATTTAAAAAAGATAAAAGAACCTTGGTTACGTGATAGAACCCGATTTCCTTCATTTTTATTACACTCTGTTTTGTGGCTAATTAATCAATACAAGCATGTTTCTTTCTGAATAATGCAAGCAGCTCTGCTATTTTATGGGGGTTTTATTAATACATTAAAGTAGCTAATAGTACATTTCACTGATCTTTTTATGCTCTTATCAGAGGTATATGACCTGGCAAATGTATCTTGCTTTTAAGCAAGATACATTTTAAAGTTTCTCTTTTAGTTTCTAACATGACTAAATAAACAGTCTTCAGGAGGAAAAGGTCACACTGAAATGATGTCAGATGAAGAGAAAAATAATCACGATCAGAAGCATGGGCCATTAACCAAGCAGAGGAAAACAGAGTTGGTACTGTAGAAAGAGTACCCTGTAGAAAGAGGAAAACAGGGTTGGTACCCTGAAAGCCAATGTGAAAACAGTCTCAAAGGCCAAGTACACACATTTAAGAAGCCCACAGCAGAAGCAAACTAAATATCATGCTTTACTCAAAGCGCCCTAGAGGGAGAGCAGGAGAGCTCTGTTCCCCCACCTTCCCACTAAAGCCTCCTGACGACTGCCACCAAAAGCTGCAGCACAGGGCTACCCAGCTCAACTTTTCAACCATGCTGCGAACTCAGGAAAGGGGGGGAATTGGAGCCATCCTGCTGCGTAGGCACTCCCCCACCTCCAACTTGCTGGGTCAGGTCTTGGGGGTGTGGGGGGAGAGCAGGTCGGCCAGGTCCATGTGGCTGGGGGCTCCATTTCTCCTCTGCCCCCAGTTCCCAGCACAGTGAAATTCAGCATAGCCCCAATGTGGGAGGGGCCTTTACAGCAGTGAGGCTCTGTTTCCCCACCCAGCCATGCAGGGAGGAGACCGAGCCTTTTACATCTCCTCTCTGTGACAGCCCAGGGGCAGGACTGGACTGGTGCTCACCCAGAGCTGAGAAGCACAAGGTGAGGCTAGCACATCACCCTGTGAGGGGCCCCTGGGATGCCAGAAGAATGTGACCTACCCTGACTTGGAATGGGATGTGGTACAGGTGTTCCATAAAGTGCTCCAGCCTAAAGCACTTTAGTCTGATACCCACATCTATTCAGGCTAACTTAGAGCAGGGTCCACCGTTTTTAAAGCTCTCTTTGTGCCGTGAACGTCTGTTCGGTTATGTCTGTAGAGTGCTTTCTCCATTTTTAATGCATGATAAGCATAACATCTGTACCTAACCAAAGCAAATGCTGCTGCAACCAAGGGATGATAGAGCAGAGAGAAAGCACCTTCTCCAAAACCTTGCTGTAGAGAGAGAAGGAAGATATGTTGATAAGCAATTAAAAAGGATCAAGCACAGATGGTTTTTCAGAAGACAGGGTGAGAAGAAGAAAGAAAGATCCAGTTAAGATAATAAAATAGAGACAGTAACTGAGGGGGGTTCATTAGACAGGGTTTTTTTTAATATATCAGCCCCAGTTCAGCCAATGTGATTGAATTTAAATTTAATCTGAAATGGGGCCATGAACAAGTAGGTCATTTCTTGGAAATGGTATAATAGAGGAGAGAGATGATAAACTGCAGTTGGATTAGAAGAGTATGCAGCTTGGAGACTGCAATGGGGCTATGCATCTGATCTTCAAAAGGAAGATGACCACAAACCCCTCCTAATGGTCACTGAAGAAATATAAAGGGAGGGAGGGAGATTCTGAGGGAGTTAAGAATGGAGTCAATAGTCCAGAACAAGAGCTGTGAGTCACCATTTAGCTCTGTTTGTTCTCCAGCAGAATCATAAAAGCATCATGCACTTATCTTAATAAATTCAACAATACACAAATTTTTCCTAAGCAACTCATAAAACTTGTATTAATGATTACAAATATAAACAATAGAGATCTAACTCTAGTGTATTCTGTTTTAAAAGAGTGTTTTTTTAATTATCTGTCTGCAACCCTACTTCACATCGCAGCAAAAAGGGCCCTCAGATAATGCCAAAATACTTGGTAATGGACTGAGTCTTGGATTGCTACACTGAACAGCAATACATTTTTAATCATAGATTTCTTACCTCCCATATTTCATAAATAGTCATAAAGGCATGTGTTGGTATGATTTGCCAGGGTTAATGAAAAGCTGAAGAAAATAAAAACAAATATTGCTTAAGTGTCCTTGAATATTTGTTTTATTTTATAATATATCTGAATAGAAGATATATGGAAGATGCCGTGAGAGGCAAAATGCTTTCATGAACTTAAAACAAAAATAAAGTAAAATTGCCAAATCTCCTACTCATTAAGTATAAATCTTTTGTTGAGACATGTACTGGGAGCTTACCAAGCATGTCCCAGTGTTATATATTGTTGCATAGCAGTGGAATAGACAGTTGCATGTAAGATATGTGGTTTAGTAGGAATAGCAAGGAGATCAAAACTAGGGGTAAAATACATGCTCTAATGCAGTCAGTGGAAAAAAATCTCCTTGACTTCCACTGCACTCTGACTTTACCCTAGTATATTTCTAGATTGTTCCTGTAATAGAGCAAGTGTTTTGCTGGATGCAATTATTGAGTACTTTTCTGTCAACTTACTTCAGATGCCATGTTATTAGCTCAATATATTCCTTGAAATTCTGAGGGATTCATGTGAACCCTTTGATGTATGGTACCAAGTTTTAGAATTAGAAATATTTTCAGTGTGTTTTGTATCTTGTTAAACTCTTCTAGAGAAAAGTCATCAACAGCATCCTGACCAATGTTACATCATCTCTCATCGCCCACATTTCCACTAGTAGCATTTTTCTAGTAAAGTGTGAATAGAATGGAGTAACTCACATTCCTACAGTGTTCAGTTTGTACATTTTTCTGGTTTTCTACCAACAGGATCTCTGGGATTTTGCTTTCCCAAGGAAACAAGGTACTTTTCTTGGATATGGTAATATTACCATTGTCATTATAAATATTACTTTCCCTTAGACGGGCAATACCATTGTCCAGCTCTTAATTGAAACAGACCTTCTGGGCATGTCCACACATTCAGGCACGTATGCTTGCAGCAGCTCAAATAGGAGCGACACAGCGTTGAACTGGGGATTTTGCCTTGGCGCACGTGCCCAGACATGCGCTTTGGTGTGTGGCAAGTTGTACCATTTGGGGCAAAATAACTCTGCCCAGCTCCTCCTTGATCTGCAGCCAGGGGGAGCTGGAAGCTGGCCAGCACCTGCACTGGCCTTGGCAGTATAAAAACCTGCCCTGGTGAGCAGCTCAGGGTTACTTGCCCTCAGGAGCTTCTGAGGTCCAGCCAGTTGGTATCTGGGGACAATACCCTTTGTGCCAGCTGGACTGCTGAAGCAGCCCTGACCTGAAGTGGCCTCTGCTCCCTCTATGCACTACAGCAGTCTGGCAGTGGGGACAGCTGCCTGGCTGTGGCCTGCTGCCACCTGCGACAGCATCCACCCCCTTGGACCTGCAACCCCATGGCTACATGCCTGCCAGACCCGGATGGGGTGCCCCTGCCCTGCCATCTGGGTAGCTATTGCCCAGAAGATGTGCTTCTTGTGATGGCCCACTCTGAACAGTGCAAGTGTGTCCTCTTGGCCCCAAATGGCCAACAGGTCAGCCACCTTGTCTGCCCTCCAGCTGGGTCCCCAGTGCTGGCCCTGGACAGGCTCCTTTGCTTGGATCTTGCCACTTGTCTCACCAGCAGGGGTCCTGGTGTTCCCTCTTTAAAAATTTCAAATTTGGAAGCCCACCAGTGTCTCTGTCATCATAGTAAAATAAATTCTAGCTATCTATATACTTAGGCATTTACTTTCGGCCTATTTGTCATAGAAAAATCAGAGTTGCCCAGACCTCCTTCACTCACCAGGATGTGCAGCACTGAGCAGCGCCGATATGCCAGTGCCCTGCCCCTGTCCTTGCCCCTCACTCTCAACCCACAGCCCCCCTGCCCTAGTCCACACACTCCTGACCCAGAAGGCTGGGTATGTGGGTGAGGGATTTGTGGGGGTGGCTTAGGGGTGTGGGGTTTGTGGGGGGACTGGAGGGGGCTGTATGAGAGGGGCTTCTCAGGAGGGGTGGGTCCCTGCCCCCTGCAGGGGGCAGCCCCCATAACAGCTCATGGATTGCTCCCCCACACACAGAGGCCACAGCTCCTTCCTACAGGGCCCCAGCTCCCCCCACAGGGGCCACATGGCCAACCCTGCAGCTGCTGAAGCCTCCCTGCAGGGCTCAGAACCCCCCCCCTACATGGCCCACAGCTCATCCACAGCAGTGGTGGCCATCAAAGTACTCAGGGCCTCCTGGCACAGCCCCCCCCTTGCGGCAAGAGGCAGCATGGCTTGGCCCCAGCTGCCTGGCACCTGGCTCTACCTCTGCCACATCACATGGGTGCAGCCCACCTTGAAACGGCACTGTGCAGTGCTGTGCTCCTTTGGGAAGCTCCAGGCCACTTGGGTGGGCACCTATGGCCCTGCACCACTCATAGGGACCACCTGTCATGCTAGGCCAGGTCCTGCATGCATGGAACTGGCCCAACCCAACGGTGCATGGGGACCATGCACACAGGACCTAGCCCAGCATGACAGGCAGTCCCCATGAGTGGCACAGGACCTTGTGTGACAGCCCTAGTGGCCTGGAGCTGCCTGAAGGTGCATGGCACTGCACCACACTGGGACGGACCGACATGATTTGCTACAAACAGTGCTAGGTGCTAGAAAGCCATGGTGATCTGCGCTGCCCTGCACCATGGTGGGCCTTTGCCAGAAAGGGCCGGAGCACCCCGATGGGCTGCTGCTGTGGTGGGGGGGGCTGTAAGCCATGTGGTGGGGGGCAGGTGGGGGACCCACCGCTTCCAAGCAGCTCCCCCTGTACCCAGTCCCTTACTTACCTGGGATGGAGCTGGGGGTCCATGCAAGCTGCACCACTCTAGGCTGCCCTGGACATGGAGGCAGTGTGCTTCAGCACCAGGGTGAGGAGCAGCCATAGAGACACACTGGCTGACTACTAAAGTGTCTCTTTGGGGGACTCAAGACCCAAAGCGTCTCTTTGGAACTGGCCCCATGTGCTATCAGGCTGGGCCAGTTCCTGCCTGCTTCTTCTCCCTCGTGTTTTATTTTGATACCTGGATATCCAGGTATCAAATTTAGACCCTGTGCTGCAAATATGCAGCATGGGGCACATTTTTTTGTTCCCAGTGTGCCTCTTGCCGTGTCTCAAACTGCTTTGTGGTAGGCTTGTCTGGATGCACCCTCTCTGTCTAATCGGAGGAGCTGCTGAATTTTTTATCACCATTGATACATTCAGTGCTTAGCCATGATACGGTCTTTGCTGAGCCCCCACAAAAGGCAAAAACATTCCTCAGAGAGAAGACCCACAAAAGAAACAAATCCATTTCTTGAAAGTATGGAAACAAACAATGAACCATGGTACAGAAGGGGGCATCAGCTGCCCCATGTTAATTGCCCACATGCGTACTCTACTCCATAATAAATGGAAGTTAACCTGTAGTAGTTTAGTCCTCAGTGAAAGTGTATTAGGTTACCACAATTTAGCCTGCATTTGCATCAGGGTAAGAATATGCACATGGCCAGTTACTCCAAAGCAGGTGATGCTCAGTAAAACCCCCACTTACCCCACAAAAATCAATCCTATCTTTATTAATCAAGCAAGTATACAGCAAGTACAACAAGTATACTAATTAATCATCAATATAACTGTATTTACAGCAGCAATAAACATCTACTACAGCATAGAAAACACTGCCATGAGTGGTGGGGGAGTGCACAGCTAATGCATGGAGGCAGTCCTATGAGTTATGTTTCTTGAGTCATGGGAGGTTGACTCAATGGAGCAGTAAGTGGGAGGACAAAACAACAGGTGCTTCAACATGTGTTGTTTGTTTTAAAAAGGGTACAAGAAAAACAACCCTCCAAAACACTGTTGGCCCAAATGGATGCTGTTATTAACAGGAAATATTTGACTTGGTATAGCAGACACCTTCATAAACTGCTTTTACTTTTCCTGACTAACTATCTGTATCTGTAATATGCACTAGGTGTAAGTATGTAGCAGAGGGAGTACACAGTACTGCTCTCTCCTTGTAAAATGTGAGGTAATTTTTAAGAACAACACACTATCAGCACCATCCTGCCACAGCAGAGAAATAACTGGCAAGAAACGTGCAACAGGTGGCACAGCTACTGTAATGTGTGTGGTCTTTCACAGACTGAAGCCATATGACCCTTGCCAAAGGCTTTCTGAGTCACAGACCCTTACGGCTGACCTTACTGTAATATCTCCTGCTGGTACTTTATACCAATTTGCAACACAGCACAGCAGAAACTGTAATAAAAGGACAGTAAAATTCTGGCAAAGCAGGTCCCTACTATTAGACTACTACTTATGGATTGTTATTAATTAGGCTAGTTATAGTTTCCTAGAAGCTACCAATACCTGCACTAGAACAAGGACATCCAAAAAGCAACCACTGATCCAGCAGTTTCAGATATCAATGGAAAGATTCCCCTTGATTTCGGATCAGGTCCTAGGTTTGGCTGGAGCCTGGGTGGTATTCTGAGGTAGGCAGTGACTTGTCAAAGATGGACTAAGGAGGCCTAGGGAATCAATGCTGGTGAACAGATAAAAAAAAAAACAGATTATTCTTTCTCCTTGAAGATTTTTAGAAGCTAGAGTGGCACCAGGTACAGGCTAAGAAAGGGGTGGGCAAAATGCGACCCCGGGGGCCAGATGCAGCCCACCAGGCCATTCTATCTGTCCCGCGGGGCCCCTAAACATGTAGAAAATTAATATTTGTCTGCTCCTGGCTGCCTATCATGCAGCCCTTAATGGCTTGCCAAAACTCAGTAAGTTGCCCACTGCCCAGAATAATTGCCTGCCCCTGGGCTAAGACAATTCTAAGAAGTGCCTGCATTTTTGCCCTGTTACAATGGCCCCAGTTGCCCTCTACAAGCACACAAAAGTGCCAAGTCAACATGGCCATGTCTTCTCCTGCATATAATTTTCTCACTACCTCTTCTGGCCTGTCCCTGATCACCCTCCCCTCATACAACATAAAATTGCTACAGCACAGGGATGATCACCCTCCCCTCATACAACATAAAATTGCTACAGCACAGGGATGAATTCCCCCAGCAAGAACTGAAGCAGGCCCTTTGTGAGGAAGAAAATGCAATGCTGCAAAAGGAGAAGGAAAAGAAATGGCCTTAGTGAAACTCTCCTGACTTCAGCTGAGCTGTTTCTGAATGATGCAATTGTGATTTGTTCAAAATTGATCCCAATGACTCCAGGTTTTAGGGAGCTTGAAATCTCATGTATCGCATCTTACTTTATGCCCCTGAAGAAAGACAATGCTAGAGCAGGCAACTGTTAAAACAAGTCAGTCAAACCAAACACATTTGTCCACCCTTAGCACTAAATATAAAATATAAAACCAGAATTTACATACTCTGTGATTATATATATTAATATTTGTCTAATATTTTGAATTAACAACCTTTAAATCAGTTGAATTAATCTTGTCAGAAAGGTAACAAGGTTACATATTTGATGCTGCTCAAATTATGTCCCTTTCTCACAGTTTCTTGATGTTAACCAACAGTTAAAAACCCACAACAGGCTTGAGAGAGAAAGCCCCTTATTACCTGGTGAGGCTGGCTGGTGATGAAGACTAGCTAAAGGCTGGATAGAAGACTCCTAAAAGGGCAACACCTGAAGGGCTTGAACACAATGTATATGAACAATGGGGGGGGGTTCCTTTTTTTTTTGCTGTTAAGGAAGGTCAGAGTAGGAGTGTCAGAGGTCTTGTTCTCAGGATTAAGAGGGCTGACTAGCTTTTTAGATGCCTAAGTATATTTGCTTATTTTATGAATTATTAGGTATTTAGGTCTGCTGGTTTTTTTAGAATCTAGCTCTAATATGTACTGATCATGGATTTAATTTGTGAATTTATTATCTAGGGTTTTTTTCCTATGGTTTTACTGGGTATAGAAGCTTAATGCACAAAATCTAAGGTTTCCACACACAACTTCAAACCTCTGTTGTGATAACTTATTTGAAGTACTTAAAATCACATTGAATATTGGTGCTTGATATTGTGCTAAGGAAAAGTAAATGCTTACACAAGGAAATTCTTTAATTGCTTTTTACTTTCCTAGGAGCTAGATCTTCGTTATCATCATTGTTTTTCCCCAGAACACAATTAAATGGATTTTAATAGAAAGGTGCATACTACAGATAGTAGAAGGCAATGATTCTGGAATGCTTCTCTTCCTACTCTCAAGGGAGACTAAATTAGGCACTTGCAAGATTATCTTCTCTTTTTACTCGGACAAATTCTGCAGTGTATGAAATAGCAACATCTCATTAATTTTGCATACTAAGTACTAATTCTATAGTAACAATCAAGTGAATGGCTTTTAGGGAGAGTTTTAGATAATGAAATGAAGAGGAGTAAAAACTGTCTTAAAAACAAAACAAAACAAACACAAAACCCTCTAGCAACAAAAGTTTCACATTTTCTTATGTTCCGCATCCAAGCAACTTAAGGTACTGTACAAATAGTACTGCATCACTGTATGTCTGAAAGCACCCTTGTGAGGCACGCAGCCTGAGCCTCAGTTTGTATCATGGTAGGGGCGTAGAGCTGGTCAGGAATTGTTGATAAAATGTTTTTCACTGGAAAATCAGAGCTGTGGGAATTGTTTTGGGCCATATACCACTTTTTCAAAAAGGCTGCTTCACGTGAGAGTTGGAGCTTTAGAATGATAGTAACATAGAGATTTTTCTGTATGTAATTTCTATTTCTTTTCTTGTGAGTTCCATCTAGACTGCAAGCCCTTTGGGTTAGGAAGTACCCTAATTTTTCTATTATGTACATAATTTATTGACTTCCATGTCAGAGCAAAGTTCCTTTCTGAGCTAATGGGCTGAGTGGCTTGTATTAGATAGTAAAGGGGATCTTAATTTGATGGGTCTGGAAAGGTTGTATGTTCTCCATCATGTTGCAGTTTTCTTCTGATTACTTTCTTGTATATGTGCCCAGAGCTTTGGATGGGGCCACTTTAAGTTAAAAATACAAGCTTGCTCCTTGAGGCATGCTTTTGCAATAAAGAAAACCTGCAGAATGACTCACTGTTCACAAACAGTTTTGTTAAGCAGACAATAGGTATGAGATGGTGTTTCTTTTTATTAGCTTATGTCATGACTTTACCATTAGTTTTACATTTAGGGGAAAGTGCCAGCAACACTGAATCCTGTATTAGGTCTTCTTTCATCAGCTGCCATCCTTTCTGTCCCCTTTGTGTCTTCATCAGCAGAGCTCTGAGTGATGCTTATTAGCAGCTGCAAGTCTGCCAGCACCCTTAACAACGTCAGACACTAGATACTGCAGTGGTGCAGGCTTGATCTCCCACTTTATCCTATTGTCTCTCTCCTCTTGCCTCCCTCACAGGATGCAATCAGCTGGAGGTGTGACACCCTACCCCCTTCTGCTGTAGTTGGAGTGCCCTGGGATGTATTAAAACCCTGTTATAAATCATAGTTATTAGTCAACTGACTCATCTTACAGCACTGAGAAAGAATCTCTGATCTCCTGAGTGCTCCATGTCTCTGTCCAAAAAGCACTAGGGTGTTGATGAATCTTTATGGAATTCTTATCTTGTATTTTTAACAGCAAAACTCAGGCTCTGTTTTACTCATGCTGTTTATATATCTAATCACAGTAGGTCAGGAAATGTGGAAGACAGCACCAGGGCTGCCTGAGAAACATAATATTTGTCGGAGAGCATTAGCTTAGCCTCTTTCTTTCAAGGAATGATAGATGAAGTGTGCCTGAAATTCTGTTTATATTATGTGAAGTAATGCACTGGTGGTTACATTCATCCTAAGCAAATCATTTTCACTCACTTGAGCTGCCTTACAAAATTTTCCAATAACACTTTAGGCAGCATAACGCAAAATAAGGTTTTCACAGGTTCCTTGTGTGGAAGTTCCTTTCTGAAGCCATTGGTAGAAAGAGACAGTAGGAAGTTTCCATACACAAAATAAAGGCTGGTCCTGGCCACAAAAAGGTCCAGTTCTTCATCCAAGTTAGGAAAGTGTTTGGATCTAAAGTTTTGCTTGAAGTCTTTACCTAATATAAAACATTAAGGCTAGTTTTATTGCTCTGGCACTACAGAAATTAAAACAGGGAGGTAGGTAAGCCTTCAGTGATGCACTAAGGATTTCTGGTTTTTACATGTCAACCTCCTGCGGAATACAACAATGGGAGAGTATCTTAATGTCAGACTGGAGCTTCTCAGGGTCCCCATCACCACAGTGGAGCTCCCAAAGGGAAGGTACAGAATAGCTGCATCCCCTGGCCGGACAATTTGCAAGGCTGGTGCTGCAGGTCCCCACCCTTCCCAATGGAGTTGTGAGTGATGGTTTTATCTCACACTATTAGTTCTCCATCTAAGCATAGTTCTGAGTGCCGGGATGTCTGTGCAAGGCTATCTACTAACAAAAGCATCTGAGAGATCCTCAATGAATCTGGCTTAACATGTGGTCTTCTGAAAAAGAAAAAGATTTGCCTCGCATTATGAAGTGTAAATGAAAGGATTGATCTATCTGGGTCAAGTTAAGCCCATGTGAAACTCTGCTGAAGGCCATGAAGTTCTCTCAGTGATGATTCCTGCCTAGTGTATTCAGGAAATCCACGGTCAATAGCAGTTCCTGGCAATAATGAATTTTACAATTTGCAGGAGAGGCTGCAGAGAGGTTAAATACCCTACATTCCTACCGGCCTGCATATTTTAAAGAACTTGGCCTTTATCTTCTTTAAAAGGAACCTTTGTTAACCTCAGCTCATGGGTTGTTGTTTTGTTTTTTTTTTTTACCAATTCTTTAATGTGATGTGGCTGCAGCAATTAGGAATGCTGGGGATTAAGGAAAAAGTCCCACTTAAAACTTTCCATGAAATATTTTGAACAGAACGGAGAAACCATTTAAGTCAGTTGCTTCTGTGCATGTCTTTTCTGTGGTATGAAATATGACTTCAAAGAAAACCTCTCTGTTTCCATTTCAAGGTCCTTCGGTAAGGAAAGAAAGATAGCCAACCGACAATGGAATGCTACCTTTAGAAGATTTATTGGGAGTCTTGAAGGGCTGAGTAAACTAGGAAGGCAATTTTTGTATCCTACTGCACTCAAGACTGAATTAATTTTGTGTCAGTTCTGGAACTGCAACCACAATATGAGCTGTGAGTTTATAAATTGCTCCTCAGATTGGCTGACCTCAGAGAAAAGGAGGGGGAGACTAGAAAGAGTTAAGAGATAAAGAGATTCTGTGCTATGGATCAGATATATTTCACTAGGGTAGCAGACCTCTCATTTGTTCCTCATTTCACCTCTAACACCTTCCCCTTTTGATACTGTATCAGTTTTGTGCAAACATCAAAGACAGGAAGGAGAAGTGGAGAATGAAGAATGTGAATATCATCTATTACATTATTTTGAAAGTCAGATCACGTGACATATGTCTGATTTTAAATGGATAAAACAATTGAAAAGGTTATTTGCTCTATCAAAGCAGGAATGAAAACTTAAATAAGATGAATATTATTGGAAATAATATTAAAATGAATGCTTTATCTGTATATACAGTTGTTATTATTATTATTACTATTATTATGATGATGAAAAATGTTCTGATGAAAAAATACACGTGAAAAAGCTGAAATGAAAAAATAAAGAGCATATTAGAGGGCATTAAATAAATGAATACTGGGAAATATATCCTCATAGATTGATTAGGCTGGGGAACAATTGCATGAGGGGAATGACAAGTTTTTGTTGTGTAAGTCATAAAAAAGTAGATTGGACAAGGCACTTGGGAATACTTTGTAGACAGCAAACATGTTTTGGAAAAAAATGGGTTAAATGAGTGAAAAGTACTATAAGATTTGTAAGTGTTCAATTCTAGGTCTAACATGAATGATTCAAGAAGCAAATGCTCACATTTGCTTAAATCCCAATAGAAATTGGGCTCCATTTCTGAAGAGAATTTGATTAAAACAAATGGTATTTCCTGCTTTTTGGATATTAGATCATTCCTAGATGTAAGCTATACAGTATAGAATGATCATCCTTCAACCTTTTAAATTACCTGAGAATGATTATAAACATTATTTCAATAGATGAAGTATTCCCAATGGTAATTATTCTCTACAGGAAAGTTTAATTGTCTAATTGCAAAGGCAAAATGAAAAGATTTTCAAGGAAGCTGATGCATCAGCCCCTTAATGTGGCAGGTAACTGTAGAGGGATGTAAAACTGTGGCCCATGGCCTGTTGTTTGCTAGCTGGTCACATACTGCTGGTTCCTTTCCTTGTTTCCCACTTTGTTTAATTTGCATTCAAAAACAGCTAAAATTATGCAGTCAGTGCTTCATTCATTATCAGTTTTCTATGTGAAAAACAGTTGAAACTGCCACAGGACTGCTTTGAAATCATAAAGGGACAAAGATGTGACTCATGGGATGTTCTATTAGATGGTGTCCATCATGGAAATACACTGAGACAGCTTCTTACATAGCAAAACAACAAAGTTTGTATATAATCTAGGTGTAGCAGTTAAATGAATAGTGAGAGGAGTTATTGGAGATTGAGCTGATAAAGGGATCCAAAACCTTCTTCCTCTAGGCTAAGTACAGACAGTCAGAAATCCCAAGCTGAATCCATTCAATTTTCACAGGTTAGTCTAAGCAACATATACATTAAACTGATAAGAAAGTGAACAGACATTCATTTTTTATTCTGGAAATGCAGTCGTGTGCCTGTAGTAGTTCAGGTCAGAAGTTGGGGGGTGCTAGAGGATACCTCCTTTCTCATCTGGAGCAGACAGCTTGGGCCAAGGTTAGCTCACCCACCCTGTGAGGAGGGTTTGTGGGGGTAGTGCAAAGCATCCTAGGATGCTGGGGGACTGTGAGTTAACTTGAATCTTGAGGGGATGTGGGACAGAAGTTCCATAAACTGATTTAAACTAAATCAGTTAAGTTTGGTACTACATCCATCCAGGTTTATCTTAAAGTGGTTGTGGCCATTTTGAAAGCAGTTTTTATGTACTGGGGTGCAGAAAGAAATGACAATTTTCACCTGATCTAGCCCCAGCCATCTGCTCCAGCTGTTGCAACACATAGCACTTTACAGGAAGCACTATAAGTTGCAAAGATCCCTCTGACCCAACTGAATTTTGTTGTTGGGTCTGGGAGTTGGGGATTCCAGCTGCTTGCTGAGAGCCTGCGGACTGGTCTCTGTAGCAATGCCACTCCTGCCTCCCAGCTCAGATGCTGTCTTCAGAATGGGATGGGAGAAAGGGAGCAGAAATAGCTCATTCTTGGGGTTCCCCCCACCAGCACTGGAGGGTGAGGTGAATGGATTGGAACCCCCCACCTCAGGGTGGGAGGCTCCAATCCACCTGTTCCACCCTCCAGCAGCAGCTGAGGAAACTCCCTTTGCTCTCTTCCCCCCCTCCCGTTCTGAAAACAGCAACAGGCTGGGAGCTTGGCAGACACAAGTTACAGAATGTGCTTTGTTTTGGGGCATGTTCATCTGAACCCTCATGCAATGAAGGCTCAGATTTTCATAGGATTGGGTCCCTTTAAAGCAGTCTGCAGCTGTGCACTTCTTAGGTCACGACTGTAGACTACTTCCTGGAGCCAGATCAGGCAAAAATTGCCACTTCGGTGTGTGCTTCTGAACTTCTGTTATGTTACAAATTTGAACCGGTTTCTTGAAGCCAGGAGAAAATTACAAAGGCTGAAAGGCAGCTTCAGTTAAAGAGATTATAGTGGATGGGAAGGGAACATGAGTGGCTCAGGCCAACTTAGATGTTGTTGAGGTAGGCAGCCTAGCCTGGTTATAGGGAACAATACACAAGGACACCAAAATTAAAGTTAAACAAATTAAACAGTTTATCATAACACAAATAACTATATACAATAATTACAGACAACACAATAACACAGGTAACATGAGGGAAACCAAATATACATAGGGCTATATATTACCTATCCTATTATGTGAGAGTGAAGCTGGAAGATCCCACAAACTACTTCCAGAATCAGCAAAATCAATCCTCAGTGGCAGCAACAACCACCTACTAGATACATTAGGAGAGCTGGAGGCCAAAGACCACTACTCCAACAGAACTGAACAGAGCAGAACCAGCAGACTGACTGCCTGACTTTCAGAAAAAAAATTCATTTTGCAACTTCTACCTCGGGGTGTGTAGCCAGTTAGAATAGGGCTGCACATGGCACTTACGTCTTTTCACTCTGCACTAAATTGTGCATGCGTCACACAACTTCCTGCCAAAATGATAATGTCCTCCAATTGATGTATAGTGCACATGCTACTATACTTTTGCACTAGGCACTATGATGTTTTACATGTCCCCCTACATGGCATATAACCTGTCAGTCATGCTGAACTAGAAATGACCCCATGCTTTTTTATCAGAACTCATGTTCAGCATGTTGACCTGAGTTAGAAGGTTGAAATGTCACTCTAAAACAGTCTTACTGTACAGCAGGCTTGTCCAACATATGGCCCACGGGCTGCCATGTGGCCTGCCAAGGCATTTTCTGTGGCTCGTGGTGCTGCGATGGGAAACGAAAGTAAACACGATTTACTTTTGTTCCTGACCCTTGCCCCTCCCCCAGCCCCTCAGCAGCTTCTTAATGGCTGCTGAAGGGCTGGGGAAGGGACAAGGTTCCCGCATGCACCGCGCATCAGCTTGACGTTGCCGACACAGTGTGTGTGGGAAGAGGAGTGCAGACCCAGCCCACCTCCTCCCATCCCCAGCACCATGTGGGGAAGCCACCACTTCCCGGCCTGAGCAAATCGCTGCTCCCCGCCCACAGGCAAGAGGCAGCCCAGCTAGGCCACCCGGCCCTGGGTTGCTGGCGGAGGCGGAGTGGCACGGACAGGTGCCTCCTCCCACCGCGCTGTCAGCATTGGCCGCTCCGCATGGGGCAGCCCTGGGCTCAGGCGGAGCCTGTGCTCACTGCACCCCAAGATGCTGCCTGGCCCCAGCCCCGGCTTTGGCTCCCTCCAGCCCAGCACGGTGCGGCGATGTGGACCTGCGGAGGTGGCGTGGCGGCCGGGCTCGCCCTTGTCATCTGCCTCTGCCACTTCCTGCCCAGCCGAGGCACCACAGGTAGGGCTGGGCCAGGGCCGGGGCCGGGGGTGGGAAGACGGTGCCTCCCCCGGGGCCAGGCCAGTGATTGTGGGCTCCTGGCACCTGTGTGTGTGGGGGGGGGTCCCTGCTTTTCACAGGGGACGGAAGCTCAGGGCAAGGGTTGTGCCCTGTGTTGCTCTGCTCTGCCTCAAATAATTACCCACCCTGGTCTAGATTACTGGTTCTCAACCTTTCTTGTACCAGGACCCATTTGTAAACATAGATGGTCAGTCCCGACCCAGTGTCCCTCACTGCTCCTACCTCCAGACCCCAATGCCCCAGTGTGTGGGGCATGGAGGGGCCCCAAGTAGCCCCTTGCAGGCTGGAACCCTGCCAGCCCACAAGAGAAAAGCCACAGTTCTATGTTTTTCTCCTTTAAAGGAGAACCCATTTTTAAAGGTTGCTTATGACCCTTTCATATATTCTTGAGATCTACTTTTGGGTCGTGACCCATGTTTCAAAAGATGCTGGCTTAGATCATGCCCGACCAGTGCTGTCCAACATCTTGTTGAACACCTCCGATGATGGAGAGTCCACAACTTCCCTGGCCAGTCTGTTCCACTCCCTCGCTGTTCTAACCTCTGTGAACAGAGGCCTGGTACTGGAAATACAGTGAGGTTTTCAGGCTCTGTTCTGTGCCTTGTCAGTTAACCCATGGACAAAAAGAAAAGGGGAAGAGGTTTTCTCCTTAATTTCTACCTCCTCCCATTGGCAAGAAGCTGTTGGAAATTTCTTCCCAAGGTCTTGTTTGACTGGTGGCAGGATGCCTGCTGCCTCATGGGGTCCAGGTCAGGTACTCCCATGGAACCAGTGGGTGCCCAGTCCCTTTCCAAATCTGGCATTGGCAGTTTGCC
>NW_017728992.1:133823166-133852153 GCF_001723915.1 Gavialis gangeticus | reverse complement strand
GACCCATTTCATTGTCACTTTCTGCAACTTCATTGGTGTCAAAGGTCACGTGACATCACTTCCTGATGTGATACCACTTCCTGTGAGGTCTTTGAATATGGCTCGCTGGCCCACTGGGTGATAAAAATTTCGTGATCTGGCCCCACATTCAAAAAGGTTGGACACCTCTGCTGTACAGTATAGTGTGCATGTATTAAAAATCTCCTGTATGCCTTGAACCAATTTCAACTAAAGGCATAAAAATAACTATTTAAATAACAAGAACAATCTTCAGGGCCAACATCTGATCATTTATACAGGTTTTGTGTAATTTCTGCCCCTAGCCCAAGTCACGGGTTGCTCTCATTCAGATCAGCATTGGGCCCTAACAGCATTACTTTTTCCAGGAACTGTCTATGCAACTAGGTTGGAAGGAAAAAATATACATCTCCTGATATACCTTCAGTCTGTCTAGTCACCACTTCCAGTACAATTCTGGACCTGCAAAACAATCTCCACGGTGTTTTGGATAGTGCAAAGTGAGTGTTCTCTCCATGTGACTTTTTCACCAACATAGACCTTTCTTTTGTCACTTCTCACATACGAAAAGCCTGGGAGAATGACTAGCACTTTTACTGAAACATTTAAAAATGAACATAAAGTATGTTTATTACTGTGTAACATGTGCACTTGTGATCTTCCATCTTCTTTTCCCTGCTCTCCTTATGTCTGTTTTCCACCTTCACTTATTATCTTAGATTGGAATTAGCCTCAGCTAGTTCTGAAGGGCAGGCATATGTGTGCCTAGTTTATGAGGTGTTTAATGCCTTTTTTGGAGTTGCTATTGGTATTTTTGCTATAATGAGGTAGATACAAATTCCTGTAGATAGGGTAGATCTCAAACCATTGTGATGTCTGCTGAAGACTTCACCACATACATATTATGAGTGAAATCCTGAAATCAATGGCAAAACTCCTATGGATTTCAATAGGGTCCAGATTGATTTCTATATGGTGTTGGGTCCTGTAAAAACCTTTAAGATGTATAGGTCAATTAAATAAACTGACTTTAACCCCAAATCTGCAGGCCTGACTCAGGCAGATATTGATACACCAGAGTAGACTCAGTGGGCACGTCTACATGTGCTTTAAAAGTACTTTAAAACTTTTTTTTACTTGCTTAAGCTAAATGATTGTGCAGTAACTAGTGTTACTGCACAGTTCTGGTGCTGCATGGGTTGTTTCTGATGCTACTACACAGAAGCAATGAGCTACTATGTGGGAGCTCAGGGGTTTTCAACTTTTTAGGTCAGTGTATCCCTGGCAGCCGGATGCAGGAGGGCAGGGGTGACACATGGCTGGATGTGGAGTACTGGTGGCGGGAGGTGGTGCACAGCCGGATGAGGAGGGGGAGGGGGAGGGGGTGGTGTGCAGCTAGATGCAGAGCAGGGGCAGCCACTGTGTGCCAGCTTCCTTCATCCCCCCGCATCTGGCCGGGTTGTTGGTGCCTGCATGGCAGCACAGGTTCATATATGGTGGCACTCTGTCCCCGCCTGCCCATGCATACCCCCTAGGGCCTTCTCAAGTACCCCCTGCAACCCTTGCAGTAGCTCATTGCTACTACACAGTAGCATCAGCATCATGGTTCATGCCTGCTGATGCTATGTTGCCGTAGCAATGAGCTATGTCACTGTAGCACAGTGCTATGGTGACATAGCATCTCGTGTAGATGCGCTCAGCATAAAACTTTGAAAGAGAAAAGGGAAAGTGGCAGTCTACCTGCCATTTCTACCTCCAAAACAGTTCCCGAGATAAATAACCAATTTCCAGGGGAAAAGTGAAAACATAAAAACTGAAACAAAGCAAGTGAGATTAACAACATGCAGAGAAGTGGGATAGAAAAGGCAATGCCTTCACGTTTGGAAGATCCATTTTACTCACTCTTAGCTCTCTGTTTGTTTCATCTGAAGTCATGATGAAACATTTTGATTTGAAAAATGGTTCTGTACTGCCTTGCATACTACAAGCTCATTCCATTAAAATCTCATCCATTCAACTATTAATCCATGATGATTATTATTTCATGGTTTTCATTTTCTTTTCAGCTTTGTTTTAAGTTATAACTGTAATTGACTTCAAAGCAAGTGAATTTTTTTTTAAATATGTCCATTAAAAGGAAAAATTAAATTTTTGAAAGATGAAAACAAGACTATTAAAAACATGCCTGCAGGGGTATACTTACTATAACTATCATCTTGAACACTGTCAGGATGAAGCATAAAATAATTCTTTGAAATCAAGATCTCTGAAAAATAGATCTCTGGAAAGTGACTCCTCTTACCTCCCACTGTAAATTATAAGTTTATGTGCTAGGCTTTCACTATTTTTATTGTAGTTTCAAGAGTGGTGTTGCCACTGTGATGGCTCAGAAAGTATACAAGATGGAAGGCTTTAATAGTGTGATATATTTTGTCGAATCAACTGTTTAGTTTCCCTAAAGTTCTCCTGTTCTCCCCACCTCAAAAAGCTGAATGAAGCCGAATCACTTGAAGTTATGCGGTTTTCTGTAAGTAGAGTAGTTTAGATCAATAGTGAACAGAACACACATTTGCCCTTTTGGTGGAGGAGGGGCAAATCTTAGACTAGGTTCCACCATTTTTAAACCAGTTTAGGAGTAACAAAATTCTGTTCTGTTATGGGTATAGACCAGTTTCTGACTGCTTATACTGGTAAAAGTGTAATGTCTGTACCTGGCCTTTAAGGCCCCAGTTTTAGGGCTGTGGAAAAAGGCCATTGTGTAAACGAGACCGAAATCCAAAATAAATGTGGATATCTTAAGGTTTATTAATTGTTTATTTGATGGTACTTTCACTGGATATTTGTTTAAGATGTGTTTGGTTTCTGCAGCATATTTACTATTTTATAAATGGACTGTTGGGGACTTGAAATTTCTGGTAGGTTAACTTTGGTCATAATTGGCAACAAGGCTATTTCATGGATATCACACATCATTGTTCTGAGTAAAAAATTAAACTATGAGACATTTTTATGCACTTGTTTACAATAGCTGTGTGATTATAACCCAAAAGTTTGATTTTTGAGCATAGTAAAAAAGCAACCATGGAGAAGAGAGATGGTTATTCTTTATAAAAATCACATTGCTGGAAGAGCAAAAAAAAAGTATCTAGAAGGAATGATAGTTGTTTGAGCATTCTTAAAAGATGTATTGAAGCTATGTGGAAAGTCTCCATTATGTGAGAGCTGTTGAGCATACCATACACCTCCTCAGCCTGAAAATTGAGTTAAATCAGAGCTCAGGGGTTTGTTATACAGAAATTATTGAAAACCATAAGGGAACTTGACTGAAGAAAAAATTTCAAAGCTAGGTATGTTGGATGTTAGGGCTGTGTATTGACATATGTAAAAGCATGGCTATAGACAGGATCTTCCTATCTGACATACAAGATAAAGAGAGCCAGTCTTCTATTAATGGAAGATTGAGAGCTTTAACTATACAGCTAGCTGAAGTACAAGAAAACAGTGTAATAGCAGATGTACATAATTTCCTCCATGGCAACTGATATGTTTTTTGCACTGATCTTTCAAAAAGTGTAAGATTTTGGATGTGATATGTTGTATTAAAATAGCTGCTTTGGAAGTAATTTACTGCTTTACTTATACGACATATTTTTGGGGGGGGTCAGTAGTTAATTTGCCATGTAGTAAAGCATCATAAGTAATTCAAACATGAACAGATTTCCTCTTTATTAGGTACTCAGTACCTCAAGTCTAATAGATATCCTCTCAAAATAGCTCAACTTCCTGGATGTTCCACTAAATGCACTTTTATGGTCCTGCATAACTTAATGGTTGTACTACAGGTGCACTTTGATAGTCATGCACCTTCAAACACCTACCAGAATGCTTCCTATCATTGATATCAATAGGCCTAGTCATAATAATAAGTACATGGTATTACATCAATCAAATGTGAAGTTAGTATTATTACTACAAAACAATTTTTCAGGCTGAAAAATGTCATTAGGAAATCATAGGAGATTAATTGAAAATCTCAATATTTTTAGTATTTTCAAATTTTTGTTATAAATATCTAGTATCTATTAATATTTAAACTATATACTATGCTATATGCTAGAGTGCTAGTTCTGAAACAATATATTTATATATGTAGTGACAATAAAAATATTGTGTGTAAACTGAGATATAGCTGGATGCTAGTTAAGACGCAGCTCATATCAAATGTTTATGGAAGGTTATAAACTCATTAAACAGAAGACTATAATGAAAAGGTCCAATAAAAAAGTCCCATAACAGAAGTGGTTATGATGACTGCTATTAAAAGTCCACTGATACTGATTTTAGCTTGCAAACTGATATAAACTTATGTGCTATTTATGTTCTGGTTGAGTATTTGCCGCCTAAGCAAGATCAGTATGGTTAGCCTGTTATTTATGTTAAGCATTGATCCAAACCAATCTGCATAATTTAACAAATTCATTGAAGTTTACCTGGCAAGTTAATGATGTTTTTTGAAAGTCATGAATTGAAGGATTTTCATATTTTTTCTACTAGGGCAATCAGAGTAGAAATGCTTTTGTATGAAGAGCTTGCCCCAAGTGGTCTTGTAGCCTAGGGCTATGTACCTACACAAAATGGTCAAACAGCGTTTTATAAGGGAAGTGCCCCAAATAATATATTCTTGCCACTTTCTTCCAGTTTATCAGGTGCATGGAAAGTCTTTCCTCTCTCATTTGATTTCTCAGGTGTAGTTTTAACAATCTGAAATAATTGTCTGTTCTGGCAAAATAATATTATTTTGAGCCCTCTATTATGTTTTTGAGCAATTTTTTCACTTCACTAGTAGTTATATTGAATCTGTCAGTGCTTTTCTTCTTGCAATAGGCAAAAATACTGCATTTCACTTTGTACATTTTTTTGCATGATTGTTTAGCTATAGGAACTTTTTCTAATGAGTAAGTGTCAAGCTCCTCTCATTTTCATTAATGTGAAAGCCCTCAGTTATATAAGGTACAAATTTAAGCAGTATTCCCCTCCCCCCGCTTAGAAATTCAATTTGTTCTTTTGGGAATTGATCCATAATGATTTAACTGACAGCCAATGAGAAAACCTTCAGTTGATCTTGACTAGATCCCATCTTTGTTGCCAAATATCCTATTTTATATTAAGAACTGTATAGTATCTTTGCATTTCTTTAACACATGCTGTACTACTTTTCAGTCACAAAATGGAAATTCCCTGGAATGCCAAGGGATCACCATAACACCATAATTAGCTTTCAGACCGTTCTTTCCTCAACAGCTTTCAAATAGTCTCCTATACACTTCAGTCACCAAACTAATTAATTAAGCACAGCTGCAGACTAGAACAACTGTTGCAATTATGTAGCATCATTCTCTTTGCTCATGCATTTTTAGCCATTAGGAAGCCCAGAAATTGCATAGGACTCAGTGCAAAGCGGCACTGCTGAAAAAATTGGAAATGCGTGTCCCAATTGGGAATGCAGTTCAGCTTTTTCCAGTACCTGAGTTAGTTCAAATCTATTTGTACAACAATGCACAATGACCTGCAGGCACAACGATAGTTTTATTGAATTCACTATAACATAAATCATACTTGAATGGTTTTTAATAACTGTCATGGTCCCCACACCCAGTATGTGAGATTCATAGATTGTTAGGGGCTGGAAGGGACCTCGCAGATCATTGGGTCCAGCCTCCCGCCCCCCCTCCCCCCTCCCCCCCGCTCTAGGCAAGAAGACAACTGGGGTCAAGTGACCCCAGCGAGATACATGTCCAGTCTTCTCTTGAAAACCTCCAGGGTGCGTGACTGCACCGCCTCTGAAGGGAGTTTATTCCACAGTCTGGAAACCCTGACTGTGAAGGAGTTTTTCCTGATATTAAGCCCGAAGTGGCCTTCCAGGAGTTTGTATCCATTGGTCCTGGTCTTCCCATGGGGTGCCCTAGTGAACACTTGCTCACTGAGCTCCTGATGCACTCCTCTGATATAGCAGTAAGCTGCTATCAAGTCCCCTCTCAACCTTCTCTTCTTTAGGCTAAACAGGCCCAGGTCCCTCAGATTTTCCTTGTATGGCTTGCCTTGCAAGTCCCTGGTCATATGGGTGGCTCCTTTCTGGACCCTCTCAAGTTTTTCCACATCTTTATTGAAGTGCAGCACGCAGAACTGGATGGAGTACTCCAACTGCAGCCTCACCAGTGCTGAGTACATTTATAAGTCAGTTTTCCTTCTACTGCCCACATAACTAAAGAAGGACTTCTTACTATCTTTGACTCCTGTGGCTAACCTAAATGTATAGCCCTTGTCAGCCCTTCTGCTACTTTTCCTCTTTGCAGGAACAGTTTTCTTTTGTGCTTCGAGGATCGTATCCTTGAGCAACGACCACTTTTCATGCACCCTATTCACCTTCCCTTCTTGGTTCCACATCACCTTCCCTACTAATGCTCTGAGCCTGTTGAAGTCAGCATTTTTTAAGTCCAGGACTTCAATCCTGCTGGTTGATTTGTTGACCTTGCGGCAGATGGTGAACCTAATATTTTCATGGTCACTGTTGACCAGGTTAACCTCAATGCTCAAGCCACACACCAGATCATCTCCCTCAGCCAAGACCAAGTGTAGGAGAGTGTTACCTCTGGTTGGCCTTTGCACTTCCTGGGTCCAGAAGAGCTCCTTGATCACAGGAAACTGCATGAACGATCTGACCTAGCCAAGTGTTCCTCCCAATTTATCTCCAGGTAATTGAAATCACCCATGACAACCAAGTCCCTTGCATGTGTGGCCTCTATCAGTTCTCAAGAGAACTCCAGATCCAGCTCCTCCCTTTGGTTCAGTGGTCTGTAGTAAGCACCTACAGTTAGGTTTCTAACTAACTGAGGGATGTTTGTGGAGGTGCTAGGGCAGGGGTTGTCAACCAAACTATGCAGATGTTGTGGTGGTAGGCAGACCACTTGAGTTAGAGGAAATGGAGCCACCTATTATTGATGGGGCTTGGCCTCCCTTTGTCACTCAGGTTTTCAGCCTTGCACTGTTCCTGGACCCTGCACTATATCTGTATTTTCAGGTGGCAGCAGTGGCTGGGTGTGCCTTTCACCATCTCCCTCTGGTGAGAAGGTTACAACCCTTTCATTCTGATTCAGATCTGGCCACCATCATCCCTGCCTTCCTAACCCCAAGACTAGAGTACTGCAATGTTCTCTACTGAGGACTGTCCTTGTAGACTGTCTGGAAGGTGCGGCTAGTATAGATGACAGCGGTTCATCCTCTGATGGGATTGGGTTGCCAAAAGCACATAATTCCAGGGCTTCAGTCTGCACTGGCTTTCAATAGTTTTCTGAGGGCAATTCAAGATGCCAGTTTTGACCTAAAAGGTCCTAATTGGCCTGGATCCTACATACCAAAATAATCGTTCTCATTCTTATGCCCTATCAAGATGCCTAAAGTCAACATAATGTTGATTGTGGATGAACAAAGGATAATGGTCGGAGGACATTCTGAAGGCTTGAAGGCCGTTTTCACAGTCGGTAAATTCATCTCTCTACTTTTGTGTACACTCTTGCACCAGTACTAAGGCAAGGGAGAATGATAAATGACTCTTACTTAATTATCTGGATGCCCTGTGTACCTATTTTGAGGAAAATAATAACATGGATCTGCTTTACCAGATTCTGGATTTCTTTTGTGATTCCCCTTCCCACAAAGAGGGTAAGAGCTCACCTCTTAGAAAAGTTTCACACACATCTGCAGTAAGATGGCTCATTCTTATGTGCCTCTGGCCTGACTGGATATTCTGTATTTGATTCCCATTGCAAGGAAGCAGCAGCAGCAGTCTGCTCAATGTAGTTTACCTTTGAGGCAGTGGCTACAACTCCTGATCTTGCCCTTGTTTGATGTTTGACTTAAACACTTTTAGGCAGTGACTACAAATCTGAATTCATCTCTTGATTGATACTTGGCTGTAGACAAATAGAATATCAATGATCAGTATGTCAGGCATTCACAATCATACTGTACAGTGAGTGGTGTTAAAACTGGTGTTTTTGCAGTGCCCACCACAGAAATGGCCGCACTTATTAAGAATAAACTGGGAGAAAGATTCAGAAAAAAGTTCCACATCATACTTCTAAAAACTCTGTTCTTCCCCTGTTTCCTTTCTTTTTCTGGTTCTCTGAGTGTCAATTTAGGCAATTTAAAAGATGAGCTCTGTCTTTTTGCTCCAGACCAATAACAGATCTGTCACAATGCTATCGCCAGCAGTCCCAAATTCTGATCGAAGGATGTTTTTAATGTGGGTTATATGGTCATTTATTCTTTCTGGTCTGAGAAAGTCTATTCCTATCTACTAACTTAGGCTTTTTGCCTATGATTCTAGGGATATTTGCTGTGAGAAATACTAATAATTCTTATCAAACTGTTTATGAAAGTGTGCATTTGTGTAATTGGGTAGCCTGCAAGAGTGACATCCCATACTTGCTCAACAGGGAGGGTAAGGCAACATTAGCTATGTTTCTTGTAACTGACTGTAGCAGGGCACTGAGGTGCCTGCTACTTGTGGAGCAATAAGTAAGAAATCCAGCTGCGGGTTGCCAGGGTAACCAGTGGGAGTCAGCTGACCAGAAGGGGCAGGGCCTGGCTCCCATATAACCCCAGGCTGTGGTCAGGCAGGGAGCCCCCTGCTGGCAGCCAAGGGAGAAGGAGCTCTGCCAGAGCAAACAGAGAGGAGAAGCCTGACTGCTTGAGCAGCTCCTGATTGCTGTTATGGGGTAGAGAATTCCCTGGTAGGGACTGAATGTTGTTTAGCCGGACGGCTTAGATTTTTTAGGCTATAGCCCATGGGCTTGTGTTTTTGTGTTTGCTGTTTAGACCAGAGGACCGGGTGAGGCTATTAGGGTTGGAGGAGGCCTCATACGGTAGCGTGGGGACCCTGGCGCCAGAGAAGGTGCAACATTCAGGGTTGCACTGACCCCAGCCCCGAGAAGGGGAGCGGAGAATTGGAGGCCAGGTAAAGCTGAGGCTTCCTGAGCCCTGCAGGGGGGTTTGAGACCCTGAGGAGGAGATTTGGGGCCAGGCATGGCTATGGCCACCTGAGCCCCAAGGTGGTGGTAACCCCAGAGAAAAGGGGACAGCAAGAAGCCCCAGAGAGTGGGCAGTGTGAGAAGCCCCAGAGAGTCGGCAGCATGAGAAGCCCCAGAAAGGGGGTAGAGATTGATGAGTACCAGGGAGCATGGTTGCGAAGAAAGCCCGAAGTGCCGGCGGGGCACAGGTTGTGAGGAAAGCCAGCCCACTGGTGGGGTGAAAGAGAGCGAGACTGACCGAACAACATCCGGTACATCTGCGAGGCTTGGGCTGCGGTGTAAGGGGAGGAAAGGAGCCGCAGATAGTGCCCCTGGCATTGGGGCAGAAAATGGACAGTCTCCTGCTTAATTAACATCCTCTAATTAAGCAAGTAACAACAAGGCGTGGCAGACGAGAAGGTGGGTGGTTGGCCCATAACAGGTGGGCAGGGTCACTAGTGGACAGACCCCAGAGAGGTACACCTGTCACAATGGTGTATTGGCCAGGAACTTTTCATACAGCCGTATGCACCCTAAGACGGTGGTTTGCCCGTATGAGGAAACGAGCCCTTGGGTGCATCAAGAGAGCGCAATGGGAGTGGACTGTAATACCAGACCCAGAGTCACAGCTGCAGGTCAAGAACTGGCTACATCTAACAATACAGGCCTACGGGATCATGCCGCAGGACAAAAGACACTGCTAGCCAACACGACTGGAAGCACCCACCCACAACCAACAATCTGGGTATGGATGTGTGGCTACGAGACCAGAGTTGACGCTGAGGTGAGAGACGAGCCTCCCGCACTTATGATGAATGTGACAGTTGATGGAAAAAAGGTACAGGCTATGTTAGATTCAGGCACATTACAGACTATGGTGCAGAGGGACGTGGTACTGACAAAAGAAAAGGGAGTAGCAGATACAGTAAAAGTGCAGTGTTGGTGCGGGGACCCCCTTGAAATCGACAGGGTGTGGGCCACCCTACAAGTAGGCAAGAGGACTCGTCAGATGCTGGTTGGGGTTGCTGAGCATTTACCTTATCCGTTAGTATTGGGCTGTAACTGGCCTGAGTTGTTGAAAGAGATAACCAGCCTGAGGCTAGAGGAGAGGGCAGAAGTGTTCATGGGCACAACCGAACAACCTCCTCCCAAAGAAAGGGGTGAACAAGAGGTGGACATTGCACATTTATGGGAAGATGAGCATTTCTGGTTGGAGCAGAGTCGGGAGCCAGTTTTTCAGTCTGCATTACAAGAACACTTGGCCCAAAGAAATGGAGAGGTATTACGGCAGGAACTAATAAAGATGACGCCAAGATTCGAGATAAGAAATGACCTCCTGTACTGAGTTGAACAAGGGAAGCCTGAAGGAGGCGAGGTTGTACAGTTGCTGGTGCCTCGGCGCTATCGACGAGCTTTATTGAAGGTGGCTCATGAGCTCCCTATGGGGGACATTTGGGCAGGGATAAGACTGAGGCCCATATTTGGGCAAGGTTTTTTTGGACAGGAGCGTTGTGGGAAGTGGCAAGGTATTGCGCTTCATATCCCGTGTGCCAAAAAGTGAATCCAAGACAACCCCCAAAGGCTCCTTTAGTTCCGATGCCTTTGGTGGAGGTTCCCTTTGAGCAGGTGCCGCTGGACATTGTGGGGTCGCTTCCCCAAAGTAGCACCGGGAACCAGTATATATTAATTTTACTGGATTATGCCACGAGGTACCCGGAAGCTATGCCGATGCAGACTGTGTCTGCCCCAAAGGTGGTAAACGAGCTGGTGAAGATATTCTCCCACGTAGGACTCCCTAAAGAACTGCTGATGGATCAGGGAACGAATTTTACGTCACGGGTGTTTGAGGGAGTGAGCAAAGCTTTAGGAATTAAACACCTAAGGATAGCAGTGTATCACCCCCAAATGGATGGGCTTGTAGAACATTTCAATCAAACACTGAAACAGATGTTAAAGAAGTTTGTGGTCAAGAGCCCTCAGGAGTGGGATAAAATGATACCACTGTTGTTGTTTGTGGTACGGGAGGCACCCGAAGCCTCGACTGGGTTTTCACCCTTTGAATTATTATATGGCCGCCAACCAAGGGGGATCCTGGAGCTGATTAAAGAAAGGTGGGAAGAACAGCAGAGTAAAGACCAGATCCAATATGTAATACACCTGCAGGAACATCTTGAAGCAGCTCGGCGCACAGTATTAGGAAACCTCAGGGAGGCTCAACAACATCAAGTGAGATATTACAACCGAGGCACCTGGACAAGGCAATTTTGAAGTGGGAGTTCGTGTGTTGGTTCTATTGCTGGACTGGGAGAGTAAGTTGCTCGCTTGGTGGAAGGGACCCTACGAAGTTATATGCCAAGTGGGGCCCGTAGACTATGAGGTGTAGCAGACAGATAAACAGAAAAAGAAGCAGGTATACCATGTTAATATGCTAAAGAAGTGGGAGGACCAGGAATGCATGTACCTAGCCCTCCATCCCAAGGGATTAGAGTTGAGACCCTCGATGACCGAGGAGAGTGGACTGGGGAACATAAAACTGGCCCGGCAACTATCAAAAGCACAGAGAAGACAGGCCGCCGAGCTAATCAGGGAGTATGGAGATGTATTTCCGGGAAATTCCTGGGGAAGCTCGGGGTGTGGTACATCAGATAAGAACTCCTCCGGGCCAGGTGATCCGTGAGTACTGGCGATGGATTCCCCAGTGACTGCAAAGCCAGATAAAGACAGAAATAACGATAATGCTGGAGAAAGGCATCATATGCGAATCCCACAGCGACTGACGGAGCCCCATTGTAGCCGTACCCAAGTAACAACGAGGCATGGCAGGTGAGAAGGCAGGTGGTTGTTCCATAACAGGTGGGCAGGGTCACTAGTGGACAGACCCTGAAGAGGCACACCTGTCACACTGACCTACAGAGATCACCTCATAGTGCATAGATGATATGCTTCTGTCGTTGACCTGGCTGCTTGGGCTGCCAGTTCTAGTTTTTGTACAGCAGGCTGTCTGAGACCACTGTATCATTTCATATAAGCCACACAGTAACCATTAGGTGGCACTAGCTCTTGATCATTACAGACATAGTTGGACTGAAACTTGTGTGAGACTTACAGGCTAACTTTGTGTACATTAGGAACGAAGAATAGAGTAGTGAACACTGTCAAATGTTAGTAATTTAACAGGTTCAGCTCAGCTATGCTTATCCACAAATATACAAAACTATCCAAATTACTTTAGCAATCAGGTGGAAGATATTGTAAGAATATTCTTAGCTATGTAGTCACACTTCCTGCTGTTGGTCATACTATCGGACAATGCTGGGTAGATCATGACTGGATATAAACTGTTGTAATTCCATTATCAGAGGAGCTGTGAAAATTTGCAGTTTGAAGATTTGTCTATTCCCCACCAGTCTCAAATGTCGTGGTACTTCTAATATTGCCATAGCCAAAGGCAAGATGTTTTGCATGAAGGCATGTATAGCCATAGGAAATATGTTAACCACATTTTTATGGTACTCTAAAAGACTTAGTTTGGACATATTTTTTAAATCTAAACATGTTGACCCAGATTGAATTCTCTAAACCATTTCTAAAATATGCATCAAAATGCATTTTATAAACTCATATGTAATTATATTTATTATTTTAATATACACTATAGTGTAATAATTACTATTATCATCAGAGATCCTGGTATTCGTTGATAAAAGCCCACAAATTCTCTGATAACACCACCAAAACCTGTGATTAAAATGAAATGCCACTATGTAGAGAGGTATCAGTTGAACACAGTGTTTATTGATATATTTACAATTTGGAAGCAATTTGGAAACCTATCAGTGCCTCAATCATTATAATAAAATAAATTCTGAATACCTATACATTTTGGAGTTTTAATTTGGGTTTTTTATCATGGAAAATCAGAGCTCCCTCTGCCCCGTTTACTCACCAGGACACAGGTCCAAGCCCCTCACTTACAAGCCACAGCTCACACTCCCAAGCCCTGCTGGTGCCCCTCACTCCCCACCTACAGCCCCCCAACTCTCCAGCCCTGCCGGAGGGGGCCCCAGCTGCCAGGGCTACGGGGCCAGGGACTCAGGTCCACTGCCTCCTGCAGCAGCACCTGAGCACTGGCTGCTGTGTATAGGAGGCAGCAGCTGCTGCAACCTGAGCGAGTAGCAGAGTGCAGAGCCTGGCTACTCCTCCCTCCCAGGCAACATGGCCAGAGCATAGCCCATGAGCAGGCTGCCCACTGTGGACTTGGGCTCCCTGCCCTGCTGCCCTCCTCTTTGAAGCTTCTATAGCCTAGCAGGTGGGACCCAAAGCAGGAGGGCAGAGTGGGGCAGAACAGAGTGAGGGGAAATCTGCGCTTTTTTCTGTTTTTCTGTGAGAAACAGAAAACCTGGATCCCAGATTATTACATTAATGTTGCATTTTTGCCCTGAAATCCCAACCAAGATTAAGAATCCATTATGCTAGGCCTTATTCAACAGTGGTTCTCAACCTTTTTAGACTCAAGGCCTCCCTTGTTAGACTCAAGGTACTCCTTGGAAGTTGCCAGCTCTTCGTTTTCATTTATTTTTTTGACTATACAGCAATTCTTATGTTGCAAAGAATTTGGGAAGATCATAGCAGGTCAAAATATTTTTAATACTGTGGATTCCTATTTGAAATCTCTGAATGTGTCTCTAAAAGTGGAAATGTGTTTCCCTGGGAACAAGTAGCAGTGGTGCATATTTGTGCCACTGCAAAATGTCCTCGGGCATGCTCCTGCATGGGTGCTGTGGTGCACAGCAAATTGCCCAGGGTAGGATAGGGGAGGCTGGAGCCAGCATCTGGACTTGCCCCAGCAGACTTACCTGAGGTCCTGGCAATCTAGGCATTCAGAGCCTGGCCAGCAGCCAGATTCAGGCTCTGCCCAGCCAGGCTCTGGTTTCAGGCGGTGCATGCTGCAGCCATGTGCACTGCCCTACTTTTTTCTCCTGCTGGTTTTTTACATACCAGGATTTCCCAGTATCTAATTTTGCTATCAAGCTGCAAATATGCAGCATGGTGGAAAGAATTATGAGCACTGCTTGCATTTCATGGTACCACAGAAGGCTTTGAGGTGCCACATACTGCACATTCCTACTCATGAGGATGTGGCCTCTGCGTCATGTTTGCATGCTGTATAGTGCTAGCATTGCAAGGCATGCCATGGCACCCTTGAACAATCTCCAGGTACCCCAGGGTACCTGTTTGAGAATCACTGCTATACAAACACATAGTAAAAAACAGTCCTTGACTTCCAAATCTTACAAGCTAACTAGACAAGGCAAGAAAATCTGTGTGTGTGAAATAAGGCACAAAAAGTTTAAATGACTTGCCAAAGATCACCCAGAAAACCTGTGGCAGAGGAAATAAAACTAGCTCTTCTCAATCTCAGTCTACAGCCTTAAACATTCCTGTAGAGTTTACTTCTTTCCCTGATACCCAGTAATGTAGTTCTACAATATTCCAGTAGCATAATTAAGTGTATGTGTGTGCAGTGCAGGTGTGTGTAATATCGGGCACTAGTTTTGGGTACCAAATATATGTGGATGCCATTCTGGGGCCTCCCTCCCTAGAATCTGCACCCCAGCAGCAACCTGGTCCAAAAGCATGATGCTGTTGCTGTAGCAGTAACAACTGGGGAAGCAGATCATGCCACAGCAGCAGCAGCAGCAGCAGCAGCAGCAGCTGGGGACTTTGAGTCCCTGGAGCAGGTAAGACTCTCATTCCTTCCCCTCCTTCCCACTCTTAGCACTTTCTCCCCTATGGTGCTGAATGGCCCAGGGCATAAACCTTACTAGTTATATCTCTAATAGGTTCTATTTGGATGACCCTTGACAGAACTGAGTATTGCATGCATCTCAGGTAATGCTTTATGTAGAGCTGTGTGCTTTATAAAATATTTGTGTTAATATGAAAATGAATGTCTGTATCCTTTCTCCATATATTCTAAAAGAAATCAGTTAACCAGGCTGTATTTCAATCAAGAGGTTGCTGCTGTTCACAAAACAGCTTAAGCTGTCCTCTCATAGTTTATGATGTCAGCAGGACCCTTGATTGAAATACAGCCTTGAAATCCACCTCTCTGTATCAAACTGCAGTATATATTATTCTTGTAGTTTTAAAGACAGCTGTGTGAATTAATGAACTGATCTGAGAATCAGGGTTGGCCAAGAGCCCCATTTAAAAGTCATGTAGATGACCTCATAAAAACAGCAAAGAATGCTTACAGCTTGCTTGTAAAACAAATCTATTCCTTAATAACTCAAAATGCCCACATAATTCAGTACACATTTTAACTTAAAATGATTGCTTCATAAGAGAAGATGAAAATTTCCCATGAAAAAGACATTTAACTAGTACAGGCAACTATAAACCTTAATTGATATTTCACAGTATGTACAAGTTTGCTCTCCTGGGAGTGTAGAATATCATTTTTGCACCTGCACTCTAACTGCAGTCTTATAGTATTTCAGCCATTAAACATTTTTCATTAAAGCACTTCATATAGAATTAGTATAATCTGATTTTAACAAAAGCATTCTATATATAGGCTTTTCACACCATATTAATACATAACTGTTAGAACTGTAGAAGCAGTCTTGTGCTGTCGAATCTCATGGTTCTAGCCTCTGGCAAAAATAAGGGGTGGTCTGTGTCCAGAATGCCACATTTGTAAAACATATTTATGGTAATGTTCTCTACCTTATCCTGAAAGAAAGGTATTGCTAATAAATTAGGTTTCTTTCACATAAATTGCTTTGTGTGCTAGATTTCCCCAAAGAAATTGAGGAATCTAGTGAAAAAGCAGTTTACAGTAGAACACAATGCTATCACATTCTTTACAACTTCCATCCTCAGCAGTCATAAAACCTAACAGTAGAAGGGGTGTTTGCATACTGGGCAGCAGAGGGAATATTTTTGGTTGGCTATAACTTATCAAATCTGCAGAAATATTTGTCTTACGGCTTGTATTTTATAGTTGTTATCTTGCTGGCAATCTTAGGTGAACAGCTGTGCAATTTTAGGATGTATGATGTTAAAACAATTAATTGAAGGCAGTGGTGCAGATTAGATGTGGGTAGTAGTGAACATTACAGGGCTTTTCACCTTATGTTTGAGACACAGAGGGTGCGTCTAAACAAGACACTACTGTGCATTAGCAACAAGCTATTCTGCAGCAGCTCATGTCTACTGCGCAGTAGCATCTGAAAAAAAAAACATGCGGGGATGCTGCTGCACAGTAATGCCAGTTACTGCACAGCCTGCCACTTGTGTAGACACAGCCTCGTAAAAGTGGTCAAAAACTAGAAAGGCTGAAGTTCCTCAATCTTTTGTGGGACACCCTTGAGAATATCCACAGCTAAGAGTTTCCTCTTAAAATACATTTTCTGGGATTTTCCTTGGGTTGGTATTTCCTTCTGATAAATTTTTTAGTTGAGCTGGCCGAAACAGCACCGTTTCACTTCAATTCTTTTTTGACATTTCGAAAGCACAGTGTTTTGTTTCAAGTTTCATTTAATTTCATTTTAAAACCGCTGTTACATTGCATTTCGTTGAAACTGTTTCACTGTTTTGACACTGTTTTAACCTTTCACCTATAGGCTTTAATGAGGAAGCACAAAACTGCCTATAACTTTGTCATTTATTGACTGATTCAGGTGAAACTTACAGGGATAGTAGCCCCTTCTGAGGCCATGAAGCCTGAAAAGTTTCAAGGAGGTAGGTGCAGGGCTTTCTGGAAACCTGCACCTCAGATTCTTGAAAGCAAAATTTGTGTCGTGTGTGTGTTAAGGTGCAGTGGGGTGAAAACTGCAGGCATGATAGGCCCTGCAGAGGCCATGAAGCCTGCCAGCTTTCAAGGAGATAGGTGTAGGGGTGTGAGAGGGGAGGCAAAAGCCCCCCCAACATGTCCCAATTAGCCCTGGTACTCGCCATAGGGACGGAGATGAATGGCAGCTGTGAGGAAATGCCAATGCAGGCTCAGCAGTTCTGGAGTTACCTAGCCTGAGAATCAGCAAGCCCCAGGGGTGGGGCTTCATAGAAGTGCGGGCTGCTCAAAGAGCAGCTGGAGAGGCAATCAGCTGGCTGGAGGGAGAGGAGTGGCACGCCGACTGGGTGATGCTGGCTGTGGAGCCAGGCAGCGTCAGCCCTGGACAATGAGGGATGGCTAAACCCATCAGGCAGCCTGGCGAAAAGGGAGGAGCAGGAGGCAGGTGCATTGGAGCCCTATGGAGAAGTGACAAGTACCACCAGGTGGTGGCACCAGGAGTGATTAACTCTGAGTCAGCTGGGCCCTGGGAAAATCACACATGGGGGAACACCAGCTTGAGGAACACCAGCTGCTCCATGAAACAAGGATCCCAGCAGGTGCAGTGGGGTGTCATAACATCCCCAGCAATGCTGAACACCCTCTCATTTGGAACACTGGTTGGTGGATAGGACAGGTGTTCCTGGGCAACCGTGGCCAGATCTGGCCACATCTGGCTGCAGCTTGCCTAGTAGGCTACAGGGTCACACAGCAGTGGCTCCATGTCCTTGGTGAGATAGGCAGCCACCAAGGACTGAGTGCTACCTGCCTGATGGTGGGGTCTAGTGCCTCTGGATTCCACCATGGAAGCCATTACATTGGCAGCACCTGTGGTGGAGGAAGAGACTGGCTGGTGGATGGCATGCTAGCATTGGACAGTGGATCCTTCTCTTCTACATCCCCCTGCCTCCACCATTCTTACTTCCTGATTGTCTTCACCAACAGCTCCATCCAGTGATCCAAGGTTTGGCAGCTGCATATGCTGCCCTTCACCCTTGGGTTATACATGGTGGCCATCACATGAACCATACTGGATTGCAAAGGATCAAGCCTTTTCCTGATGCCCTCCTTCAGCCGCCTCATCAGTGCCTGCACTTCTAGTCACAGAGGCTTGCCCCAGGCAGGAACATTGATCCCCTGGAAGCTCTCCATTTGGCTCTGAAGTTCCTCACTACAGGGATCACCTGGCTAAGGAGGGCATTGCCGGTGCTGAGGGTCTTGGTGGCCTTGAGGAAGGGGTTGAGCACCACCAAGATCTGGAAGATGGTACCTCACTCAGCCCTGTTAAGGGGACCACTGATCCCAATCTCCCAGAGCAAGATTGCTCCACCAGCCTCTTGAGCATCAGGTATGTGGAGTTCCACCGAGTCTCCACATCCTGCATGATTTTGTGCTGCAGAATGTTCAGCTCTGCTTGTTTGTCCCACATCATCTTGCCCCCCTAGATGCTCTGCTGGAAGTAGCCTTCCACCTTCCTATATTTGGAAATGAGCTTGCTGGTGGTGTTGGTGCCATCACTGGCAGCCCTGTCCCCCACTAAGGCATCCCTGACTATGAGGTGAAACTTGTGTGCCACACAGCAGATGCCAACAAAGGCATCGTGGATTGCCTTGAGCATATTGGCCTCATTGTTGGTGACCATGAACCGACGGGTGAGCTCACCCTGCCCAATGAGCCACCTCTGCATCAAGTTGTTCATGGCCCCCATGATCTCTGTTGCCATGTGGGACTCATCCATCACCTCGACTTGAAGAAGATCCCACCAATGGACTGACTGGTCGCACCAGTACCCTGTGAGGGGGAGGTAGGTGTGATCTCCACCCCAGCTGCTCCAGATGTCCAAGGTGAAGTGTAAGGTGAAGTGTGGACCTGCCTCGTGCAGCTCCTCCCTCAAGTAGTCCCTGCATGCCTCATACAGGGATGGCACCACTGTCCTACTGAAGGTGTTGCATGTGGGCACATGGTAGAATGGGACCATTAGCACCATGAGCCGCCTGAATCCTGGATGCTCAACTAAGCACAAGGGCTGGCCATCCAAACCAAGCATCTCTGGGTGACCTCACTTGCCTTGAAAATGTGCCCCTCTTTGTCCCCACCTTTCCCCCACTGGTCCAGGGTGGCCTGCCTCTGCATTGCTGGGACAGGGGCTTTGGAGTGAGACAGGGACTTCCTTTTGGGCATGCTCCCATTGGTGCCAAACTGAGGAGGAGCAAGGGCAAGGGAGTGGTGCCTGAAGAGATGCATCAGCATCCCCATGGTGCTCATGTGTTTTGTTCCCTTGCCCTAGCTGGTTTTGGCTTGGCAGTGCAGGCAGATAGCATATGTGGGATCATCTGCCAACTCAAAATGATCCTAAACCACAGTACCTGCTCGCTTCTGGTGTGTGGGTCCATGTATGGATAGTGCAATTTCCCCTGCATCAGCAGGCAGAGGTACAGCAATAGGAGGAGCAGACTCAGCTGAGCCACTTGCCTCCGCAACCTCTACCTCAGCCTCCTCTAAAGTGCATTCTAGGGCAGGATACCTGGGTCTAGGGGAAACTTGAGGGTTGTAGAGCACAAACTCAGATGATTTCCCCTCCTTCCCCAGAATTTCCCTTGATAGGGCACTCAGATCCAGATCCAACTCTTGCTCTGGCACTGGAAGGCTCAGCATAAGAAGCAAAATGGAGGTGGAGGAGACTGTCATGCTGGTGCTGGTGCTACTCCTTGTTCTCATGGTGGTGGTGGGGGTGGTTATAGCTGGTGCTCCTGGAGGGGATGCAGTCTCAGGCACAGGCAGTGTCAATGGCACTGCTCCCCTGTCCTTGCTGCTTCTGGAAGCCTCATCCCTGCTAGTTGTAGGAAAGAGGCTGCATCTCAGTTTGGGGAGGGAGGTGAGGAAAATTACAGCTCTCCCTCTACGCCCTCTTCTGCCCCTCCCTGAAGGCTTGCCAGCTGCATAATGTGTTTCATAGTGTCTTATTTTTATAAAAGTATATAAATGTATCTGCATTTCTATATAAATTCTATAAGGTATGTATATGCTGCAAGGTATAAATGTATAGAAATAAAATATAAATGTATCTCCCTTCCTATATAAATTCTATAGTGTAATATCCAATATAATTATAACATTGAAAAGAATAAATCAATGAATATAATAATAAAATAAAAGGGTCTAGAAGAAAGCAAAAGGTATTGTGGAATCCCACTTGCTAGGCTAGCGAGTAGGAAATCATTCAAGCCAATGGTAGTAGAAGCCTTCATTGTCTAATGCTCCTGAGCTGGTGGAAGATAGCTCAGTAACTGTTAGACCTGAAGACAGAAAGCAGTCCAGTTCAAACAATACTGCCTTTTATGCTCTTTTCCCATCCCTCCCCCAGAGCACTGGGATTGAAAGGGACCTCAGGAAAGGATCACAGTCACTGGCCAGCTGCACAGTCAAGATGAGAGCAGTCCTTTCCCCCTCTTCCCCACTCTTTCCCATCCCTCTCCTTACTTTCTGTTTCCCTGTAGGCAAGCCTAGCTTAACTTGAAACATTTTGAAACTTTCAAAACGTATTGACTTCCCTCGTTTTATTTCAAGGCTGTTACGAAGCCCTTTGTTTTGTTTTGATTTTGTTGTTTTGAGCTTGAAATGAGTTGAAACAGTGTCAAATGAAACAAACAGTGAAATTTCGCACAGTCCTACTTTTTAGCCTTATAGACCATCAGCACCTTTCTACATCTTGAAAAGTGGCGCTTTTTGGCATTGGTGCATGTAGAATTTGACTATTCATTTTTTCTTGACCAGTTAGATAGGCTTATAAATTAAAAACAAAGGTAAGATGACTGTCAATTTCAATGGTTTTGAGTGGGTTTTAAACTCTGCATTATATTACTGCCCTAAGCAAGACCCTCTAGGCAGATGAAGCCCAACTGAAAGAAGAAGGAGGTAGCTACACATTTTTTTGGAAAGGAAAGTCACCTACAGAGAGAAGCATTCATGGGGTTGGCTTTGCCATCAAAAACACAACTGTCAGTCAGCTTTCAGAACTCCCTGTGGGCATTAATGAATACCTTATGACTCTCAACCTCAAGCTCAGTAACAACCAGTATACTACAGTCATCAGTGTATACATCCCCACGCTTGACAATGAAAAAGTTAACAAGGAACAGTTCTATTGTGCTCATCACACAGTCCTGACTGCCACTGCCAAGGAAGTCACCTCATGGGTGACTTTAACACAAGAGTTGAGAGAGACTCTGAACACTGGAGTGGCACCATTGGGAAAGTGGGGGTGGGGCAAGTCAAATCCAATGATATGCTCCTCCTCAAAAAATGTGCAGAGCATGACTTACTCATCATGAACACCATCTTCAGACAGAGTGAAAAATATAAGACTACTTGGAAACATCCACACTCCAATCACTGGCACCTTTTTGACTATATATGATTGTACTACTGTCTGTATCATCCGAGTCCTGAGAGGTGCAGGTGACTGCTTGATGGACCATCGTTTAGTCAGATCAATCATGGACATGCAGCTTGTACCACAACACCGTAAGCAACCGACAGGAATGTGGAAGAGATTTAGCATGAAGACACTCCAAGACAAAGCTAGATGTGAAGCTCTATGATCTACCTGATAACATCAAGGGCATCCAGGCATACTGGGATGAGCTTAAGAACATTATTCACAAGGCATGCACTGAATCAATTGGCTACTTCATTTGCTGTCACCAAGATTGGTTTAATGAGAACAATGAGGAAATCCTAGTACTTATCCATTAGAAGAGAGCCACATTCTACAGTTGGAAAAATTAACCCTCCAACCAACAAAAATGAGAGGCTAACCACCGTCTCAAAGCTGTAATTCAGAGGAGGCTATGGGACATCAAGAACCAGTGGTGGCAAGCAAGGGCCATTGAGATCCAGAGTTTTGCTTACCAACATGACATGAGAAGCTTCTTTCAAGCAATAAAAGCCATCCATGGGTCACATTCCAGTGGCCTAACCCCTTGTGATCCCAGGACATCTCCACCCTTCTCATGGACAGTGTATCAAGCAACGCTGGAAGGAGCACTTCAAGACTCTGCTCAACTGTGAATGTACGGTTTCAGCTGCCACCATCAAGTCTATCCCTAAAAACCAAGTAATAGAACCTCTTGTTGATCTCCCATCTTGCAAGGAAATCTGGTGTGCCATTACTTAGACCAGTAACAATAAGGTGCCAGGCCCAGATGGCATCTCCAAAGGGGGCTTCAAAGCTGGTGGAACAGCATTAGCACAAACATTTCACCAATTTCTCATCAAAATATGGGTTAACAAGGAAGTTCCACCTGACTTAAAGAATGCCAACATTGTGACCATCTTCAAGAAAGGGAACAAGTCAGTGTATGGGAACTACAGAGGCATTGCCCTCCTCTTTGTTGCTAGGAAGATTCTTACTTGCATCCTCCTGAATCACCTCTTCCCCCTTGCCAAAGATGTCCTTCCAGAATCTCAGTACGGCTTTAGACCATCTGGGGGTATCACCAACATTATTTTTGTTGCACGAAAGATCCAGGAGAGGTGTAGAGAGCAACACCAGGAGCTGTTTGTGGCATTCATTGGCCTAACCAAGGCCTTTGACTCCATCAATCGTGAAGCCTAATGGAAGGTGCTGGCTAGGTTTGGTTTTCCACTGAAGTTCATCAGTGTCCTTAGGCTACTCCATGATGGGATGATTGCTACAGTTCTTTACAATGGATCAGAGACAGACCCATTTACCATCTGTACTGGTGTCAAGTAGGGCTACGTCATTGCCCCAACACTTTTTTCCATCTATCTTGCTATGATTTTGATTCTCATCCATAACTGTCTTCCTCCCAGAATTTGGGTTGAGTATTGAATGGACAGTCAGCTCTTCAACCTGCAGTGTCTTCACTACAAAACAAAAGTTACCAAGACTAGCATCACTGACCTTCAGTATGCTGATGACTATGTTATCCTCACTCACACTGAAACTGATCTGCAATCCTCCCTTGACCTTTTCTCAGGTGCCTATCACAGCCTGGGACTCTACCTTAACATTAGGAAGACCAAAGTGCTCCATCAGTCTGCTCCAGCATGAGCTGACCCCCTCCTCCCAAAAATTACTATTGTTGAAGAACCCCTGGAAAACATTGAGCATTTACCAAACTTAGGCAGTCACTACTCCCAGTCAGTCAGTCTTGATGTAGAAATTGAAATAGAATTTGCTGGGCCAGCATATTCTTTGGAAACCTGATTTGCCATGTCTTTGCTGATCAAGATCTGCAGATAGAAACTAAGATCCTGGTCTACAATGTAGTAGTTATCCCCATGATTCTATACATGTGTGAGATTTGGGTGACAGCTTGAAGTCAACTTAAGTGCCTGGAATGGTTCCACCAGCATTGCCTCAAGAAGATTCTTTGCATTAGATGGGAAGACTACTGCACCAATGCCAGCATCCTTTCTGCAGCTGACATAACCAGCATTGAGGCAAAGATCATAAAACATCAGCTCTGCTGGGCTGGCCACTGTGGGCAGATGGCTGATGCTCATTTCCAAAAAGAAGTCCTCTTCTCTCTGCTTAGTCATGGTAAGAGGACCTGTGGAGGACAGAGGAAGTGCTACAAGGACACCTTGAAAGCATAACTTAAGAAGGATGGTATCAACCCTACAATTTGAGAAGTGCTGACTGGTAACAGGTGTCAATGACACTGCACCATACATCAAGCTACATCCCACTTCAAAGAGAACTGTCTTGCTCAGGAAGCTGAGAAATGGCAGAGGAGGAAAGAAAGTGCATGACATCCTAGCCAACAACTGTGCCCCCTTCCTCCCCAGCCTCCCAAGGCACCACTTGTTATATCTGTGGAAAAACTTGCAGTTTGGATAGGATTCCTCAGCCACCTTAAAACTCACCAGCAATCCTCCCCCGCCACCACCCCTGGAAGACATCATCCTCATATTGAGGGATAGCCAATGATGATAAAAGTTGTGGGAACAGAGGAAGGACAAATGATGATATCTAAAGTGTTGTGAGATACAATATTTTCACTCCCCACCTCTACGCAGTAAGTCATCTTTTGTCAAAAGTATTATGTCTTTCAAGTGTATCACTTATACCAGACCCTATTGCTTAAAATCATATGATTACTGTAGTAACAACTGACTCTTTTAACTGAATTTTTAATTTGGAGCAGTAATATAGCTAGGAATGGAAAGCTGTATGTCTCACTGATGGTGGATAGTCCTGAACTTGCAAAAAATAATTTAATTGTCCATGAAAATATGTCCCCTGTTGTCACTTCCACCTCAACCATAGATTAAAGTTTCAAGCATGTATTTGTTATTTGGGCCATACTACCTTTTCCATGGGTGTGTCTAAATGAGATGCTACATTGCTGTAGCAACGTGCTATGGTGACATAGCATCAGCAGGCAAAAACAATGACACCGCAGCTATGTTTCTGTAGTGACATGCTCCCTCACTATAGCACATCGCTATGGTGACATAGTGACTAAAAATTACTGTGTGCTGCTGGCATGACACAGTAACAGCTGTTACTGCACTGTCATTTAGTACTTCCTAAAGGACGTCATAGGGGCATGTGTAGATGCACCCTGTATCTCCAAAGAGCAACGGTCAGAAAACTCTTACTCCTTGCCCTTACCTATACTACTGTAGGTATCCAAATAATATTTGGATTTTCATAGATGTCATAGATTTCATAGATATTAGGGGCTGGAAGGACCTTGTGAGATCATTAAGTCCAGTCCCCGCCCTGCCATAGGTAGGAAGTCAGCTGGGATCAAGTGACCCCAGCAAGAAAAACATCCACACTTTTTTTAAAGAGTCCAGAGTACGTGCTTGCACCACCTCTGGGGAGAATCTGTTCCAGACCCTGAACACACACACCGTTAACAACTTTTTTCTTATGTCTAGTCTAAATCGGCCTTCCTGGACTTTATGGCCATTAGACCTTGTTATCCCTTGGAGAGCTCTAGTGAACAGCTGTTCTCCCAGGTCCTTAAGTACCCCTCTTATATAATTGTACCAAGTCCACCCTGAGCCTTCTCTGTTCCAGACTGAAGAGTCCCAAGTCCCTCAGCCTCTCCTCATATGGCTTTCCCTCCAAGCCTTGGATCATATAAGTGGCTCTCCTCTGGACTTTCTCAAGCTTTTCCACATCCCTCCTGCAGTGGGGGGCCCAAAACTGGATGCAGTACTCCAGCTGTGGTATCACCAGGGCCGAGTCAAGTGGGAGGATGACATCCCTCATTTTGCTCGAGATGCATCAGTGGATGCATGTCAGAGTTTGGTTTGCTTTCCCAGCCACAGGATCACATTGGTGGATTCTCTACAAGAAGATAATTTTTTTAAACTCTTCTGACCAGGGACATTGCTTTATGCATATTCCATAGTGTAATGTATATCAATAAATATGGCAATTGGACCCATCTGCACTATATTTCTATAAATCTTGATGCAGCATGAAGATTTCAATTTGGTATTTGCAAGCTATATATCCAGCAGCCAGAATTTAAGAGACAGGGAACCACCCATGATGATTTGCCATATGTAAGATATAATGAGATCATTCTTTAAGTGCTTAGTCCTTCATAATAACTACAATACCTGGATCAAATATCAGGCTTTTTGCCAGCAGATCTCAAAGCACTTTACAAAGATCAGTATCATTAGCCCTATTTTATAGATGTGAAAAGAGGTAGAGGGGGTCTGTTCAAGGTCATCAAGTTGGGTTAGGGGTATTGCTGAAAACAGAAACCAAGTCATAGCATATCCGAGTCCAATGCTCTTGTCAAACAGAAACACTGCCTTTCATGCTTTAGGGATGATATAAATATAACTTAGTAAAATAACCCAGACTTTCAAACTTATATTACATTATTTTTGTACCCAGCTTTAGCTGTCTGAGATTTGATCTTCATAGACATTGAACTCCTACTGGAGGTATAGGTACCAGCATTGGGTGTCTGAAGCTGGGACCAGAATTTAAAGGTTTCTTCTCAAAATTAGTCCAATTTGTTCAACATTTATTGACCACTACCAAATAGTCTATTTGCATACATGTTGGATGTCAGTTGCGGAATCCTCATTTCCATTGTAGTCATCTTGAACAAAATGTATAGTGGAGAACCCAGAGTCATCATTTATCTTTCTTCATACAAATGGTGGTTGTCTCAGATATCCAAACATTGATTCTATAGCATGACCTTCTGGAAGTTTTACACAAATAGAGGTGTTAGTCATTTGCAACTCTTTCTGTCTGAAGGTTCAATTCATGTATTTACTGAGCATTCAACACATCTGAAAATGGGGCCTAAAGATTCATAGATTCATGACACTAGGGCTAGAAGGGACCCCAGAGGATCATCGAGTCCAGCTCCCTGCCAGGGGGCAGGAAGTCAGCAGGGATCATAGGATCCCAGCAAGATAAACATCCAAATGTCTGCTGAAGGTGTTCAAAGTAGGTGCTTGAACCACCTCCCGTGGCAGTCTATTCCAAACCTTGGGGGCTTGGACAGTAAAGAAGTTCTTTCTTATGTCTAGCCTGAAACGGTCATGGAGGAGTTTGTGACCATTCGACCGTGTCATCCTCTGGTGAACAAGCATTCCCCCAGATCCTGGCGAGCACCCCTGATAAACTTGTAGGTGGCCACCAGATCACCTCTAAGCCTGTGCTTTTCCAGGCTGAAGAGTCTCATGGCTCTCAGCCTCTCATCATAAGGTCTGTTTTCCTGACCTCTGATCATGTGCGTGGCTCTCCCCTGCACTCTCTCAAGCTTCTCCACATCCGTTTTTGAATTGGGGAGCCCAAAACTGGATGCAGTACTCCAGCTGTGGCCTCACCAAGGCCAAGTATAACGGGAGAATGATGTCCTGGGATTTGCCTGAGAAGCATCTGTGGATGCAAGCCAGCGTTTTGCTCACTTTACTAGCTGCAGCATTACATTGAAGGCTCATGTTCACCTTGTGGTCAATCATGACCCCCAAGTCCCTTTCATCTGTGGTGCTAGCCAGCATAGCATTGCTGAGCATATAAGCATGCTGCGAGTTTTTCTTCCCAAGGTGGAGAACCTTGCATTTTTTGGTGATAAACACCAACAGGTTCTCATCCGCCCATTTCCCAAGGCTGTCAAGATCTTCCTGGATCGCCCTCCTGTCCCCAGGTGTGGATGTTTTACCCCAGAGTTTGGTGTTGTTGGCGAACTTGGTCAGTCCACTTCTGACACCAATGTCTACATCATTAATGAAAATGTTAAATAGTATAGGCCCTAGCACAGAGCCTTGAGGGACCCCACTAGTCACAGCACACCATTACGATTGACTTCTGTCAACCACCACTCTCTGGGTCCTACCGCAGAGCCAATTCCCCAGCCAACGGATTGTGGTAAGGCCAAGGCTGCTGTTAGCCAGTTTTGCCAAGAGGTGATCATGGGATACCATATTGAAGTTTTTTTTAAAGATATGACATCAATCTCTTCCCCCTTGTCCAGGTGATACATCACCTGGTCATAAAAGGAAATGAGATTGGCCAAGCAAAACCTACCCGCAACAAACCCATGCTGGCTATTCCTTAGGATATTGCCGTCAGCCAGTCCATTAAGGATGGCCTCTTTGATAATCTTTTCCAAGACCTTCCCCGGGATAGAGGTCAGGCTGATGGGCCTATTGTTTGCCAGATTCACTTTCCTCGCTTTCTTGAAGATAGGTACCACATTGGCCTTCTTCGAATCCTCAGGCACTTCACCAGAGCACCAGGAGTTCTCAAAGATCTGTGCCAGGGGCTAATCTATGATGCTTGCCAGCTCCTTGAGTACCCTCCGGGGTAAACAATCAGGGCCGGCTGACTTGAAGGTATCCAGCCTCTCAAGCTGTTTCTTCATGAGGTCAGCTTTGACGGAGGGTAAGGAATCTCCGTCACCCAGGCTTCCCTGTCCTGTAGTGGACAGTGTCCTTATTTTTAAGGAAAATCTTTTTCAGGTCATTGGCCAGTTGTCTGTTTCTTCAGACATATGCAATGATGTCACTTCATAGTTGGTAAGGTCGGAAAGGACCTGAGCAGATCATCAAGTCCAACCTTCCCGCCATGGCAGGAAAGAGTACGGGGGTCAAATGACCCTGGCGAGGTGTTCATTTAGCCTCCTCTTAAAGAACCCAAGGGTAGGAGCCAGCACCACTTCTCTTGGAAGTTGGTTCCAGATCGTAGCCGCCCTGACTGAAGTAGCGCCTCCTGATATCTAGCCTAAATCTACCCTCTGCCAGCTTGTGACCATTATTACTTGTTACTCCTGATAGTGCTCAGGGAAACAGGGACTCCCTCAATGCCTGCTGGTCCCCCCTGACCAGTTTGTAAATGGCTTCTAAGACCATATTGACACATCTAAATAAGAGGTCAAGCCATGCTAGTAGCCTTAAATGGGCAGCTGAAGATTTCATTGGTGTGTGTAAGAGCAGGTGGATAATCAGAAGCAAGGAGGAGGAGTAAAAATTGAACCCACATTTCACATGAAGACCTACAGGGCAATGAGTTTTAGGAACCTTGCTCAATGAAATGGTCCCTAAGTTAGCAGTTTTAATGCTAATTTGTGAGGGGGACTCCACAAGTCATCATAAGGGAAAGTGGAAAATCTTTGCCTTACAACTATTCCTAGTCTTTACCCACTCTATTGTACCAGAAATTCATTGTGTTAAAAGAAAACCTTCATAAACTGGCAACCGCATTTCCATTATTTTGGGATGCATATTGTAATGTTTTTAAATGTCTCTTCAGCTTCCTGAACAGATTTTGGAAATAATTTAGGATGAGACACTTCTTTCAGAAATCCATCCCAGATTTGACACTGTGCTTAATGCACGTTGAGAAAGGACTTTGGACATTTGCATTTCATAACTGCAGACTTGTTTTAAAAAAGCCCTATAACAGCTGAGCCATGAAGCCATGATAAGTTCAGTATCTGGGAATACTACAAGCAACACCTTTCAGAATGCTAGAAGGCTACAGTGCAAGGCAAATGACAAGGTGGAATATTTAATAGATTTCATAGATTTCATAGACATTAGGGCT
>NW_017728992.1:133818394-133821213 GCF_001723915.1 Gavialis gangeticus | reverse complement strand
CTGTGCCCTCCTGCTGCCTTTCCTCCAAGATGGAATAGACTTACCTTGTGCATTGAGGATCACTCCCTTGAGGAACAATCACTCTTGTTGAACTCCCCTCTCCCTGGGGTCATGGTCCCTTAAGGCCTGATAGACAAGCCTCCTGAGCTTGTCAAAGTCAGCTTTCCTGAAGTCAAGGACTTCCGTGTTGCTGACTGACTTGCCAGCTTTACAATGGATGGTGAAGGTGATCAGCTGGTGGTCGCTGTCACCCAGCTTCCCATCGATCACTAGGTGAAACAATAGTACCAGTAGGTATATTTTACTCTGGGGACAGTGTATGTTTGGGAGGTTAGTGGGGTTATATTTCTTTCTAGTCCCTCATAGCGGATGAAAATTAGTTTCCCAGAATGCCAGGGGCAATATGAAATGGCTAGTATGCAGCTCTGTTACCAACATACAGCATGGTATTAAGCAAGTTCATTACCTCTGTGTACCCCTTTTTCATGTACCACCATTTCTCTCTCTTGTGTATTTGATTTTAAGGTCTTTGAGGCAGGGACCTTCTTTTGGTATGTGTTTGCATGGTACCTAGCACAATGGAGTCCTAACTTCTGCTGGGATTTCTAGGCCCCTGACAGATGTTACACTTAAGACATAATTAAAATATGTGTAATTAACTTTGTGGCTGTTTCTTATCACACTTTTAATTCAATGTGTGGCCAGTGCCCAGCCTTTCAAGACTCCCGTGTGCTCCAGAAGCTAGGATACCCTGTGTGGTTCCATAGCTGGGACCCTAATCAGATGATCAGAGATCTCAGCCAGGGGCATGCACCATAAGAACTCTGATCATTTGACATGGCTCCCAGCCACAGAAACATATGGTGTACTCCCCCAGCTAGGAGCCAAGCTTGCTACTTGCCAGTGCAAGGGGAGACCTGCACCAGCAACATGGCACAGTGTGATCTGATTTGGGATCCCACAGTCACACCTCCTGCCATGCACATATGGTATGGCAGGAAGCCCAATTGTTGGGATCCCACATCAGATCCTATTGTGCCTTTTTATTTTAATGTCTTTCATGGGTCCTAAACATTGCTGTAATATAAATAATAATAAATGGGTTCTGCCATATATGGAGGCTTCTGGAGTGAAATCCTAGCTCACTAACTTCAATGGAAAACACAAATTGCCTTCAATGGAGTCTACAATTCACTCCTGAACTTTTATGAAGAGAGTCTAAAGGGAACAGGTTTTTATCACACTTTAAATTCTAGGTCACACTCCAAACCAGATGTTACTGCATACAAGTCAAATTAGATCCTATTGCTAGCATTTCTGCTAAGGACAACTATATTATTACATGAAGACAGAAAAAAGCAGACTTTAAGTTTACTATGTTTGAGTCACTTACCATGTCAGACTTAATTTGATAAATTCTATATTTTCTATGGCTTGACTATATAGATTTAAAAGGTTGGACTCTAAATATGGTTTTAGTAAGAAAAAAACAAGCAAACAAAAATAACATTTACTAAGGAATCCTATCAGTGAATTGTGGTTGATTTTTTTTCAAATTATTTAAGTTTCTATCCACCATCACACCATTTAATTGTTGAATACACCTCCATTATTATGCTTGCAACTGGACTGATTCTGTACTTATTCCCATATTTCAAATGTTAATTTTGCTTGATTATGTGTGAAATAAGTTTATCTATGGAGCAATCAATCAGTTCTGTCTGTTTGTACAGTTCACATCTGTGATGGTAGCTTCTTTTATAAATAAGACACAGTAAATTCCATAATCTATGAAATAATTTTAACCCAAATGAGCATTCTGTGCCCTTCTTTCATGGAGATTGTTTAAAACAAGGCACACATGTTACAATAGTAATTGAACCCTCACTGAGAAAGTGAAGTTTTCCATAGTGTCTTAAATCAATCATTCTTACATATTTGAAAAAGAGTCAGCACGGTGGCTTGAGCAGATAATATGGGACCAGCACTTTCCTTTCTCAGGACTGGGAACTGACATTTTCTTTTTTACCTGAATGCTTATTTGCTTTTGTTACACCCTTACTATAACTTTTTTTTGGAGGGGTGGGGGTAAATGCCACTGCTATGTAGTCTATCAAAGTACTAGCCATTTGTTAAAGATGTTTATAATCTGATCCACTGATATGATACATGCAAAACCAATTAAAATCCTTTTTATAAATAATAGTAATAACAGTTTTGTTGGACCAACTTTGTAGCTGAGACAGAAGTTAGAGAGGTTTTTGGGTACAAAGTTCCCTTCTTCAGTGCTCTGGAAGAAGCAGAAACAGCTCAGGGAAAATACCAGTTAAAACAACAGGATTACTACTTGCATAAATAAATACATTCAAGTCTCACATTTGGGCTTATGATGCAAGATATAAGTTGTATATTTAATGCCAAATAAGTTATCTTCTTTTAACCATGAACATTAGGCATCCAGTTTTGTTAAACTCTTTTTTTAAACACAGCTGTTCTTGTAAATATTAAGGAGCAATGTAAACTGGCATAGTTCTATTGATTTTAGGTGAGATATGCTAATTTACTTCAGCTCCAGATCTAGGCCCAGTTCATAGAATCATAGAGAAGCAGAACTGGAAGAGTCCTTCAGAGATCATCTAATTGATCGTAGTTCAAACTATAGTTGCAAAGAGAAGTTAAACTTGATTCTTGAAAGATGAGTATAATATCTACCGAATTAGCTCGGGTTTTTGTCTCCAGGATTGTAAAACCTTCAAAGAAGAACTAATTCATTATAATCTCTTTCTACAAAGCAGGAGACAGAGGAGTTCTGATTCAAT
>NW_017728992.1:133800797-133813394 GCF_001723915.1 Gavialis gangeticus | reverse complement strand
ATCTACCGAATTAGCTCGGGTTTTTGTCTCCAGGATTGTAAAACCTTCAAAGAAGAACTAATTCATTATAATCTCTTTCTACAAAGCAGGAGACAGAGGAGTTCTGATTCAATTCAATTTGGAGGGTTCCAATTCAATTCAGAGAGATTAAAGGATCTCCTGATTACATTCGGATTCGAAGATTCAGCCACTGAATCGGGCTGAATCTCTGCCAAATTGAATCAGAGACCAAAGCTTCGCACAGCCCTATTGCTTACCAAACAACTGAATCTAAACATGCTGTTCTCAAATGTATTTGTGGCAGACTTCAGCTTTTTTAACTCATAGTTTCCATAGAAACTATGAAATTATGAACAAACAATGAATTGAACCACTGTCCCCAATTTGGGCTGAATCCAAATCTGAATCGAGTATGGCCCATTTCACACATCCCTGGTAAGCAAGGTGACTGCAAGAGTAATACGCGACTCTTAGGGTTTGTCTACATGTGCATTTAAGTGTGCCTAAATTTAATGCACATTAGCTTAATGCACATTAAGCAGGTTCTGGCAGATGTCTACATGTGCAGACATTAAAGCGTATTAACACTATGTGTGGGCTGCCTTGGGATTAAAGTTAGCCCCAAGGCAGTCCATAGACACAGGGTTAATGCACTGTAAAATATCTACACATTTGTTAATGCGTTTTAACCATTCACACCTAAATTTGATACTTAAATTTGCAGGTATCAAATTTATATACAAATAGCTTAAACTCACCAGTTTTAAAGCTTGTGCATGTGTAGACATGCACCCAATGCACCTTATATTTAGGCTAATGCACCTTTAAGTGTCTTGTGTAGACATGCCCATAGTTTGGATGACCAAGAGATTCAAACCTTTTGCATACTCATCCCCTTCGCCTTTGGAGACTAGTTTATTCGCATTAAAGTATGCATTAAAACAGACTGTTAGGAAGGCAGTTTTGTCTACTCGCTATAATGCAGAACTGTGATTTGGATCAAAGTTTAATCATCATGCCTCAGTCTCTCTATATATGATACATAGACAATTCTACTAACCTCCTTTTGTAAAGCACTTTGGGATCTACAGTGAAAAGTGTGATATAAAAGCTAAGTACTGTTATTGTGTGAAATTTCTCAAAAATTCTTTTGTAGGTCAAAACTTTTTATTATTAAGAAATCTATGTTTATTCTACTCTTCCACTGACATATTTCAGACCATTAATGTTTCTACCAACCCAAAGCACATAAGAGCAACATTTTACATGCGCAACATTTGGTGGTGTTACATGAGGGGTTGCTGGTGTCTATCAAGAATGGGTTTTATTTTGTTCTTGTGCTGTGTTTGCTTATAGGCTATGATACAAATGGATCACTTCAGACTTTCAGGCCAGCAAAAAAATCTCTCCCTTTTGCTTTTTTAAATGAATGGGAATCTGAGTGGTTGTCTTATTAGCCACTCACAGAGTATGTCTACACATGATGCTATGTTGCCATAGCAACATGCTACGGTGACATAGTATCTGTGGGCATCTACATGTGATCAGCAGCCACATCACCACAGCAACACTCCCCCATTATAGCGTGCTGCTATGGTGAGGTAGCTACTGAAAATAACCATGCACCATGCATACGCACGGTACGGGTTGTTACTTAGTACCTTTGGAAGTACTAAATGACAGTGCAGTAACAGTGTCGCCATAGTGACGTGTAGATGCACCCACACTCTGTATAAATTTTGGACTTAGGTCTGCAGAAGTATTTTTCAGTAAGGAAATACTTCCTATTAATAATCTTTAGCATGCTTTTTTATTGATGGTGAGCACACCTTCAGTTTACAGCAGTGTGAGGTAAGGATGAGAAATCATGCCCCATTGTGCATGTGTGTGTGTGTGTGCGTGCATGCGCGCGCACATGTATGTTAAGGAGGATCTAAAACAATGACTGGAGTATATAGTACATATACATCTTTGGAACAAATTTATATCTGTCTAAGCTATTCTCTTCTTGCCAGCAAAAGAAATTCTGACACTTTCAAATGTGATAATTTTTTTCTATGGTTTACTTCAGAAAAGATGGAGGTAAAGCAGGAAAATCACCAAATGTATGCCAATGGAGGTTTCTGTCCAAAGAAGGTTAAAAGAATTAAGAGCATGAAACACATATGTTTTCAATATTAAAAGGCACTTGTAGTTTTTGTCTGTCAGGCAGGTGAAATAAAAATAAAATAAAATGGAATCATCATTTTCATCAGAAATGTTCTCACCATTATAGAGTTTTCATGACAAATAATTATGTGTGCACCTGCAGAAGCAGTCATTTTGCAAAGCTGGCTTCCCAAGCTAATGACGTAGCTTTTCATTTTTTTCCCAAAGACCAACATCTGTCAGAGATCAGTGAAGGCATCAGTGTATTACAGATTTCACTGTTCTAAGGCACAGCACTTAATTTTCCCTCGGGTAAACAGAGTCAATAATAGATAAATACTATAGGATCAAATATCTTTAAACTATCAGCAGGAGTTGTGACTGCAGTCTTTAATCCACATCAGAAGTAAAAAAGAACAGAAAGTTAAAAATTATGACAAAAGATTTCTAATCGTTTCTACGTTGCATTGTAGTCTGCAATGACAGATTTAATACCACTGCTGGAGGAGTGTCTTGGAAAGACTTACTGAGTTGGAATATAAAAACTGCAGCACTTGAATTTAGATATGGAAAATCAGGTTATTCAAACAATTATTTAATAAGTGTTTGCTTTATTTTAGTATTAAATTCAAAGTATTTGGCCTTCTTCATTCATGTCTATGAGTCTAATACTGCCTTGCACCCTCTGTAAAACATGCTGGGAACACATACAATAGCTTCTTGCAAATGTTGCAGTTTTAAGACCAAGCCCAACATAAAACTGAACTTGTGACACTACTGCCATTCCAGTGCATGTCTGGCATTGTAACTGAGGAACAGATTTCTTAGGGAAGCTGACAGTTTTAGTTTATCTTTAAAGTTAGGATCTTGGAATCTCTAGGGATGAGCAGTCTAAATTCAGACTGAGAAGACAGCATGAGTGTTTGCATAACAGTAAATCATTTTTTAAATGGACATTACTTTTGAAGCATAGTCAGCCAAGTTTTTCCATAACAAGAAGGTTTTGTAAGCCTGAATGTTCTGAAATCTATTTTAACTTATGCTGTGCACCCTTTAATCAGTCACATTGTTATTTTTAGTTTTGGAAGCAGTGGGGGTGGAAAGAAATATGAAGACCTTTGATCTACTGAAAAGCTTGTTCAATGCTCTTTTATTTTGAACCTCTAGTCTGGTGGCTTCATTTTCATAAAGGGAGAAAACAAGCAACCCAAAAGACTTTCATAGTTGACTTTCTCCTATTCTCCTTCTCCTATTCTCAACCCACAAGTGTTAGTTTTAAAAGCTGAAGAAAGTCTTTTGATTTCTTTTGTAAGAGAGAAAATCAGTATTTTAAAGGGAATACATTTGTTTTCAGAAGCTCTGTAAATCCAATTGCTTTAAATGGTTTTAATGTTTAAAGTGGAGCCTTGGTTATAGTACATCCTCATGGGGAATATGTGCTATCCTATTCCAGAAAATATGGTTGAGAAGTAGCAGTAAGAGAGATTGTGTCATAGTAACAGGCAGTGTAAAACTCCAACACCCCAGAAGTGTTTTTAGGAAGAAACTGGCTCAGACAGATACAGCTGCCTTCCTGATCACACCCACCTTGTTCTAGGAGGTAAGTAATTGCTGTTGCCATCTTCACTGACTGTTGTGCTGAGAAAGCACAGCCAAAACTCTACCAATTCCTACCTACTGTGGGGAAAAGTAGGAGTACAGTCAGACCTCAGATCAAAACAGGCCATGCAGGAAGCATGTTGAGATTCTTATTCCCACTTTTAACCCTGTGTAACTGCACAGTACAAGACAAAATCTGCCTCCAAATTATAAGTGGCTAAATCAGCTTATTGGTCTGGGACCACAGACCTGCACAGAGGTAGCCTAACCAACCCCATCTCCTATTCCAGTTCACTACATGATGGAGATCTCAGTGAGACCCAGTGATTGTAGATTCCTTAAATTGTCTTCTAAATTCCCTAAATTGTCTTCTAAGTTGTCTCACTTCACTGCGGTCCTACCATGAATGCAGCTTGATCAGATCAGAGACAACTACCCCATATGTTTACTCAGTAAGTAAAATTGCATACTTGCCATGAGGCAGATCTGAACAATCTTACTCTGGTTAAATTGTACCATATTCCTTTAAGAGAGAAACTGAAGGCAATGGAAACATTTATGGAAAAAGGTACACTCAGTAGGAGCACCAAATGGATGCATCTGAACTATGAAAGATATAGGCAGCCTACTGAATGGATAAACAGTGACTCCTTCAAGCAACACAAGTGGCATAGTGCCATACTTTCTCGAAATTATTTTGTGTTTTAAGCCATAGTGAGGTGTCATGATGAAACAGCTATTTAAGAAGTCCTTGTTCTGAGGTGCCTGCAAAGTATCAAGGAAGTACCATTCACATTTATTGCACACTAGTATTTCTTCACCGTGAAATTTTTGTGAAACTTTCATAAGTGCTTTTTTGTTCCGTTTTTTGTAAGTTTCTTAACCAAATTCTGAATTAATCTAGTGTAATGAACGAGTCCTTAACACAGCCTGCTTCCAGCAATGGCATTTTACATTCTCTGACTGAGCTTTTACCTTTGCTAAAATACCAACAACCGAAAACTAAATTTCTTCATGTAAGTTTTTTTTTCTTTACACAGACCAAAGTCCATAGTGCCTACTGGATGAAATGAATCCTTGTGCAGAAGATCAGAGAACATACACTATTCATGGCCCACGTAAGGCAGGATGACAAAAGCAGAGCTTTAAGTAGGACCTCAAGGGCACATAGGATTTATTCTGGGCCTGTGAATGGGATGGGAGTGAACTTCAGCTGTTATGACTATATGGCCAGCTGATTTTCCAAACTCCCTCTTTTTGCAATAGCTGGAATCCCTGTAAAGGGAAGAGTGCACTGAAAATGGGATTTTCAAAACCACTTGGGGTTAACCAAAGGTCTGCTTCCCCTGCCTTCAGTGAGAATGGACTCAAGCCAACCTGCATGGTTTCTTAAAAATCCCACCCCTTAACACTGTGTTTTTCATTTGCTCCCTCTAACCTGTGCAAATGCTGCTTTTGTATAGAGAACCATCTACTAAATAGCCTTTTCCCTCCATGCCTATTTAAAGAATAAAAGATGTTTTCCTTGGCTAAGGGATCCTTGTTTTTACTTCTGTGCTTTCATTTACTTTCAGGGTCAGTTGGGGTTGGATTGTCTGAGCTCATAAGAAGTTTTTGATTAATTAGCAGAGCTTCATTTCAAGATGTTACTAAGAATTGGCAACAGTAGGATGGGTTTTTTTAAGGAAAAATCCCTGATCTGCTAAAAATAGAGGAATGTTTACCTTGGTTCACTTTAAGATAAATGCTGAGCATAAATGCAGCAAAGCAAGGAGATATGCCATTTATTTTAGTTTATGGGTCTAAAAGATCAAAGAATTTTCAAGCTATTCAAAAAATCTCTACAGTGCTTTGCTGGCCTTATCTGATATTTCTATTTTTTCAGTATTTTAGCTTCTATGAAATATTATAGTAACCATAATCATGATGTCAGTTATGTGTTAAACAGACTCTGATAAGAGATGAGTCAACCTTTGAACTCTTGGCCAAATGAAATAATTTTTACGTGTTCTCTGGATCCAGTTCCCATGAGATCAGATTCATTTTCTGAGGAAACTGTGTTTTGTCAAGACCAGCTCTTCATGCTTGATTTCAGCTCAGTTTACCAGGATCTCAGAATTTATTTGGGATTTTTAAAAAAACATCTAAGAGATTTAGAGCCAAAATGACCAAAGCAATACCACTGGGAACTTCCACTTCTGACTCTTTCAGAAGCTTTGAAAATCCCAAATTCTTAAGTGTTTTTATTTCACAAGTTCATAAAAGTTGAGTAAACTGTAGTACCAAATTTAATCAAATTTGTAAGACTAATAGCAATAACTATTAGACTGTTAACACTGATCAGCTGAAAGGTAGCCAGTGTTACATGTATCCCCAATGCTTTGTACATCAACAGTTTCCTGTATGTACAATTAGAATATGAATATTTATAATAGAAATTAAGGTAAAAGTTTGCCAAATAAATGACTTGCTTTTCAGCAGTGAGACTGGAGAAAACCTGAAATCAAAATATTTGGGAATTATTGGGAGTAATGAAATATTGTACTGTGTCAGTATTCTTGCAAATATTGTGCATGGTGCTTCTGGTACTTTCACCCAAACATAAATGATGATGATTGTAAGCAAGGAAGTCCAGAAACATCTATCCCAATAATTTTAGGATATTGATCATATGGAATTCATCCATGATTTTTCATGATAGGTGCTGCTTGCCGCAAAAGAGAATACTGTATGTATGAACTTATGGCGCAAAGTAGGGCTAGCTGGCTTCTCTGCTTCTCAGCAGGGCTTGCTGACCCCATGCATATGCCACACTTTCTTGACTGTACAACTTCCAGTTCAGGAACTGGTGCACAGTTCAGTGTGTCTCAGCAAGGCACTGTATAAATCTCATGTTTCTTCTTCTGTGTTGCCCAAAGGAGGGTAAAGAGGTTCTTCCTGACCTTAAATTCATTCTAAGCCAGATTCTGTCATTCTTTTTCATGCTCATGCATGGTCATATTCACAATGACTAAAGGTTTCAGGGGGAAAGGATTTCAACATTTGGGTATCCTTTGAGAATAATGAGAATAGTGATCTCTATGGCACCAGTGAATCAGCACTTTGAGTCTTACTGTGCTACTCCCAGAAGCACTTTTGGAAATGAAAGAGATTCAGTGACACAGAAAATTAACTGGAATAGGAAGGTAACAGCAGACCTTCCACTGGCACCTCAAAATATCTTGCTTCCCAAAGGCGAGAGATTTTTTTCCCAGGAAGTTTAGTATATTATTGGGAAGACTGTGCAACTCCTTGAGTGAAAAGTATATTTAAACTGAATGTGAATGTGGTTTTAAATATCTATTCCCACAATTTTTGCTTCTGCTGGTACCACTTCATTGACAGAGAAGTTTACTCTAGAGTTTACTCTAGAGTAAATTACTCTAAAGTAAACTCAACCAGGCATGCATCTGCTCCTGGCAGCAATCTGTTCCCACCCCTGCCTGCCCTGCTGTAGCATCCAGGGGGAGCTCTAGGCTACCCCTGGGTGTTAGCCCAGGGGCTGGCAGGGAGCTACTCTGAATTAAATGCCATTTTATCATGTCATTATTAAAAAGTCAACAGAGTGCAGGAGGTACCACTAGCTCAGCAAGGCACTACTTGTTCTCAAAGAACCATGGAAGAACTACTTGGAAATATCTGAATCTTCTTTTTTCTGCCTGCTGAAAGGCTGTAATCTGGCCTATTAACTCTAGGCTGATTGTTGATGACTATCACAGGGTCACTCAGGTGCCCTGTGCCTGAGAAGGAATAAGGGAAGCTCAGGTGCTGGTTGCTGGGGCCAAAAAGGTGACCAAAAAGGGGGCAGGGCCTGGCCTTTATAAGCAGACCAGGCCGCAACCTAGCTGGCAGTTCCCTTTTGGCAGTCTGAGGAGCAGGAACCCTGCAACAGTGCAGAGCAGATGGGAGCCGAGCCTAGCTTAGCAGAGTAGAGTGGCCTGTTCGCCCGAGCTATTGCAACATGGTACGGGGCGAAGGGAACCTTGACCGGGAGGCCTTGCAAGAGAGCCAGGTGGGCCTAGATCATACGTTATAGCCAGGAGGCTTATTTTCTGTTATAGCCGGTTGGCTCATAGCTTTACGTTTCTGGTTTGTGATTGTTATACCGGAGGCCCGGGTGAGGCTGTAAGGGTGCAAGGAGGCCTCACGGGAGCTCCCCAGTAATCTGGGGGTTCCTGGTGCCCTGCGGGGTACTGTGAGCGGTGCCGGGTAGGCACAGCTGTTAGCTCTGGTGTGGCGCTGTGGTCAGGGGTGTATTAACCCCAGCCCTGTGGGGGCAATAGATGGAGAAGCCCAAGTAGGGTGAAAGACCCTGACGGTGGTCTAGGGGGCCAGGCATGGCTACAGCCACCTGAGCCCCAACTGGGAGAAGTACTGGAGAAGCCCCGAAAGGGGAATAAGCTTACTGAGAGACCCTGATGGTGGTCTAGGGGGCCAGGCACAGCTAGGGCCACCTAGGCCCCAACCAGGAAAAATACTGGAGAAGCCCTGGAAGGGGAATAAGAAAAATACTGAGAAGCCCAGTGAGGGCTAAGAGTGCCTAAGCACGAAGAGACTGGCCCGATAGGACACAGTCTGTATGAGAGAAGCCCCCAAGAGAGGGCGTGAAGCCCCAGGAGTGGGCATAGGTAATGAGTAAAGCCCCAGGAGTGGGCATAAGTATGTGGAGAGGCCCCAGGAGAGGCAAGTATATTGAGCGGACCCCAGGAGGGGAGCGGATATAATTTGCAGGCCCGAGAGGGCTAGCGAATAGAGGGGCACCGGTTGCGTGACAAGCCCAGGGCACTGGTGAAGGGGCGCCGGTTGCGTGACAAGCCCAGGGGTGCCAGGCAGGGTGCATACAGGAATCTGACCAGATAATGTCCGGTAGATCTGCGAGGCTTGAGGCGTGCTAAAGGGGAGGTTGGAGGCACACATAGCCCATAAGGCTGGGGGTGCACCAGGTCGCCCCATACGGAATAGGGGCCAGTACAAATATAGCACCATGCTCAAGGGTATTGAAGGCAACCTCCCATCTAAAACTATATACCAGCAAGACGTGGCGGGTGAGAAAAGAGGGTGCTGGATTGCCTTCTTGGCGGCCGTGATCCCCCTAGCGCCCCTGCCGCGCCCCTAGGCCCTACTCCGTGACAATGACACAAAAAGAATGATCTGTATAAGCAGAATGATAACCTGAGTAATGTGTGGAGGTTTTTATTCTTTACTAAGCAATAACAGTGTCTTGAATACTAAGACCCAAGAAGACAATACCTTTCTGAAAAGATATGACAAGCACAGAGAAAACATGAGTCACTAAGAAACACTATGGTAAGAACATTGCTTTTTCTCTGATATAATTTTCTCACTTCTTTGGGTATCATCAGTTCTGGGACAAATATTTTAAATATCTGCTTCAAAAGAAAACCTTATCAATCTTTCCAGCATGTCAAGAATCATTTTCTACACAGCTGTCACACACAGATTTTGTTTCTACTTGCATAGATTTTCTGGTCCAACACTTGTCAAAAAAAGTCTCAAGTATATAGTGACTAAATAAAATGGGTCCAGCTTTACAGAGCTCAGCCAGAAGATTTCCATCATGATAATGTAATCATTCAGAAAAATCTTGCATTTCAACTCCTCCCAAACCCCTTCTGTGGATCAGTGAGGTTTGCTGATGACTAGCATCATTCATTTGTCACTGCAGTCTAAATGCTTGTGGGGTTGAGTCATTATTGAGTGCTTCTGCACTGGTTCTGTTATAGTCTGCTTCTGTTAACCTGGAGATGAAAATTTCAGCATAAATATTTCAGATTTATATGGGTGTAATTGTCCATTTTATAGTGGCCTCACATAATAAATTTACTGGACCAAGATCATTCCAGTTCTATTTTATGTCCCCAGAGTTTTATCAAATATAAACTTGGGCTACACAAAATGTGGCAAAACCATCAATTTAGGACTAGTTTGTGTCTTGCCTGTGTGCAGAGGGGCACCAGTACTGTTGCTAATGATTCCTGTGCCCAGGGCTAGATACAGGAGACAATCTGGTAGCTTCCTGAACAGCATTCCTCACTAACTCTAGGTAGGACATGGAGAAAATAGAGCCATGGTCTGACGTCTGACAAGCAACCACTGAACACTAGACATCAGAGCTAATCAGCTGGAGGAACCAGTTTGCATCTCAGCTACTGTGCTCCCTATAGCCACTCAATAGCTCCAAGAAGCACAGGGTGCTTACTCAAGTTACATTTTTTTGTGCCATTGGGCCCATGAAAGCACTCTACAGCCATGTCATAACACATGTGCCTGGTTACAGAGTGCTTTTAAAATGGCTGACTGCACGAAAAATTTAACCATCATCAAATCCTTTATTAGCTGAAGGCTGTATAGAACAGAGCATCTTAGGGAACTTGTGTTCTCACAAGGTTAACACCTTTGCTGAGCTTGGCCGGTGCTCCTGATGGCAAGCACCAGCTCAGCTCTGCCCCAAGGGCTGTCAGCGGAAGAGGGAGGGACAGGGGGGGAGAGAGGGAGCAGCAGGCAGCTGCCAGCTGGACTTTGCCTAGCTGGAGGTTGTGGGAGAGAGGGTGGAACAGTCCTCTTGCCTCACAGCCCCCTCCCCACCTCTCCAGCTAACCTGGCTGGAGTATTGTGGGGGGCCAGGCCAGGCCTGTGAGACAAGGGGCCTCCATTTCATCCTCCCCTTACCTCCAGCCACGGCAAAGCTGAGCTGGCAACTGCGACTGTGGCTGCTGCTGTCAAGAGGCCTGGGTGGGGGGTGGGGGAAGGGAGCCCTCCTCACCTCTCAGGGGCCCCACCTGGTTCCTTCTAGTACCCCAGCTGGACCTGGGGTCAGTGGGGGGCTTTAACTCATGGCTCTTTATGTAAAGCACCATGAGTTAGATCATGTCCCCTAAATGTCTCCAGGCACCCATAGTGCCTCTTAGAGCTCATTGCAGACCAGTGGTCTTGGAACAAATCCCCATCTCCCCATTAAAACAATTATTGTTCTGAGGACCCTTCAGGGTTTGCTGGAGCATGGGCTACACAAAGAGTTTTTACCTCATCTAATCACATCCTATGAACTTGTGTAGCCTCCAAACACCAATATGTAAGTTTCTTGGCATCTGCTGGCATTGCTATCCAAGCTGTTGCAATTTCTGCCATTAGTCCCACTGCTACTATTAGTTCTACTCAACACTGACAAAGATTGCACAATATCTGACAACGTATTTTGCAGCACTTTCCTTAGAAGTTAAACTTTTATAACCTCAGTATGGCAGAAGTTCAAGTCTGCTAGCTTTTGGTATGCGTAATTTCAATGTCCAGCCTAAAATACAGGAAATGTCCAGTTAAAAATATTAAAGATATGTATACGTGTATTTGTGTCTTTGTATTATATCTAGCATAATCATTGCTTCCTCTGTGACACTGTTTGCTCATTCTTACCATTTTCATTAAGACAGTTTTAAATATATGTTTAATATTTTTTTCATAGTCACTTGAGATGAAGTTTCACACATTTACAAACAATTAACTCTAAAATGTACTCAGAGGTCTTATTCACTTGCACATAAATACTGCAAATACTTTATAAAAATAAGGAAGTGATTGGAGTTGCACATGTGTCATTTTTTGTGAGGCAGCAAGTAAGCAAGCCAAAAGACAGAGACATACAGGCATGAAATCTGCCCCGCTGTGATTTCCCCCTTAAATAAAATACATGCTGAGATCCATAAATCTCTTGCAGAATCTTGGTATAACAAGTAGTGCATATACTGTTAAGCAAGCTGAAGACAAAATGAGCAACATCATCTTGAAATTACCAACTCACTAAAAGATTTTAAAAGTGTTTCTGCTTGCACTTCCTTAGTCCTGGTCACACCCACTGGGGAAAGGGCAAAAACTCATTGATGCAAAAACTTTGATAAAAATATTAAACTCATGGCTTAATTTTAACACACAGAAGCTGCAGAAGGCAGAACATAAGTAGCAGTGAGCTCTAGCTGAAAAACTGGAATCCAGATCTAGATCTGAACTTTCCAAACTTTTAGAGATTTTGGAATTCAAATAGTTCCCATTTCTGTAATGAATACAATCAAAGCTATCTGTAAATCTGAGGTCGATCCATACTTTTCCCCCAAATCAAGACTTTTGGTACAGGCCTCTTTTAGATGTAAGGCTAATAATTTAAGGCAGCATTATATTTGTAAATGGTTGTTGGTATGCATAATGCTCTGTTGTGTTTACTAGGTATTTTTTGACTGGTGTCCATGGCATTTGGGAAAAAAAATGTGGATTTTGCAGAAATAAAAAGAAATATCTTTGACTAGCATCTAACTTGCAAAACCACTGTGAAATCAACTAGAAGAGCAGTCTGAAGTAATTGTTATTTATCTCTGGGTTCCACCCATGTTTCTGCTTCTAGTCTCCAAGGATGAGATGGTTTCCAGTTCCTTGGAATTATAATTCTCTAGTGTCTTGGTCATGAATATCCAACTAATAACAATGAGGCATCAGCGTATAGTAAGGGCAGAGAGCAATTTTCAAACGGGATACCTAACCTATGTATGCAAATTACTAGTGGGATGTCTTTCATTTGCATATGCAAATGAAATGTGCATATAATTCAGGTGTCAATTTATGATAATTTGTTTTTTTATTTTCACTTCTTTAAAGGTAAGAAGTTTTAAATGAAACACAGTAAAATAAAGTTGTCTATGACCTGAACACCAACTGTGTGGGTTAAAAAAAGTATAGTGGGCCTTCTAATCCTGCATTTCGTACTCAAGCAAAGCATCCATCTGAAGTTCATGGTAAAACTCCCGT
>NW_017728992.1:133780614-133795797 GCF_001723915.1 Gavialis gangeticus | reverse complement strand
ACCTGAACACCAACTGTGTGGGTTAAAAAAAGTATAGTGGGCCTTCTAATCCTGCATTTCGTACTCAAGCAAAGCATCCATCTGAAGTTCATGGTAAAACTCCCATTGGCCTCACTGGTAGACTACTTTTTTGCTGTATATATTGTATTTCAATTCATAATTTACAAGCAAGTCAATCTTTCCCTTGCTTATGTTCTGATGTCTCTTCATCAGTTTTCACCATTGGCCAAGCTAGCCTCTTTGTAGTAGAACTACTCAGCTAGGATTCTTGTGCTCACATGAACTTATATTTCCAGTGCTCATTAAATTTAGATGCCTCTCTTTCTAGATGCCTAACCTGAGAACCAAAATTAGTGAACATTTTTGATTATGTATTAACCTGCAGCAGGTTAAAGAAGCAGCAGCAGCTGCCAAAGAAATTAAGGACGTAGAAAACTAATACTTCTACACTATCAGAAACCTTTAAATGTATGATATATGCATCTGTAAATATGATATGAATCAACAAAATCATAATTTTAGTTTAGTTAAACTGCAAGCTAGCAATGCACAAGAATATGAAACCTCCTTGAAGGAGTTCTAGTGGCACAGAAATGTTACTGAAATGTTAGTAAAGCGCATAATTATATCATGCTCTGACTGCTTACCAAGGTCAAGTAAATAGTGTGACTAATCCCACATTCCTTTCCTCATGCAAAGTATCCCCTGAATAATTTTCTGGAATGATTTATATAATGAAAAACAAATTATGTTAGCACCCCCATTAGTAGACATGGCCTTTTGCCTATTAGAATTTGATGAGAACTTCCTAAAATTCAGTAGTGTTTGTATATAGGAAGAATTACCTAGTTAATGCACCTAGTTGTGACTGCTAGCAAGGGGCTAGGATTTCAGTTCAGTCCCCAGTAAAGACTGGTAGAGGGAGAGATGCTGAATTTAGTCATGAATTCTCTGTAAGTTATTGTGTGACTAAAACTGCAGGATTTGTTTTAGGCGCATGCATCTTAATGGGTGCACACCCTATATGAATGTATGTTTTAAAATGAGGCCTGTTATGATAAATTTCATGCTAAAGGAAATATTTGGTTTTGAATTCTTATAAGTCAAAGCAGTTTTACTTCCTGCTGTTCATATGGAGGGAAGAGAGTATATCTGAAATTCTAGATAAAATCTGAGAAAATCTTGGGCTTTATTGTGCTTCACAACCACAGCCTTACACAGGGAGAGGGAAAGGGGCACATATTTTACTGCCCTAATAAAACCTCCAAGAGAGTTTACTGGAGTTCAGAGCTCATAACAGCCTTTTAGAAACCTTTACTTAACAGTTTTAATATGTTGTCTCAGTAGATCTGCTATAGGAGGTGAAGGACCAGAAACAGATGGAGCTGAGTTGTCTCTATCCATTCCCTGATGCAACAAAATTCTTCTTGAGCAGTAGGGGCCAACCTTTTGGCAGGGCTGCCACAAATTAGCCCTGCACCCTTCCAAAGTGGCACTCCAGTTCCCTTCCCCTACCCAATCTGCTGCCTTGCTTTCTGCTCCCTGCCCTATCTACCCCTGTGTTTTGTCCCTTCCTTTATCCTCCCCCTGTGCCAAACACAGGTTGCCCATGCCATTTGTGGCACCTGTCTCAGGTTGATGACCCCTGTTCTAAAGGAGAGATTTGTTTCCTTTGTACCACTTCATGGGGTGGGGTATTCTGGAAGTCTAGGACCAACCATAGTGATTGTCTTGTAAATTTGCTGATTTACATAAATCAATGAACCTTGCCCTCAGAACAGATTATTAGACTGGAAATAAACAGCAGCAATTTTGAAAATGATTTGAAAATATACTATGTACAATGGAATGGTACAAATCATGCTCAGAATCAAAATCTTTATAGATGTGGAGTACTGCAGTTGGACTCACTGATCATGACAGGTTAAAACTGGAATGAAATGAGTCCTATGGTGCCTGGTTTTTGACCATTTGGGGTTTTTTTCAGTCAAATGGCATATACCGCAGTGGGTCTGAGAATGGAATTTATTTCAAAATCAATCTATTTAGGGTAACAGCCAACCACTGGAAAAAGGAAACCATTATTTGCTTTTAAAATGTTCTATTTAGAATCTTTATAGTGCTAATCTGGCTGATTCCCATAAAGCAAGAACGATCACCAATAAAAAGGTAACTGAGGCACCTAAGTACTGTTGTCTTAAGCTATACATTAATTATTCCATTTGCTAATATGAATTGGTGGGTGCTCTAATTTAATAGAACCAGTGTGAAAGGTTACATTAGTGTGGTGCGACTAGAGATGGAATTCTCAGATAGAGTTGCTGGGAGCAGACAGGACTGAAAGGAACACCTGGCTTGGACTCCCAGCAGTGCATTAGTTAGAAACAGGAGAGAGAAACAATCACAGCACTAATGAGCCCCAGGTGAAAAGACTGTTTAACTAGACGGGTTCTTTTTTGAAAATTGAAATGTTTTGATTGATGAGCCAAATTGTTTGGAATTCCTAATTGTTCGTTACATTAAAACATTCCCTTTGCTTTCTCCCAGTTAAAACATCTGAATTGCTCAATAGAAAAAAACACACATAATGTGTTAGGAAAAAAATTTCTAACCACATATTGGGAGGTCACTTGGTGAGATAAAACTGTGTATCATATCCCGTGTTTGCTGAGTGTTTATGACTTAGAGCCATGTAATGGGATACACTTTGAGCTAAAAATGGCTTATTAAACGTATACAATACACATTTTCTTATAATTGCTCTTTTAGAGAGTTAAGAATGGCCTGCTCCTTTCAGCTGAGGTATTTTTTAATATCTCATTAAAAAGTGTTTTTTGATTTCCACGAAAAATACACATTGGATTACGTATGTGTTGACATGGACCACGGTTTTCCAGGTAAAATACTCAGCATGTGTATGTTTAGAATGTGTGGCAATTCATAGCAATTGCCATCTCTTTGTCAACATCTGTATTATTTAAAGGCTGGTTAATTTGATTGGTATTAATAGGGGAAGTTTTGAGGCATGCTAGAGCAACTCCTGTTAGAACTAAATAAATTATGAAGAATAGTGAATTTACATGTCAGCAAACTAAAAAGTCTGGCAATTTGTGTGCCTTCATTTTACTGTTATGTACATTTTGCCATAAAGTATCACTGAAAGGATACATATTTGTTTAAACAAAGCCAGATTTTGACCTTGGTCATAGTAGTATAAATCTGGAGAAACTACATGGACTTTAAAAGAGTTATTTCAGGTGGATCCCAGTGTGGTGGGGTAATTCTGTTTCTTTTCACTTTAACAGATTAAAAGAAGCAGAGATGGATCTAGGGTTTTGAAAAGGGAGGTGCCAATGATATGGTGCATCATTCTATATAACACAACACATTCTTCTCCAGTTAGAGAGACACTAGAAGCTTTACTAAATAAGCTAGGAGCCTAGAAATATTTTATTTTTTTAAGGTCAAAGCAAAAACAAGTCTAACTTTATTGGAACGGTCACTAATTTGTTGCATTGTTTGAACTTTATGTATAATCTAGAAAACTAGAAAAAATTATCAAAATAGCCAAAAGATATTGTTTATTTCCTGTAGTCATTGGCAGGAACCATGGGGATTAACTGCACATATTTAATTCAAATTGATAAAACAAAATCGACTCTTCTTACAAATAATGACAGTGCCTCCAGTACTTTACTCAGTCAATTCTACACCTGAGTTAGTATTACCATACCAGAGTAAAAGTTTTTAGTTTGAACTAAATAATACTGCTGTGACACCCTACAGTGCAGTGTTATTAGGCTACTGCTCAGTTAGCGTCTCATGTAGATGTACCCAGCATTTATTTTCTCTAAATTATACACTGGTCCTGCATGGCAAGGTGTATGGCAAGAAAGTAGATGTTGGTTATCATGAAGATTCTAAATATGATAATTCCATATTGTGTTTATAGGGATTTCTTTACAGCTGACAGTAGTAGCTTCAACCCCAAGTCATTTGATATTGAACAAAGTGTGAATGAAGGTGAAATGAGGGAAATTAAGAATGACAGAGTTCATCTTTGGGTCCTTTTTAATTTTTTCAGTGACTATTTGGTAAAACAGACAGAGAATTAGTGCTTCCAAGCCTGAGAAATTGCAGTAATAGAGTTATTACCAGAATTTATTGCTATTGGCAAGAGTGAGAAAAGAGAGGGAAACATTTAAAACTCATGAAAACTGAAATGAAACCTACATGAGACTATAAACAGAAATAATTAACAGTAAAGGAATGAATGGCTCCAACTACACACAAAAAAGATGATCTTCGTTGTTAAATGCCTTTTCATTTTTTTGCACCACATCAAAAATGTATACAACAGGCTGGGGGAAATTCACTCTGTACTGCACAAAGAATTGCAAATAGACTAACGTTTATCATGTCATAGCCAGCAGGCTGGGTCATTCTCTTTGAAACTACAAATGATATTTACAGTTCCACCTGTTTAATGAATCCCCACTATCCATTTTGATGCATTAAGAGGATAAAGTGGATAGAATCATAAGAATGAACCAGGTATATAACCAACACCAATTTATAGGGTCTTCTAACAGGAAAACAAGTGTAAGTGGTTGTGACTATTCTGAGTGTCAGGGTTTTATCTAAACTGCCGTCCTCCTAGATGAGAAATGCATCTGCTGGGCCTGTGTAAATGATCCAAGTTAACTTTTTCCTGACCTCGAAATGGTAGGGTGAAACTAAAGTCCAAGCAGGCTGCTTTATTTGCCAAGGTCTTATGCCAGCTGATGGAAGTATATTTAGGACCCCCTGGAATTTTTCATGAGCATCAAGTGGATCAGCCAAAATATAATCTGTTCAGCTGCAGAACTGTCACACAGTCACACTGTTTCTGCACCAAATGGATGGATTCACAGCAACTACTGATCTTTTTTCCCCCCCAAGACTAGAAACTTTGCATATGAATCAACACTTTAAATCTGTTATTTTTTTGTTATCTTTCACCTGGAACAGAACTGCAGGGACTCATTCATACTAGTCGCATTAGATACCACCCTCTGTTCCCATTTAAAATCTTAAACACAAAACCCTATTTTATTTGGTATTTACATTCATCAGGCCATTTGAGGTGTCTCCTTGTGTATAAAAGGCATTTTTTTTCTTGACATCCAGCCTTGGTTCATAGATTTCATAGACATTAGGGCTGGAAGGGACCTTGGAAGATCATCGAGTCCAGCCCCCCGCCCAAAGGGCAGGAAGTCAGTTGGGGTAATAGGATCCCAGCGAGATAAGCATCCAATTTGCTCTTGAAGGTGTTCAATGTAGGTGCTTGAACGACCTCCGATGGCAGGCTGTTCCAGACCTTGGGGGCTCGGACAGTAAAGAAATTCTTCCTTATGTCCAGCCTGAAACGGTTCATGCTTGGATTATCTTGTTTGAACCCTTAGCTTTGCCCACATTTCTGCTGATTAATTTCATCTTTCCACTTACAAATTCTTGACCTGTAATGCATCATCTCATCTCACATTTGTATTCTTTGTGTGTTCACTTGATGTGAGTACAAATTTGGTTGCTCAAATTTTACTGGCATGAAACATGAATTTCAAGTTCTGTGCACAAATATTTGTAGGGAGGGAAAAGAGTTTTGAAATCACACAAATATCTGAAAGACAATATTCACCTGGAATAAATTGGTCCCAGTCTTAACCCCATTATAAAAAAAAATCAATCTTTATAAAGGAATAAGAACCAGAGAGTTCTCATGTTTAGTTTGAAGTCCAGGTTCAGTTAGTGCAGAGAACTAACAGCTTAAATAGTAAATACAATGCCTGATTGTTAAAAAGGGGGAAAGAGAAGAGTATAGGCCTCTTAGAATCTCATACATAAATAACTGGATTTAAATCCAGCACTAGGGTGCTCAGAATTCTGACAATGAGCCTCTATTTAATATGAAGCCTTCAGCTATCATGATATGTCCAAATTTGACTACCTTACTGCACAGGGCATATGTACAACATTGAAAAGAGCTATTGAAAGGTGACTGGTGGGAAAAACAAACAAAATAGGATTGTGATTACTGGGTGGACTGGTTTCATGATTTCAATAATTAATGTATCTTTTTTTAAATAATTTAACTATCACTATAAAATGAACTTGGAGATCTGGACTATTGCAATTAACTTATTAATGCTGTCAGATTCTAGTGTTGCCTGGAGACTTTTTTCCATTTGTGCAATGGGGTTGGATAAGATAACCCCACAGTTCCTGCCAACCCTACAAATCTGTAAGACTATCTTTTTTTTTTTTTATTGCCACTATCCGTCAGTTATCTGATTTGAATGTTACTCTAGGCAATAACACAATATTGAACATTAGGGTCCTGAACCTGCAAGTAAGCAAGCAAGCGTTTGACTAAAATTGTAATTTTGTTTAAAACTTGTCATTTAATGGCACAATATTTTTGTGATTTCAAAACAAAATTGCTTCAGTGTTGGAAATTATTTAAACCTTCATGGATATCTTAGGACTCTAGAGGAACCCTTAGGCTCATAAAGGGGCCATACATTTAGTGCTTTAGGACTATTCTATTAGTTTGGAGCTGTACAGTGTTATTTGCTGTACAGTGTTATTTGTGAATGGACATAGTAACAACTCGCCATGCAAATATCTCCAATACTTCATATTTGATTGTTGATTTAAAAAAAAAAAAATCTAGAGCCCAGTCCTGAAAGTTTTACTCATATAAGTTCTTACAAAAACAATTCCATGGGCCTACCATGGAGCAAAGATTCCTTGCAAGATTACTCACTGAAGGAAAGATTGTCCATATTTGCTTTTAGACAGCTGTTTAGGACTATAAAAGGGTATGAGCTACGGCAAATCTTGCATGGCTTATAGGTGGGCAGTGCTAGATAGCCCACCCTGCTGCTGCTGCTCCTGATGGAGAGAGCCTAATAAGATATGAATACTTTAGGTAAGGGTAACTCTTCCAAAAATGTTAGGCTCATCTTAAAAGAGTCACACCCTTGTTAACACAGTAGGTAAAAGTACTGGAAAGCCACATGTACAGTGAACTTGTCATTTTCAATAACTACTTAAATGACACTTCTGCTAGTATAACATGCTAAATGGGAGAGCAATAAAATGATATATTAAGCAAATACTTTCTTAGCTGGCATAACTCCCAGAACGTACTATGGTCAATTTTTTTATTTGAGATATTAGTAGGTGATAATAATTTTTTGAAAGCTTTATGTATATTTTTTCACAGTCTCTGAAGGAAAAGTAGGCCAAACAATCACAAAAAGGGAGTATTAAATTTAAAGTCCACCCTAAATTAAAGGTGTTTGGCTTATGCTGTCATATAAGATTTTGGTTTTGACAGACCAATATATCTGGATTTGTTTGGAAAGCGAACAAGAGGTATTGCATATTTCTGAAGTCTAAGAAAGCACTAAAAGACTAACAATATTGTCTCTAAACACTTGATCAGTTCTCAGGCGTTCCTTTTGTGCTTCATAGATTTTTAAGGCCAGCAGAGATTATTATAGTCATCTGGGTCTGACCTGTAGCACACATGAAGGTGGTCCAAAACCAAACAGTTTGCACTCAAGGTTTCCATTATAATACATTATAATAAACTTTAGGTATATACAACTAGTCAAAGCAAGTTCCAAGGACTTTATATAATTATTCAAGAGAGTAAACATAATATGCCACAGGCTTTCTGTGGACATAGAAGAGCATAGAGCCAATCAGAAATGTTCCTAAGCATTTAGAAGCAAGAGCATTTTCTCCATGGTATGTTTTCTCAGAGTGGTAACAAGGATCTGGGTAGAGCAAGCATTTGAGTGATCTGGGTAACAGAGAAGAAAGAGGTGGAGAAATCCCAACCTCTTCTATATATTATATAAATTCCCACTGGAAATATGTGAAGTATGGACTGGTTCACCAACAGAAGTCTCACAGTCTATTTCAATTGGTATTGTAGATCTGGCCCTTCACAGGATTGCCAAAAAACTCACGAGCCATACAGTGGTTAGATTGGCAATCAGGTCCATTTATTTATGTAGAATGTATTTTCATTCCATATCATGTCAAAATGCTTACAAACCTGACGTTGCCATTCTGCACAATTATCTCATTGTTACAGATGTAAATAAAAACCTATGTCCCAAAGATTCCTTTTCATGAGTTAGTGTCAGGACTGCATTATATCAGAGTCCTCCACCGAACGTACCTGCTCTGGACATAACATGTCAAAAATAAAAATCTAAAAATCTGTTCTTTCAAATTATTCCTCATCTTTTATTTTTTCTATGGAAATTCATGTCTCTGACTGATTAAATGAAGAAGGAAAAAGAAGTTAAAAATAGTCCAGGAATTAGTTTTCCTTTAAATCTCTACCTCCATTTGTATTGTCCATCTATACTTGTAAACTCTACAGAACAAGTATTGCTTCTTCTGTTCTTTTGCAGGATCAAGCACATTGTTTGCACTTAAATAATAAAATAGCAAGGGCATACACAGAAGAACAAATTACCATGAGATTCACAGGGAACGGAGCATTGTTTTGGGATTTACAGCATGTCACCAACTTCATGGTCACTGCCTGCATGTATCTTCTTTCCTTACAAAATATGAAAGCTTAGCACATGCAGTAGCTTACCTCATTTTCATTTAAATGAAATGCTTTATATGCATTTTCCCAATGAGTCTTCAACACAAAATATATAAATGGTTCTGGGAGCAGGAGATTGCTTATCACTAGGCTGCAGTCAGGCTTTCTCTTGCTCCTTCTTCTTCTGACCCCACTTAAGGGTGCATGATGCCTCTAATTCACCTGGAGGGATGGAAAGTGTACTTATTCCTAATCTGGTGGTTAACCTTTTCTCTAGGAGATATGAAAGGTTATTGGGCCCAGGTCTCTCACTTCCTCTAACCATTAGAATATTGCAGAAAAGACCACCACCATCATATTTTAGTGAAAATGACAACTCAGTGCTGTCAATGTACATCAGGGTTTTTGGAATGAAGTTACATGCTACACTTACACTATATTAAGGGCACTTAAAATGTGAGAGTCTGTATGTTAAAGCTCACTCACTTACATTAAGCACCCTCTAAGCATCTCAAAGTTATGCCACTTCAAGCGAAGTTTAACTCTGGGCTGTGCTACTTAGCTTGTGTTAGAGTAACTTCAGTCTGCACAATCTGCAGTCCTCCAGCATCCCAGGATGTAGTGCTCTCGGGCCTTCCCTCCCCCAGGCCCAGAGCAGGGAGAGAGCCCAGGTATCTTGGCTTCTAGCCACACCCCAACTCACCAGCTCTCCAGTGGCAAGTAGAGCTGTGCAGGAAAGTAATGGTATTAACTCTTAATGTGAGATTGCTTATAGCATGTTCAAACTTTAGCACCACGTAACATTTCACAGATTTAGTATAGTCTAAGTGTAACGTGTAATTTTCCTCTCAGAGAACTAGACTAAGTGGCTTTGGTTTGTGTATATGGAATAAAATAGAGTGAAATAGGCACCTAAATGCTCAGTCCAGGCAAGAGGGTGGAAACTCCAGGCACACCCAGTAGAAGAACATTAGGTTCATAAATATGTTTTCTGGTTCCTATAACCTCTGGGTGCCTGAGTAGTAAAGGCAAGAAGTGTACCATCATTTATGTATTTTGATACAGGTGCTTAATTTCTGCTTTAGGTTCCCAAGTCCTTTTTTTGGATCTTTTCTTCAGTATTACATCCAAAATCACACAGGAAAGCCTGTAGCAGAGGACAGATTTTAACCCAAGTATTTTACTACTGCCTTCACACCTTAAACTAACCTGGTTAAAAAGTCCTTTAGTCATACAACATCCTTTCTGGGATATAGTGGGGCACTTACCCTTATTTCAGTCTTCTCTATACGATATAAATCCTTACATTATCCTTGGCACTGTAGTATCTGAACCCCTTCCAGAAGTGCATTAAGTGAAAGAGTGAGCCTCTTATGCACATGTGGTTCAATGCCCCCATCCCCGTGCTGAGGGATGGTCTGCATGGAGTGTAGTATTTTGCTTTGGTAGGGGATAGGTTGTTTATCCCTTAAATTATACAGTTTAGCTTAAAACAAAGGTAACAGTGTTGACTTCAAATAAATCTTTCTAATAGGCTGATAATGCTGGCACTAGCACAAGAAGGATTGTGAGAAAGGTGGGGCTAAAGAAGGCAAAATTAAATCTTACCATGGCATATGGGTCTTGAAATGTAACAGGTTCTTATAACCAAGCATATATATTATACCCTAATGCTGCAACTCATTCTATACAGACAGATCACTGCTCCTGCATGGAACTCCCCTTAACATCAGAAGAGTGTACAAAGGGGGGAAAGGACATGTAAAACAACTTGCATTACTGAGGCCCATATTAGCAAATGATATATTAGGTGGATTTGAATTCCTTAGCAGCTATTCTGCTTTATTTTACAGTTGAACTTTTAAATCATGTGCACAGGATTATAGATCCCTTGAAATGTCTTATTCAAATCAGCTTTGTCTGTTGCATGTAAGTTATTGTCCTTGCAACCCATAACCAACCAGTTCCTGATTCAAGTGTAGTAAAATAAGACTGATTAAATTGCAGAGTGTCTGGGTGTGGAGGAGGAGACATGCCTAACAAGACAATGAAAGTTTTGCCAAAAGGAGCTTATTTGCAACCAAGACTGGTGACCTATAGAGTGGCTTTGACATGGTCTAGAGGATGCTGTGTTTATGTTGTCCACCAAGAGAAGACAATTCTTTTTGTGTTGCATATTTTTAATAAATTATTTCCCTTAAAAATAAGAAGCCTCACAGAAGTTTGGTTACATTTCCCACGACTGCCCAGTTTTTCTGTTCAGGGATCATACAACATTTCCTGGAGACCAAAGAGTGCTGCTGAGCAAGCAGGCACTTGGCATATGCTTGCAAGCCCCAGGCCAAGAAATTATGAGATCTCTTGGCACTTCCCTTCTAAAAAGTTTGGCGTTTAAAATCCTGGTCATGAAAATACTGAACTGAACAGAGTCCCCTTGGCTTTATAGAGAACTGATGGTTGTAAACATCTCACATAACCAGATTTTGCTTTGCTTGCTTGCTTACTTGTTTTCCCTGCTTTGGACTGCTTTCTTATTGTGATTGTGAAGCCTTTCTGAGAGGAATAAAACTGACTAAAAAAGTTTGAACTCATGGTTGGTGGGCCTAGGTAATAAAGCTGGGTAGGTATCCTGTTTACAGCATCATTAACTCTGTTTAACTACAATTATAATTTATGGTCTTAATGCCACAGAGGAGGCTCATCCTTCATGATTTGGGTACCTTATCAGCAGAGATCCTATCTGTGAATAGCATGCATTTATTTTCTTTGCTTAATTAGGGCCCTGCCATTAACTTGTTCCAGTGAAATCCCAGTTTGGGCTCAGCATCTGATACATAGTAAAGTGTTTAGACACTATGATCAAGGTCCAAAATGGTAAAATTCAAGCCACCTTATACAAGAAACCCAAGGACCAACATACATATGAACCATCAAATCACCCTAAACACAACAAAAAAAAGCTGTAATTTACAGCCAAGCTCTCCAATACCACCAAATTTGCACTGAGAAGAATAAGAATACCTGCAATCATCACCTCAAAAATCTCAAAAGGACTTTCACCCAACAAGGTCCTCAACCAAACAAATCTCCAGAGAGACAGATTGCACTTTTGAAAGAGCCACCTGGATACCATGTGAAGAATGGCTACAGTACAAAAAGAAAATCCCTATGAAACACACACCATTAGTTATGACATACCATCCCTGTATTGAAAATCCTCAAACAGTTGCAACCCATATTAGAAGAAAACCCTATTCGTAAAGAGATCTTTCCAGAACCACCCATCCTAGCCTTTAAACAAGCACTGTACCTGGCTAAACTCATCACCAGAAGAAAAATTCCTATGACCCAAGCTGCGCCAAATGGATCCAGACCATGCCAGGACAAGAAATGTAAAACCCATCAACACATCTCCACCAGTACCACAATAACTACACAAAACCATCACCATTCCTGGATCTTACACCTGCATCTCCAGAAACATAATGTATCTCATCCAGTCCACCAAATGCCCTGTTGGAAAATATGTAAGAGAAAACAAACAACTGTATACCAGAATGAATGCACACTGAAAATCCATCAAATACAAAAATATCCAATTACCTGTGAGTTCCCACTTCTCACAAGACAATTACTCCCTCTCCAACCTCTCAGTTTTAATCCTCAAAGGGAACTGGCACAACCAGTCTTGTTGTTGGCGCATCAACTGCTGTTGTGTATTGATGTTTTGTGTGAGGGCCTGCAGGTTCTTGTTGAACACATCAGGAGGGGTCGTCACAGTTGGTTGCATTGCAAAGCTGTCTTTTTCTGCCGGTTCTCTTTGGGGGTTCCTGGCCAGTGTATTACCTTGTACCTGTCTGGCTTCATGTAGATGTTCCCTGGCCATCTTGGAGTGTGTGCCTGGGGTCAGCCACGGAGGTTGCTCCTGTAACCTCAATGCTGGGTCACATTCTCCCCAAGGGAAACCCTGACACTCAGCTGCTATGACTTGGATCTTCCATTCAGTAGTGGGGTTCCCTCTGGCTGCTCTTTGCAGGTCGGGCATTACTCTTAGCGAGTATTGTTGGGGCTCCACCTCCCCTACACCCTAGCCGTGTGCCAGTTTCTCAGGACAGCAAATTGATGGTCAGTCAGCTTGCCCTCCGGTGTTGCCTCCTGGGTCCTCCCTGCCTACTCAGCTCCTGATAGACTTGCTCTGCCTAGACGCCTTCAGGACATAGGATGGTCCCTAGTGATATGCCGTCCTTTATGCTGCTGTGGCTCACTCTGTCCTATAAGCATCGCCCTCGGCCCTTTTTCCTTACCTAGGGGTCAAGGAAGATCAAAAGAAAGGAAATAACTGAAACAAAGAAGGAGATGGGGGGTCTCAGCCCACCCCCACTCATGACTCTGGCTTTTGTGGCCCTGCTGTCCCTTGATGCCACCCTCCCTGGTCTGGCTTCTCCACTGTCTGGGATTGTGATCCTTTAGTCACCTTCAGACCCTCCCGATGGGTCCCTCCTTGGGTCTTTCCTCCGCTGCCTGTACAGTGCTTACCCAGCTTGGGGGTTGGCTCTTTAGCCAGTTCCCTGCAGCATCCCCCCAGCTGTTTTCCTACTGCCACCTTTTATCTCTGCTGGGCAGCATCCTTCTATGATGTCATCATCCCACGCCATTCACAGCTGCAGACAAAAGCAGCTGATGAACCACGCAGGTGTTCTGTCTCAGTGTGGCTCATCTGGCCCGTCTGTTTCTGCAATGGGTAAGTGTCCCGGGATGCGAGGGATGCAAGAATACTTACCGGCAGCTCAGGAAACAGCACGTGGAGGACGGGAGATGAAATGCGCACGGCTTATCAGCCGCCTGTATATAAAGCTGCAGCCAGCCAGTGACATCAGCGCTGAATGCTGGCCAGCATGAATAAAAATGGTGGCGCACGCTGCCGAGCCAGTGGAGAGGGAGAGGAGACTGCAACAGATGTCCCCGCAGCAGAGGCATGCTGGTACACCGGGTCAGAAGAGTAGGAACGTCCGGGACGGGAGCAAGAAGGAAGAAGAGGGTCATCTAGACGACGCTGCAGATGCTGCTGCGGAGGGACGTCAGGAGCGCCTCGTGAGGACATCAGGGGGTATCCCTGAAGAGATCAGCCCCGGGAGAGAGGGACTGCAAGGGATCCAGGAAAGAGGTGCAGCTGAAGAGAGCATCACCGCTGGACCAAGAGGTGCCTTGGAGTAGGCAGGGAACTGAGTGCTTAGGTATAAGGCAGCCAGTGTCCCGTTGTAGTCTGGGGGGGTAGTTAAAGCGGCAGTATGCTCGGTTTTGTGTTGGAGCTTCTTTTTCTGTTTCTTCTGGTTTTGTTCTTCCGCAAGCTCCAGAGGGATCTGAGGGTAGTGGACCCACACCCTAGGCTAGAAAGTGTTGGGAAGGGGGCCCGAGTAGGACCCGGTCGAGGGTCCCAGGAGCAAGACGCCGACCAACTTGATACTGCTAGACAGAAGGCATGAGGGCCGGGTGTAGGGATGGCGGAACCCCGAGAGGAACTGCCGGGAGGAACCTTGGGCCAACGAGCATGCCCGATGAACAACCCCGGACACTAAGGTCATCAAGTTGTGGCAGGCAAGCACGGGGTCAAGGAGTCAGGCAGAAGTCACCAGCTCAGGCAGAGACGCGAGCCCAAGAGGTGCATAATATCAATCACCTGAGTGAGAGTGGCACGAGAGTGACTAGTTGAGTCCCGGCGGCGACAGAGTGGTGCATTGGCCAGGAAGCCTTCAGGGGGCAGCCTGAGCAGAATGCAGCCCGCCGAGATGGCTCTAGCAGATCTGCTGGAGCAGAATCTGATGCAAATTGTGGGGTCCCAACAAAGGATGTTGGAACAGCAACAGGACTGGATACGACATGGCCCATCCGCCTTACAAATGCCCAAGATGATGCTAGAAGACAACCCGGAGGCCTATATTGAGGCTTTTGAGTGGCATGCAGCCAGCATGGGCCTTGATAGGCGGTATTGGGCCAGTCAGCTAGGCGCCCTGGTGGTGGGAAAGGCACAGGCAGCCTACCGGGCTTTAACTCTTGATGAGGCCCAGGATTATGAGGCCGTCAAAGCGGCAATCCTCTACCGCTTGGATATTAGCCCCGAATATTACCGTTGGCTTTTCGGGGCCAAGAAAGGGGTAGAGGAAAGGCGACCACGGCTTTTGCTCCAACAACTGCGGGACCTTTTTGGAAAGCGGGTCAATTTGGCTACTTGTACAGTGGCCACGTTAGTCGACAAGATCAAATTGGAGCAGTTCATAAATGACTTGGAGGAGAGAACCCAGAGATGGGTCTGCCAACACTCACCAGGGTCTTGCGACGAAGCACTAAAATTGGCAGAGGCCTTCGCGGCCGCAGAGGTATATTACCCATGTGAGAGATGCGGACCCATACCACCGGTGATGACAACAAAAGAAGTAGAGCGGCAGAAAACCAGTCCCAGGTGGGGACATGGTTTGTTATCATTGCGGCCGAGGGAGACATTTTGCGCAGGAGTATCCAGAAAGAGCCGCAGAAAGATGGCGGCCACTCAGTCCCCCGAGAGGAGGGGG
>NW_017728992.1:133770724-133775614 GCF_001723915.1 Gavialis gangeticus | reverse complement strand
TTGCGCAGGAGTATCCAGAAAGAGCCGCAGAAAGATGGCGGCCACTCAGTCCCCCGAGAGGAGGGGTGGAACCTGCTAGGGAGTACAGCCAGGGAGAACCAATGGATTGCAGTTTTGGGGCTGGAGGCGAGGGCCTGGTGTGGCAACGCCCAGTAGTGAAAGCCTGGGTTGAGGGTCGACTGGTATGGGCGGTGTTGGACTCCGGATGTGCCCAATTGATGATCAAAACCAGTCTCATGAAAGAGTCTCGAGATCATGGGGCTGAGCCTGTAAGCATATCCTGTCTCCACAGGGAAACACAAACTATGCATCGAGTGTGGCTGGGTCTCCGAGTTATGGAGTATCAGGGAGAGCTATTAGTGGGCCTGGCACCCTGTTTAGCCTGTGACATGCTCCTGGGTCGAGATTGGTCCCCACTGTACGATGTCATAGACAGGGTGCAGGATGTTGAGACTGCACGGAGATCCTTAAGGGCACGGGAAGGCTGGCTTGGCGACCCCGGAGAAAGGGACAACACTGTGGAGAGATCCAAAGAACCCATTATGGATCTACAAGACCTTGCAAGTAGCCAACAGTTCAGGCAAGCACAGGAAGAGGACCTGGACTTATATGGGCCCTGGGCTCAGGCCGGAGACGAGTCATCACGACCAACGGCAGATGCCAGCCTGACGAGTCATTTTGAGGTAAGGAACAACCTCCTCTATTGGGTATTACCAGACAGGGCGGGAAAGGAAGATAGGATTCAATTAGTGGTGCCGGAATGCTTCCGGAGAGCAGTGTGGTTATTAGTGCATGCCAATCCAACCAGGGGCCACTTAAGTAGGGACCACACGCTAGATAAAATATCGAGGTGGTTTTTTTGGCCAAGGATGAGTGAGGATGTGGCACATCATTGAGCGGAGTGTCCTGTAAGCCAGAAGGCCAGAGAGGATCGACCACCTCATGCCCCAATGAGGCCTATGCCGGTAATCGACCTACCATTCTCCCAGATCGCGATGGACATTGTGGGGCCGCTTCCTTGCAGCAGTAATGGGTACCAATATATTCTAGTGTTTATTGATTATGCAATGAGATACCCTGATGCAGTACCTTTAAGGTCTGTAACAACACAGAAAATAGCGGAAGAATTGGTAAAGTGGATCGCTCGCATGGGGATTCCCCATGAGATTCTAACAGACCAAGGCTGGAACTTCACGTCCGGAGTTCTACGGGGAGTCTGCCAGACCCTGCAAATCAAGCAGTTATGAACATCAGTCTACCATCCTCAAACCAATGGGATGGTAGAGCTAAATGGAATGCTAAAAAGGGTGCTAAGAAGATGCATACAGGGTGATCCACGGCGGTGGGACCTAATGCTACCGTTAGCCTTATTTGTACTCTGGGATGCACCATCAGAGCCCTTGGGAAACTCTCCTTTTGAACTAGTGCTAGGTCATCAGCCCCGAGGCTTACTACAAATCCTCTGAGAAGGATAGGAGCAGGGCCCTACTGTTATTAACAGCCCCTCAAGATACCAACGGGCGTTCCAACAGCGAATCCAGAATGCGAGAGAATTAGCTGCGAGTAACCCACGACAAGCTCAGCAATGTCAAGAGGAAAGATATGACTTGCACGCCAAGGAACGAGAGTTTCAACCTGGGCAAAAGGTACTTGTTCTTCTGCCCACCTAACACAGCAAGCTGCTGACTCAATGGCAGGGCCCCTTTGAGATTATACAGTGGGTTGGCCCTGTCAACTATGAAGTTTACGGCCCAGGACACCAAAGAACAAAGCAAATCTATCACGTCAACTTGTTGCGGGAATGGCGCCAACCTGAGGGTTGGGCGGCTTTTAGGACTGAGGTGATCGACAACCCAAAACAATGAGAACCTGGCAGGGAAACACTGGCTCCCAAATCTGTGAAAGACGTCCGTATGGGCACTGAGCTAACACCGGTCCAGAAGAAGGAAGTGTGGGAACTCCTCGTGGAGTTTAAAGAGGTTTTTTCAGAGAATCCCGGGTGAGTGAAGAGTGCGTTCCACCCCATTAAAATGCCTCCAGGAACAGTAGTAAGGGACTGGTGGCAACCCCTGCCCCATCACTTGACATCAGAAGTGAAGGCAGAAGTGGAAAAGATGCAGGCCCTCGGCATCATCAAACCCTCCCGGAGTCCATGGCGGAGCGCCCTCGTGCCAGTGCGGAAGCCCGATGGGACACTACAGTTCTGTATTGACTACCACAAGCTAAACTCAATAGCTACATTCGATGCCTTCCCCATGCCTCGGGTGATGGAATTAGTAGAACGGATAGGGGCAGCCCGATTTATAACGACGTTAGATCTTGCCAAGAGTTATTGGCAGATACCAGTCCGGCTTTGTGACCGGCCTAAGACCGCTTTCAGGACCCCTTGGGATTTATATGAATTTGTACGAATGCCGTTTGGGCTGCATGGCGCAGCCACTACCTTCCAATGGCTAATGGATCATCTCTTAGCGCCACACATCGAGTATGCGGCCGTGTACATCGATGATATTGTCATCTTCACACGATTGTGCAGTCAACACCTACGTGCCCTGAGGGCCGTGTTGGCTGAATTACAGCGGGAGGGCCTAACAGCGACCCCACGTAAATGCGCAGTCTCCCACTCTTCTACCAAGTATCTCGGTTTCCGGGTAGGCCAGGGTACCATACTTCCCCTGGAAGATAAGTTCCAAGCCATCCAGACCTTCCAGGCTCCACATACGCTAAAACAATTACGATCCTTCCTGGGCCTGGTAAATTATTACCACAGGTTCGTGCCCCAGTTTGCAGACATAGCAGCGCCTTTATCAGAGGCCTTGAAGGGATCACCTCGGAAGGAGATACTCTGGACGAGGGCGATGCTTCAGAGCTTTCAAGCCTGAAAAAAGGCCCTCTGCAACAATATCATCATACACACCCCAGATTTTAATAAACCTTTTACGTTGCAGACAGATGCCTCCAGCACCACCATTGGAGCCATTTTCACACAACACAACACAAACCTAGACCGGCCAGTGGCCTACACAAGTCGAAAGCTATTACCGGCTGAAACCAGGTGTGCAACAATAGAAAGGGAATGCCTGGCTATCCGGTGGGCAGTGGAACACTTCCGCTATTATCTACTAGGAAGGGAATTTACACTTATCACTGATCATGCACCCCTGAAATGGCTCATTTCCACCAAGACTGACAATGCGCGAATAATGCGCTGGGCATTGGCTTTGCAACCTTTCAAATTCCATGTTGTTTACCACCCGGGAAAGGACAACGTAACAGCTGACTTTTTGTCTAGATGTCGCGAGGACACAGGACTGGACATGGGCGGCTCACAACACTGCGCCGCGCAACAAGTCACCAGTACCGCCGACATGTGCCTCAAGAAACTGCCACAATGCAGCTGCCGGGGGGGTTATGTCCCAGGACGCGAGGGATGCAAGAATACTTACCGGCAGCTCAGGAAACAGCACGTGGAGGACAGGAAATGAAATGCACACAGCTCCTCAGCCGTCTGTTTATACAGCTGCAGCCGGCCAGTGACGTCAGCGCTGAATGCCGGCCGGCATGAATAAAGATGGCGGTGCACGCTGCAGAGCCGGTGGAGAGGGAGAGGAGACTGCAACAGATGTCCCCGCAGCAGAGACACGCTAGTACACCGGGTCAGAAGAGTAGGAACGTCCGGGACGGGAGCAAGAAGGAAGAAGAGGGTCATCTAGACGACGCTGCGGATGTGGCTGCGGAGGGACATCAGGATCGCCTCGTGAGGACATCAGGGGGTATCCCTGAAGAGATCAGCCCCGGGAGAGAGGGACTGCAAGGGATCCAGGAAAGAGGTGCAGCTGAAGAGAGCATCACCGCTGGACCAAGAGGTGCCTTGGAATAGGCAGGGAACTGAGTGCCTAGGTATAAGGCAGCCAGTGTCCCTTTGTAGTCCGGGGGGGGGCGGTGGTTAAAGGGGCAGTATGCTCGGTTTTGTGTTGGAGCTTCTTTTTCTGTTTCTTCTGGTTTTGTTCTTCCCTGAGCTCCAGAGGGATCTGAGGGTGGCAGACCCGCACTGTAGGCTTGACAGTGTTGGGAAGGGGCCCGAGTAGGACCCGGTTGAGGGTCCCAGGAGCGAGACGCCGACCAGCTTGATACCGCTACACAGGAGGCATGAGACCCGGGTGTAGGGGTGGCGGAGCCCCGAGAGGAACTGCCGGGAGGAACCTTGGGCCAACAAGCACGCCCGATGAATGACCCCGGACACTGAGGTCATAAAGTTGTGGCAGGCGAGCATGGGGTCAAGCAGTCGGGCAGAAGTCACCAGCTCAGGGAGAGACGCGAGCCCAAGAGGTTCATAACATCAATCACCCGAGCGAGAGTGGCACGAGAGCGACTTGAGTCCCGGGGGCGACAGTAAGTTTGCCCTGTTTTCAGGGCTTTTCTCTTTTCTATATTAGCGGGTTGTTTCTGCCTTGGGCCCTACCACAGAAGGGGTCTCTCAACCTTTTTCCTTCATCCCCCTGGGAGAATGGGCTTAATATAGACATTGGATTTATGACATATTACAACCTGCCTGACATCTGATATACCCAGGTAACTTGCCTCCAAATGACAACTTGCATTCCTTCTCACATTTTCCTCCCTTCTCTTCCTCCCCTCCTATGTCTACCCATTGTCTTCCTAACTTCCATTCATTTGCATTTTCACAGGCATACTTGTTGTAAATTAACTTCTAGAGTCTCCCTATGTGTGACAAAAGGTGTTTGTACCTGAAAGAACTTTTTTTGATTTATTCAGCTGGTTTAATAAAAGATATCACATCTACCCAAAGAAATGTGCCTGCGATAGTGTTAAAGCAGGACACAGGAAGACGAGGAGACGCCATCCGAGCAAGACAGGTGACAAAGGCAA
>NW_017728992.1:133770447-133770713 GCF_001723915.1 Gavialis gangeticus | reverse complement strand
CGCTGATGATACCAAAATTTGGGGTGAGGTGAGCACACTCGTAGGGAGGGAGAGATTGCAGCAAGATCTGGATAGGTTACGGGAGTGGGCTAACATAAACAGGATGCATTTCAATAGTGACAAGTGCAGGGTGCTGCACTTAGGCAGTAGAAACCAGCAGCACACTTATAGAATGGGAAACTCCCTTCTTGAGAGCACGGAGGCAGAAAGGGATCTTGGAGTCATTATTGACTCCAAGATGAACATGGGTCGACAATGCGAGGTCA
>NW_017728992.1:133765635-133770394 GCF_001723915.1 Gavialis gangeticus | reverse complement strand
CGACAATGCGAGGTCACGGTTGGCAGGGCTAACCGGACCTTGTCGTGCATCCACAGGTGCATCTCAAGTAAAGCCAGGGAGGTGATCCTCCCCCTCTATGCAATGCTGGTCAGGCCACAGCTGGAGTACTGCGTCCAGTTCTGTGCGCCCCATTTCAGAAGGGATGTGGACAACACTGAAAGGGTCCAGAGGAGGGCCACCCACATGATCCAGGGACAACAGGGCAGACCCTACAATGAAAGACTGCGGGACCTAAACCTGTTCAGCCTTCACAAGAGAAGGCTGAGGGGGGACCTGGTGACTGTCCCCCCTCAGTGACTATAAACTGGTGACTATAAACTCACTAGGGAGGACCAGAAGGGTTTGGGGGAGACACTGTTTCCTCTAGCGCCCCCTGGCATAACAAGGAATAATGGACATATATTATTGAAGAGTAGATTTAGATTAGACACCCACAAGAACTACTTTACAGTTAGGGCGGCTAGGAGCTGGAACCAACTTCCAAGGGAAGTGGTGCTGGCTCCTACCCTGGGGGTCTTTAAGAAGAGGCTTGATGCCTACCTGGCTGGACTCATATGAGTCCAGTTTTTTTCTCCCGCCCAGGTGGGGGGGTCGGACTTGAAGGTCTACAAGGTCCCTTCCGACCCTACTTCTATGATTCTATGAAAGCCACACTCGTGCACGCATACCCATGTAGTGGAATTCAGCACTTGTACACTAATTATCTTTGAAATGGCAGGTTTTACACATTTAAAACAAAATGGTATTTTAAGGGAATGTCTTCCTTAGAATATTATTTTATAACACATTTGTGTATTGACAGGTATGCAAGTTGACAGATGTGTGTTTGTGTATTGACAGGTACACACAACACCCTGTGTGTCATTTTCTTCTTTGTTTGGAATAATCCCTTCATCTTTCCTTTGGAAATCTTCCTCTTGATCCTTTATTTGCTGATTCAAGTTGTCCATTTCCTGCAGAATAACTCTACCCTTTGCTTGGTTACAGTCCAGCTTACTTCCCTATGATCTCCTACATGTTCTTTCATCTTCACTCATCATGATACTTGGGTTGATACTATGAATGCATATCCACTGGCTAGCAATTAAATACAGAAACATAAATCCAATCTCATGAAGAAAGCCCAGCTAATTATATATGGACTCAGTAATAACAAGGCTCTGTTTCTCTCATGAATCAGTCCAAGGACACTGTGTCTGTTCTGAAAGACTGACTTTCTATGAACCAGTCTACACTTCTCCTTTCTCCACTAAGTAACTTTTAAAAATAATGATTTTAGTGCTATCTTGATCTCAACTTTACCTTGATTTGCTTTCAACCATTTTTCCTTGACCTGCTTTAAGCACATTAACATATTCTTCAAACATTTTATATTTTATTGTCAAATTCTTTGATTAATTGGAAGTGTTTCCTGGCATTGAAACTGTTACAAGCTTTCTTCTTCTTTTTAGGGTACTTATTTATCAAGTAATTTTAACTCCTTTCTTAGTTTTCCTGCTATCATTGGCTAAGCTGGTATTTCATTCTCATTTTTTGTAGATTACATGGGAAACAAAAAATCAGACTGAGAGCCAGGACAGAATCAGCAATTTCTCCTGTGTATTTTAGTCAGAACTAGTTAGACTGTTCACCAAGTTGGAAATATTTCATTCAAAACCTCTTGGATTCAGTGATCTGTTGCCAAAAATCAAAGCAAGTTGGAACCCTAAGGAATATGGCTTCCTAGCTGTTGACCTGGTGTTTCTAAGATCCACAGCTGTGAGGCAGACTTATACTGCAGACTGCCCCAGTGCTTGGAAGGAGCAGATACTTTCCACCTGGGAACAGTCCACATGGGAGATCCCAAAACTGAATGCTAGCTCCCATACTTAGTTTTTGGAGTAACAGTATAGGGCTCTGGTGCTTTGGAAGTTCCTTCGATGTGTTTTTTCCAGAGCTAGAGACCCTGGAACCTCTTGGCTCCCAGCCCTGGGGTTATATGTTTGGTTGGCCTGCTCTACAGCTGCTGACCCTTGATTCAAACAAAGAATCTGTCCCAGGGCCAAGGATCCATGGATTCCAGGTTCTGAAGATCAAGCCTGAAAACCTTAAGTCTGCATTTAACTTTAAAGCATCTTATATAGGCAAAAAACCTCCAAAACAGTACACTACACATAGTGCCATGGGCGATTGGTGCCTCCTGAATTGTGGGGGCACTTGCCCTCCCAGCAGCCAGTCAGTGACAAGTGAGAGTGCTGGTGCCCGCCCTGAGAGTGCTGGCTGGGTAATGGGAGCACCAGGAGAAGTGATCCTGGCGGTTCCCCCACTTCCAGGCTGGTGCAATCAGCTGCAGAGGATCTCCCCCCTGCCCCATTGATGCAATCAGCCACAGGGGGACAGTGGGAATCACCTCCTGGCGTCCCCACTCCCCAGCTGGTGATCTCAGGGGGAGCACCACTGCTCTCACCTGCCTGCCCTGTCACCTAAGCAAGAAATGCTGCTGTCAGGGGGTGCACCAGTGCTCTCAGGGGGTGCATGTGCCCCCCCTGTGAGGAACTGAAAGATACTCAACTGGGATGTATCCCCAACCAGGGACACAAACCCCACTGGAACAGGACTTCCACACTGCGGAGGGAGCTCCCAGTCTGCCCCAGCCCAGCTTTACCACCTCAGCAGGTGAAGTGGATTGGTGCAAATTCACAGCTGGGACAATATCCGGGGACCAGGGGCAGAACCAGGGGAGCAAGAAAGGTGGGGATGGTGGAAATTGGTGAGAATGAAGTCTGGGAGCCAGAGACACTAGGAGAATGCCCCGAGGGCAGGGTAAGTATCCGGTTGGGCTCTGAAGAGACAGTGGAACCCTTGCTACAAGGGTGAAGAGGAGGGTGGAAGGAGGAAGGATGAGAATAAAGATGGGAGAGATCCAGAGGGAAGGTGGAGGAGGTGGATACTCCTGAGCCGTCGGCTCCATTTTTTTTTCCTTTCCATTTATTTGAAGATGCAGATTGATTGCCGCTGGCCGCCAAATGAGCCAGAGATGGCTGCAACAAGAAGAGGACTCAAAGAGAGAGTGGGAGTTTCTCCGTCAGAGGGAAGAAAATTGTGCTTTCCCAGTGGCCCTGCAGCAGGATCCAGGAGACAAGAAACTGAGATGGGCCAGGGAAAGAAGGCCAGGGAAGGCCACCCCTCCCACTGCCTGGTTTATGTTAAGGATTTCCTCTGCTGATTAAGCAGTCACATGCCACCAATTAAGACAGGTACAGCTGCAATCAGCAGGGGATAACAAGAAAGCTTCCTGGCATGCCAGGGAGCATGGGGAAAGCCCAGGGCTGAGGAGAAGCCTCTAATGAGCCTGGGGGATGCCTGGAACTCAATTATCCTGAAACCAGGTTCAACGGCTGTCCTACTGATAAAAATAAGAAAAAGGAAAAGAGAGGAAGGAATCGGTTTGGACTGATCATTTAGCCATCCTTTTCCTGGGGCTTCGGGAACTGGGGCAGAAACTGGCAGTCAGTCAAGGAGGAGGTGGGTAGTCACCATCTTCTTTTCATTAACATCTCAAAAAGAAAAAGAGAAAAGATCTCTTAAACATCAAAATCATGGCAAGCGGGAAGAGAGAGAGTGTAAGACCCTGCCTAGACTGACCAGGTTGGGGCCGGTGGATGTCAGTGGAATGTAAGGGCACATGCCCATACCAGGTGGCTACCCAACGGACTGGTGCATTGGCCAGGAAGTCTGACGAAGTCCAAGAGGAAACAGAAAGGATAGAAGTCCCAGTGGCGGTGGCTGCAGCTGGCACGGACCCTGTCCAGCAGACAGTACATCTAATGGGATAAGTTCTCCAGCAGCAGCAATTGGCATGGCAGCTGGCCTTGGAATAAAGTTGGATCCAGCAACAGGCTTGGCAGCAATGAAACATGGTGAAATTAAGGATTCCAAAGATGATGATACACAACAACCCAGAGATATTCCTCGAGATCTTCGAGTGGGTGGCCTTGGCAGCCGGACTGGAAAAGTCACGGTGGGCTGGGCAGCTCAGGGTTTTGTTAATAGGGAAGATGCAAGTGGCCTATGGATCCATGATGCGGGAAGAAGCCAGGGACTATGATAAAGTCAAGAAGGAGATCTTATATAGGCTGGACATCAACCCCAAAACCTACCACCAAGACTTTAGGGCCTGGAAACAATAAGAAATGAAGGAGCCATGGGCCTTGTTACAGTGGCTGGCTAACCTGGCTTCCAAATGGCTGAAGCCATAGAGAGCTCTAAAAGTGATATCTGTGACAAGTTCCTACTAGAGCAGTTTCTGAATAATCTGGATGAAGAAACCCAGAGGTAGGTCTGTTGCCTCAGCCCAGGATCATCAGCTGAAGCATTGCAGCTAGACAAGAACTTCACTAGTGCTCGAGGGGAGAGACCACAGGATTGAAGTTCAAGAGTAACAGGACACCCAAGACCTCATGACCCTGCCAAACTGGGGAACCGGGAAGCCTGGGAAATTAGGAGGCCTGACAGTAATGGGGTGATTTGCTTTTGGTATGGAAAGGCAGGGCACAAGTCTCGAGATTGCACCTACATGTCCCGGGTCTTCACCCAGACAATGCATTTGCCATTCGCAGAGCTGGGCAGATTGGCTGGCCCAGTAGACTCAGCAGGTATAGAATCTATGGATTGTAGTGTGGGAAGGGGCACATCGGGAGGCCCCAGACCCTACCCAATGGTCAATACCTGAGTTGGGGGTGAGAGGTTGGAGGCCATT
>NW_017728992.1:133758225-133760635 GCF_001723915.1 Gavialis gangeticus | reverse complement strand
TTCACAGAGCTGGGCAGATTGGCTGGCCCAGTAGACTCAGCAGGTATAGAATCTATGGATTGTAGTGTGGGAAGGGGCACATCGGGAGGCCCCAGACCCTACCCAATGGTCAATACCTGAGTTGGGGGTGAGAGGTTGGAGGCCATTATTGCCACTGGCTGTTCTCACACTTTTGTCCAAAGCAAGCTGGCTCCCTCCACTTATGTATGGAAGGCCACCCCCATGAAGATGACCTGTATGCATGGGCATAGTAATTTCTACCTCCAGAGGGTATATCAGGTCATGGTACTGAACATCACCCGAGAAGTGCCAGTTGGGTTGGCACGGGACCTACCGTACCCTGTGATCCTTGGGTGGGATTGGCACAAGATTTATGAAGTCCTCAACATGATGAGAGGGGGCAGCACAGGGAAAGTCAGTCTGGCCAGGGACCCAGCCAAAGACCTTGATCTTGAACAACTGGAGTGTAATCAAACTTTCCAAAAGGTCCAGGAGGAAAAGCGAGAATTCCAGCCCATACAAGAAGCTGAGCTGGTGAAGGTGGAAGAGGAAGTAGTGGACCTGGGTCACTATGCCTGCCTGCCCCGATTCGAGGTTAGAAATGGGCTGTTGTATCGGGTGAAACAGGGTCCACCAGGGTGGGCGGGGGTAGCTCAGCTGCTGATACCCACCCGGTTTAGGCTTCCCCTCCTGAGGCTAGCACATGAGAACCCGTTGGAGAGACACATGGGACACCATAAGATGGAAGCCAGATTGATGAGATGGTGTTTTTGGGCCTAGTTGTATGAGCAGGTCGGGAGGTTTTGCCGGGCCTGCCAAAGGGTGAGCGGGAGTAGGCCTGCGCGAGCTCCGTTGCAGCCCATGCCTATAATCGAGGTCGCCTTTTCATGTACTGTGCTGGACATAGTGGGCCCCCTCCCTAAGAGCTCAGAAGGCCATCAGTATCTGCTCATCATCATAGATTATGCAACCAGGTTCCCGGAAGCAGTCCTTATGTGGTTGGTCACAGGACCCCGGGTGGTGGAAGAGCTTATGAAATGAATCACCCAGGTAGGCATCCTGAAAGAGATCGTCACCAACCAGGGGTCTAAATTTATGTCGGGCATCATATGTAACTTGTGTGGGTTATTTCAGATCAAACATCTCTGCACAACTGTCTACCACCCACAAACTAATGAGGTAGCAGAGAGGTTTAATCAGACCTTGAAAAATATTCTGAGGCAGTATGTACAAACAGAACACCAACAGTGGGACCTGATGGTCCTACCGTTGTTGTTTGTGGCACGAGAGGCCCCTCAGTCATCACTGAGCTGTACCCCATTCGACCTGGTGTATGGGCACCAACACAGGGATTTATTAGAACTAGTCAAGGAAGTGTGGGAGGCCAAGCAGAGGGAAGAGCTAAATACCTCTGAATACGTGCAGACTATGGGACAACACCTATAGAGGGCAGGGGAGATGGCACACGAGTGCCTGAGAGCAGCCCAACAGATGCAGAAGTCTGCGTATGACAAAAGGGCCCAGGAGAGGACCCTCTGGGCCGGCAAGAAGGTCTTAGTACTACTCCCTGACACTGAGAACAAGCTTATGAAGTGTTGGCAGGGGCCTTTCAAGATAACTTGTCATGTAGGCCCCATAGACGATGAAGTTCTTAAGCCAGGATCACGAAGGGAGAGGCAAATTTATCATGTTAACTTACTTAAAGAATGGAGGGAGAAGGAGGGCCTGTTAATTACCCCTTCTCCACCAGAGGACGAGTTCAGCCAAGAGTTGGGCTCAATGGCAGAATTAGGGACCAGCAACCTGGTTGTCCCAGTCAGGCCCCAACTTAACCCTCAGCAATGGCGCCAGGTGAGGACTCTGGTGAAGGAATTTCATGATGTCTTCAGTGAAAACCCCGGGTGCATGAAGATAACCCACTGCAAAAATCACCCCCCGCAGGGAAAATTGTCAGGGAAAAGTGGAGCAGAATCCCCAAGGCACACTTTTTTGGATTGGCTGTTAGCCCATTTCACCTTAATTCTTCTAAAATCTTGCTCACATGATGTACATGCTGTTCCCACTTCCCTGAATAAATTACTATTACTACACGGTGCAGGGTGTCAAAGGCCTGCAGCAAGGCAGTAGTCCCTGACTTCAGGAGGGCTGGACAGGTTACAGGGGTGGGCAGATGAGAATAGGATGGGATTCAATACTGGCAAGTGCAAGATGCTGCACCTAAGGAGAAAGAATCAGCAGCATACCTATAGGCTGGGGAACTCCCTTCTCGTCATCACAGAGGAAGAACGGGATCTTGGAGTCAATATTGATTCCAAGATGAACATGGGCCACCAATGTGAGGACGTGGTCAGTAAGGCTAACCACACCTTGTCACGCATCCATAGATGCATCACAAGCAGGTCCAAGGTGG
>NW_017728992.1:133748559-133753225 GCF_001723915.1 Gavialis gangeticus | reverse complement strand
GGTGATCCTCCCCCTCTATGCAACATTGGTCAGGCTGCAGTTGGAGTACTACATCCAGTTCTAAGTGCTGCACTTCAGGAGAGATGTGGACAGCATGGAGAAGGTCCAGAGAAGGGCTACTCACATGGTCAGGGGGAAGCAGGGTAGCCCCTACAAGGAGAGGTTAAATGACCTGAACCTGTTCAGCCTCTACAAAAGAAGGCTAAGAGGGGATCTAGTGGCTGTCTATAAACTTACCAGAGGGGATCAGCGGGGAATGGAAGAGGCCTTGTTCCCCCAAGCACTACCCAGAGTAACTAGGAATAATGGCCACAAGTTGACTGAGAGTAGGTTCAGGCTAGACATCAGGAGGTACTACTTCACAGTCAGGGTGGCTATGATCTGGAACCAACTTCCAAGGGAAGTGGTGCTCACTCCTACCTTGGGGGTCTTCAAAAGTAGGCTGGATAGTCACCTGGCTGGTGTCATTTGATCCCAGCATTCTTTCATGCCCATGGCAGGGGGTTGGACTTGATGCTCTGCTCAGGTACCTTCTGACCCTATCAACTATGAAACTATATCCACAATATATGTTGCCATGTATTCTTGATGAGTTACCAGGATTGTGTCCATTAACTTGGAATGAGGCAGTTGCTCCTTGCAAACCAAAGGGGCATACATGTGAACTGATATAGGTCCCATGGAGTGCCAAATGCAGTTTTTGCTTTAACTTCTGGAGCCATGGGAATTTGCCAGTAGCCTTTGGTAGGTTGAGGGTCAAGATAAACTTGGCCTGCCTAATCCTCTCTAGCATTTCTTCAATGTTTGGCATCAGAAATGCATCAAATGAAGAAATCATATTTACTTTCCTAAAGTCAACACAGAGTTGAACGCCCCTATCTGGTTTTGGCACCATGACAAAAGGGCTCCTTGACAGACTCTGTGATGATTCTAAGATAGCTCTTGCTAGCATTTGCTCAAGTTCTTTTCAAACCAGGATATACAGGACCTGGGGAAGTCTCCTTCAATGCTCCCTCACTACCTGACCTGGGCTAGTTCTAATCTGATGAAAAATCCCTTTGGCCTTACCAGGCACTTCCATGAACACATCTTTAAATCCTAGCACCAGCTGTTCCATTTGTTCCATCCCTCCTTCAGGCAAATGAGTCCCAATAATGAGACCAGCTTACCAATATCCTGAGTCACTAATCTCTGGAGCCCATTCCTCCTCTACCACCCTCGGGTCCATTAAATAATTCTTATGATCCTCCCACTTTTTTAGTAAATTAACACGAGAGCTTGTTTATTCTTTCATTGCTGTGGTTGCTCCATCTCATAGTTGGTGGGCCTTACCTTTCTACAGATCCTAAAGTGTCCCTGCCACTTATCTACTAGTTTACTGGTGTGATCCTGAAGCATGACTAGAACTCTGATCATAATTTTGCTTTTGGCAGAACTGACTTCTCTCCAAGTTGTCTCAGGCTATCTGTCTTATGTGTTCAAGCTGTTCTCAAAGCTCTATAACATGATAAGGATCCCTTTGGCTGGCACACTCACTCTCCTTCCAGCCTTCACACTTTATATCAAGTAGGCCTTGAGGCTTATGGCCATAAATCAACTCGAAGGGAGAGCAGCCCAGGTAAGCTTGAGGTACTTCCTGAATAGCAAACATAAGAGGGGGAAGGCACCATTCCCATCTCTTGGTGTCCCCTTGAATACTTTTCTTAATCATGGTTTTTAGAGTGCAGTTGAATATTTCTTCCACACTATCAGTCTGTGCATGATAGACTGATGTCCTAAGATGTTATATTTTCAAGGTTTCACAAAGTCCCTTTAACATTCTAGACAGAACATTCATGCCTTGGTCAGAGAGTATCTCTTGAGGGATCCTCACCCAAGTTATTTATCTAATACGTTCCTCTGCCACTTTTGGCACTGTGTGGCAGGGCACCTTTGGGTGCCTGCCACTTTAAGGGCAGAGGCAGGCAGCTACCAGGTGCCTGATGAGGGCAGCCATTTTGAACAAGGCATATAAAGTCTGCAGTTTGCTGTGGCCAGGGGAGCCAGAAACATTACCTAGCTGAGCTGCAGCAGGAGCAACCTTGGAGGTAAGGACAGGAACTTATGGGGATGGTTTGGAGGCTTCTGGTCCTGGGCATGAGAGTAGGCCTGAAGGGCTGTGTGTGTGAGGGGGCTGAGTAGGGTTGAAGTTGGAGTAGGCCTGAAGGACAGCCCAAGGGGTGTGCTGAGTAAGGTTGACTGAGAGTAAACTTGAAGGACAGTGCAAGGGCCAGCCCCATGAGAAGTTGTGCCCAGTGGGAGGCCTAGGGCAAGGCCAGTATGACAATAGCAAAGTCTGATGGCCCAAGAGGAGCCACTCAAGGAGAAGCAGGTCAGTGGAGTATGGCCCGGTAACAGGCAATATGCCAGAGGCCCCGGTGAAAGAGGGCTGGAGTGGAAAAGGCCTCCTGTGAGAGGGGAAATGGTATGAATGTGTGTATGTGGAGCTCAACTTTGGACTCAGTTTGCTCCAGTCTCAGACTGGGAGTAATATTAATCTGGATGCCATCTCAAAGGCATGGGCTGTGGTGTAGGGGATGTCAGAGCTGCAGATAGCACCCCCTGGCATTAGAGCAATAATGGGCAGTCTCCCACACATACCATCCATATACGGGAACAACAAAGTCATAACAGGCAGGATCAGATGGATTGCCCTGTAGAGACAGGTGAGCGGGCCAACATGAGACCCGGCCACGAGAGTTGCCACTTGTCACACACAGTCACTGTTTTCACCAGGACTTCTTCAGGGTAGCGATTATTGTGGTCAATTAACACTAAGACAAACTGATACCCAGCTATGCTCTCAGGGAAAGGGCCAATGACATCAAGAGCTATTTTGTCAAATGGCCATTCCACTATTTCAAAAGGTTGTAATGGAGCTCTGGGTGGAATTATGTCAGAATACCATTGGCGTTTGGGGTATGAGTGACAAAACTACTCCACCTGCTTATGTAACACTGGCCAATAAGTTTTTTATGTAAGCCGGGCAGTCATTTTGTCCCTGCCCAGATATCCCCCCAGTGGAAGAGCATGAGCTATTCTAACCATATCCTTCTGGTAACATCAAGAAACTGAAATCTGGGTGACCACCTCCCCTTGCCACTTTCTCTTTGTCTAGTCAATAGAGAATGTGGTCCCTTACCTTGAAGTGGAGGTATCTTGCTAGTAACTGGCCATTCCACTGCCTCCTTTCACTTGTCAAGGCTTTCTACATACACTCATTGGAATGCTGGTTCTGCTGCCTGCTCTTCTCTAAAATTTTCCCCGATTATTTCCTCTAGGTCTGTCATGCAGAACATCAGCTAGGCCCTTGGTCTCATATTCACCTCTGATGAAGGCTACTTCTAACTCCTCTGCCACTTCTTCCCTGCTCGCTTCTAGATGTCTCCAGCCTTGGGCTTCATTTAAGGCATCATAGAAGTATGGCCAGTCTTGCCCCAGTAACACTGGGCAAGGAAGAGTCTGGGTAAAACCCACTGCCATTTTCTCTGTGTTATCCATTACTGTTATCCATTACTGTTAGCATAACTCTTCATCTAGGGTATGTATAGGATTTCCCATGTATGCATACCATACTTATGTCCCTGTTGACGTCTCCTTCCTGAGGATTCCTTCTGGGTCATGATGCTCCAGATTTTAGGGCTGTGCAGAGCAGGTAATATTTGATTTGACAGCCATGTCAAATATTAAACCGGGTCCTGCTTTGATTTGCTGTCTGCTTCAAGTGGAAGCAGGTCCCGTTTGACTCAAGGTCAAAGCTCAGTCGAATATTTGAGCTACTTCGACTTCCCCATAGGCTATAATGGGGAAGGTCAAAGCAGGCTATAACTTTGGCATTTCTTGTCTGATCTTGATGAAACTTACAGGAATGGTAGCTCCTGAGGATCCCATAAAGCCAGCCAATGTTCAACAAGATAGGTTCAGGGGGTTTGGAGAAACAGCACCCCCAATTCTTGAGAGAGAACCTCCTGTGACTTCTGTGTAGAAAGCCACAGGGAACTCAAAACTGCAGGCTTGCTAGCCCCTGAGGAGCCCACAAAGCCTGCCAACTTTCATGGTGATAGGTGCAGGGGTTTGGGGGAAACTGCACCTTAGGCTGCTGACAGACAAAACTTGTGATACAAATGGAGTGAGGAGGGTGGCATTCACTCCATCTGCACCTGGAGCTTGGGGAACCCCAGCAGCGGGAGGCTCACCTTGAGGAACACCAGCTGCTCCACCAACCCAGGATCCAAGCAGGTGCGGTGGGGTGTCACAACATCCGCAGCCATGCTGAACACCCTCTCACTTGGCACACTGGTCGGTGGACAGGACAAGTATTCCTGGGCAACTGTGGCCAGCTCCAGTCACATCAAGCTGCGGGTTGCCCAGTAGGCCAAGGGATCACAGTCTAGGGGCTCCACAGGCTCTGCAAGATAGGCAGACACCATGGTGTGAGGGCTGTCTGCCGATCCTGGGGTCTGGTGGGTCTGGACCCCCTAATGTTTGCCATGGCCTTAGCTCATATTAGCAGTGCCTGTGGTGGAGGGGAAGACTGGCTCGTGAATGGCAGACTGGGTTCAGGCAGTGGATCCTCCTGTCCCACTTCCCCCCACCTCCGCCATTCTGCCTTCATCACTTTCTTAAT
>NW_017728992.1:133744161-133748548 GCF_001723915.1 Gavialis gangeticus | reverse complement strand
GAATCGAATATTAAGTCGAAGCTTTGCACAGCCCTACCAAATTTCCCTTTCCCATGCACAGTCTCTCTCCCTCCCAGGGGCATCATTCACCCAATCTTGGGGCATTGTCAAGCTATATGACTGGGCACCCTGATTCTGAAACGTATCCATGACCCTCTCTGTCAGTGCTTTTTCTTAACTGGGCCATATTTCTTGTCCTTTCTTTTTTTTCTCAGTTACCCCTAATTTAGAGCTTTTCCTTTTCATTCTGATCTTCTCAGCTTCAGAGTTGTAAAGCTTGCTCCATATTCTGCAGCTGGTGTCTCCTCACCCTACTCCGTGTTTCTCGTTCTAAATTTTACAAAAATTGTTCAAGGGTAAAAATGTAATGTTCAGGGGGAAAAGAATCCAGCATTCTACTGTGTCCCTCAATATCTAAGCTAGAATCCTGGACTGTTTTTCATCTTGCCTCTTCACTGCTTGAAATTGCTGCTGATAAAATTTGGGACATATTTTTAGGTGGTAAAAAATTGCCTTTTTCACTGTTGCATAATCATGGGCCTCTGGTCTTGAAAGTGTCCTGTAGGTCACTTGAGCCTGGCCTGTCAACAAGAGCCCTAACAATGAGGCCCATCTGGCTGGGTCCCACCCTGCAGTGATGGCTCTTCTCTCGAAAGTCTGTAAATAGGCCTCGACATTGCTGTCTCCTGTCATCTTGGGGACTCTAAATTTCTCAGAAGCACCCAACATGCCTGCCTCGTGTGCCTCTATTTTTTCACTTAGCTCCAGTTGGCACTTAGCACCACCATTTTTGCTTCAGTCTCTTGTGTCCTTACCTGGCTCTGGACTTGCTGAGCTTGGATTATTTGATGTTCCTGCCGCCAGTCCTTTGGAGCTACCATCCCAGCTCAAGCTGCCATGCCCTCCATTTTTTTCTTTCTGTGGTTGGGTCATGCTCCACACACTTCACTGGAAGAGCCTGTCACTTTTCAGCCAATAAACCACTGTGGAAGTCCTTGCCATGGACAAAAGATCTTATCATAGAAAGTTGCAGACCCTCTGTCAGGACCCAGTGGTCATCTTTGGTACTCCCCGCCATGTCTTGGATGAAAAAGGAAAAAGAACCAAATAAACTGTAATTGTGGGAGGAAGATCAGGTGACCACTCCTGCAACTTAGTAGGCTGCCTCCTCTTCACAGGGCTCCACCATCCCCATACTCTGCCCTAACCACTCCAGATGTTTCTGTGCAGAAATCAATCTCACATTTTCATTTCATTATTTTGTAAGTTCTAAGAAACAGTACCCCTGACCCCAGGGCTTCCTATTAAATTCTCCACCCTATTAGTCACAAACCCCTTGGGACAGAGGTATCATGGACCTCTGCCCAGCATCCTTTGGAACTCACACTCAGTCTGTTTTCTCCATTTTACAGGCACCTAGAATGGGGACCCCATACTCACTGACTCTGATTGTCACTGGTTTCTGTGCACGTCCTCTTCATACCATTTCTTAGGTGAATCTGTTTAAGTTATGTAGGTTTTTTACCATTTCCAGATAATCCAGCTAGTCACCTCACCTCTCTGCAATCCCACAATCTCTTACTTGTGCCACTCCCTTCTTTGGGGAACTTACTGCTGGTTTGTCCTGGCTTTAACTTCCATGATGATCAGCTGGGCAGTAGTGCTCCCTGATGGGAATTATTATTCTTTCATGTTTCACTTAAGACTTATTGAAAAAATATACTGCTTGTCTGTAATTATGGTACCAATATGGAAAAAGACTTTTGTACTATGATCACTCAGTTTACATAAGCCTTCAAAATTAAACAGAAGTTACTTAAGGAAATTTCTCAGTAGGGATAATTAGCATTGGCCTGATCCAAAGATTACTGCAGCAAATGCAAAGACTCCCTCAGACTTCACTAAGCCTTGGAGCAGAGCCTAGGTCACTTGGTCTACTGGGTTTTTTTGCCTGTTCCTCAGGACTTTGGCAAAGCTTTTAATTGCTCTATGATCCTTTTGAGTAACTTAGGAAACTCCAGCTCTGACTCCAACTCCTTTGGAAAATTTTGGACTTGCTGTAGGTCATTTAAAAAAATTCTACACTCATTAGTATTGCAAATGATTGGAACCATGTTAACAGCATTATGTCTCTTCTGAAAGAAACTCCCTTGTGGACAAGATTAATTGTGTGTCAGCAATCACAGTTTGCATGTTTTGTAGTAGGTTGTATCATTATTGCATATGGTAAGCCAGGGCTAAACCAGCTGAGAGGAAACTGGGTGCATCTACATATGACGTTAATTTTACATAATAAACTCCAGCACAGTTTGAGCTGGAGTAAACTGCTCCTGGGCACAGCACCTACACATGTACTGGGGACAGCAGTAGTTCCAGCTGAAGTGGAGCAAAGCCGGGCTGGCAGGGAGCACTGACATTTTGCCTTGGTCCCTGGGGGCAGCATTGGACAGGAGAGGGGCTGGCTGGCGCACAAGGCTGTTGCCCCCCTGGAGCTGTGTGGTTAGGTTTCAGGCAAGAGTCTGGCTCCTGCCCGGTCACCATCTACACATGTTTCAGTTCAGTAAATGACCTCACTGTAAGATAGTACTGTCCCTAACAGTACTATCTTATGACAAAGTTAATTAGTTTACTGTGCCTTAATACCGATGCACATGTAGATGGTGACACTTACCTGCAGAGATAATTAATTAGTCTACTCTGCAGTAAAGTGCATATGTAGATGCACCCACTGGGCACGTATACATAAGATGCTACTGCTCAGTCATTACTGTTCTTTTATTTAGTAGTTCTATTAGCAAATACTAATTAAAGCTCAGTAACTGAAGTTACTGCACAGTAGTGCCAGCGAATGTCTTTCAGGTGACTCTGCTGCACAGTAGTCTAATAAAACTTTGCAGTATGTATTAGCACTGTCCATGCTGTGACATGCTCCTGTGCAATATTTTTGGCTACTGCACAATCAGTGTCTTGTGTAGACACACCCACTTAGTGCCAAACTGCACTGCATGTTCCAGCAGTATATCAGTAACAGTGCTGAGATCTCTTTTGTTACACTGTCTAGTGATACACACCTGTATTTTCATCATGAAAAAAAAAATATCCTGCCATTTGATGTGATGTTGTTCTTTTTCAAGTAGTTTGATCAATGTCACATAGCAAATCTGAAAACAGAACCTAGATATCCTGAACATGTACATACTGGGCATTGTATCTATCAAAGTCACATTGCCTTTAGAACTTTGTCATTGATTCAGTATATATTTACAAATCAAATATCTGATTATTATATTAATGAAACAAATGATCCGAAATGCATAGTACTGAATTAGGAATCAGAAATTGTACAAGTGCACTTCCGTCAATAACTGCTGTAACATCCACTATGCATAAAAAGTCTGAAAAGATATCCATTCCATTAAAGAAACCAAATGAAGGCTAGAATTATTTTAATTAGATTTTCTATTTTACTTGTTTTGCAACCACTTCCTTTTTAACTTCCTGTTATTTCCTGCCACCATGCTGTGATAGTGCTTTCTTAAGAACCAGAGTCAAAATAAGCCAGCTGTGCTGAACATGTGTGTAACAAGGGAATAGTTTATTATAAAGTAAAGATCTGGTAAAGGAAAAAATATTCCTTACTTGTTTCTGGTTTTGAGTATTTGAAACCTCTTCTTTCTAATAGGTCCTTTAAGATCACTAACTCATAACCTATAAAAAATCAGCTGCTGACATGAAGATTAAGTGTTCTGCAAATTACCCATTGACCATATAATCCTGAAAAACTTCTTCGCTCTTTAAAGGGGTATAGGTTGTAGCCATGTTGGTTAAAGGACACAGGAAGGCTTTTATTTAACAAGTCTTTGTTGTAATGTTTGGAATTTGCTTTGCTTTGCACCTATTTGTCCAAGAAAAATACCTATAGACAGAAGGAGTTGAAATTCGGATGCTACACAGAATGAAAATACTCAACTGTCTTCCTTAACGTCTATTTTCTAATCTGTGTATGTGTGTGTTTTGCACACGTGTGTGTATATATATTTAAGATTAACACCTGGAATAGAGAAGCCTTAAAGGGTTTTGGCACTTATTTCTTTTAATATTATTTATTTATTCATTCCAATTTTAAAAACACAGCTATCAAAGCTCAGTCAGTTCTTTTGCCCTCTACTTCATAAATCAAAAATCACCTCATAAAATAAACAAGGCCTGTCTATAAGTATTTCTACTTTAACATAGGCCTTCCTTAAGAGGAAAAAAAAATAGAATTTTTTTATTGCTCATAGAAAACAAATAAACTGCCAGTAACTCACTCTCTCTTTTATCCTGAAAGAGTACCAGTGATAATGATTCTGTTGACCTTAATCATGAGTTTATATCACGCAAAAGG
>NW_017728992.1:133730634-133739161 GCF_001723915.1 Gavialis gangeticus | reverse complement strand
CCTCATAAAATAAACAAGGCCTGTCTATAAGTATTTCTACTTTAACATAGGCCTTCCTTAAGAGGAAAAAAAAATAGAATTTTTTTATTGCTCATAGAAAACAAATAAACTGCCAGTAACTCACTCTCTCTTTTATCCTGAAAGAGTACCAGTGATAATGATTCTGTTGACCTTAATCATGAGTTTATATCACGCAAAAGGACATACAAAAAACTAGAAATCTTGGTTCCAAAATGATACCTTTTATTAGATGAACTGGAAAATGGCAAGAAAATTGTCCTTTTCTGCCAGCTTTTGGGATCAAAGTCCCTTCGTCAGGCTCTGGGAAAACTGTAGATGGTACAAGATGGTAAAAAGTCCCCATAGGTAGGAAATAAACTTCATTTTTGCACAGAGGAAGCTGGAGATGGAAGGCTGCCCCTCCGGGTCCATGAGAGTGTCTTTGTGAGCTGTGTTGAGTAGCTCTTTGATGTGTTGATCAGATAGAATTTCTTCTCTGGAGGTGTCAGATGGCAGGCAGGGAGGTTAAAAAAAAAAATCCCTGTTGTATCAGGCAAAAGCAGTCTTTCAGGTAACTTGGAACTTTATAGTTGAAATCTGAATTCCACTTAGGGGCGTATGACAAGCCAGGGTTGATTCCAGAAGTTAAACCAGAGTCCTCCAGCATCCCAGCCTGCTCTCTGGGCTGGCCTGCACTCTCTGCTCCAGAGCAGGGCTGGCCCCACCCCCTGCTTCCTAACCTGAACAGGGACAGGAAGTGGAAAGACACTGGCTGGCATAGCCCTGTTAAGGTAAAGAGGGCAGGGAGGGGGTTAATTCTTCCCTCCTTCCCTTCCTCTCTCACCACAACCAGGGTGTGCCTGTCTGCAGGGGAGCAGAGGGGAGGGGGCTGTGGTGGTGGCCCCTGGGGCTGGCAGACCCCAGCTGCAGGGCAGAAGGGATGGAGGGAGAAATTAACCCTTCTCCCTGCCCCCTTCACCTTAATGGGGCTATGCCAGGATAGTTGTCCTGTGTGGCAGGGAGGGGGACTCTGTTTCATGCTGGGGGGATTCTTCCCCTTCCTCCCCTACCTCCTCCCCCCACAGTGGGGGTGCTCCATGCAATAATGGAGGGGGACTCCTCCTCTTCCTCCTCCCCCCCACCACTGCAGGATGAGGGGAGGAAGGGGGTGCCCACCCCAAAGGGGACTCTACCCATCCTCCCCTCTCATGGGGCAGGGAGAGGGGCTCTGTTCAGTGCTGGGACTCTTCCACCTCCTCCTCCCCACCCCCACTGCTGCAGATTGGGGAGAGGGACTCTGTGCAGGGTGGCCTGGCCTGCCCTGACCCAGTCAGGATGTGAGGAGTGGGAGTAACTGAGCCACAGCTGCCAGGGGTGGCCCTGCTGCCACGGCCTGGGCCATCCTTGTTCAGCCCCAGCCGAGGCAGCTGCATAGTGGAGCTGGGCCATGGGGGCAGCTGTTGCTCAGTTATAGTCATTCCCCACACCCCAGCTGGGCTGGGCCAGGCTGGGCAGAGCTGCACAGAACCTCCCATCCCCACTGCATGGTGGTGGGGGGGGAGGGGGAAAAGTACCCTCCAGCACTAAACAGAGCCCCGCTCCCCACCCCATGGCAGTGGGGGAGGAGTGGGGGGGAAGAGTCCCACTCTGGGGAGAAGCCCCACAAAGCCCCCCTCCTCACCCAATGGTGGTGGGGGTGAGGAGGAAGAGCCCCCTCGGCATTGAACAGAGCCCCTTCCCTGCCCCACAGTAGTGAGGGAGAGGGAGGAGTTCCCCTCTGGGGCTGGGCAGTGCTGTGTTCTGGGATTGCACCTGGCTGTCAGGGAGCCCCAGGGGTGGGCAGAGCTCTCCCTGCCTCCTCCTGCCCCACCACAGTGGTCTGGTCATGCCCCCTCCTCACCCAGTCTCTGAACCCTGCAGACCAAGGTCAGGGTTTAAACCCCTCCTCTGTTACTCAGGCCTGTCCAGGCCTGGCCACATGCCTCCCTTCTCCCTCCCCTCAGCTAAGCTTCCTTGTGGAAGGGAGAGCTGCTCTAGTGTCCCCAGGCTTCTGGCCTGAGCCACTGCAAGCATGTGCCTGCATTTCTGGAATGAAAAGAGAATGTCTATCCACTTGCAAACCAGTTCAATCTCTGCAGGTTAGATTAATATGCAAAGATTGAATCAATTCAGGCTTGGGCTTTTTTGAATGTCTGTCTCTAGCCCCAGGGTTGATCTAATATGCTCTCACACTGCATCTAAAAAGCTGGCCACACTTTCTGTATTCATTTCAGCTTCTATCCAGTCCCAACAATAAAGTTCTACCTGGAGGTGACAAATGCTTAGGTAGTGTCAATAGGGTGCAAATTAAGGAAAAAATATATATATAGTGGCCATGACCAGAAGAAAAACTGCTCTTGCTATCTGAGGAGTGGCTTAAGATCTAACAATCCCAAATTGTGTGCATGTTTTGCAAGTGGACATCACTTCCTCACTGAGTACTGATAAATACTTTGTCACCACCAGTGCTATGTAAGTTTTATCTCATTCAAGCCCAAAATTTGTGTAGGAGAGGATAATTTGTTCCACTGCTCTGGCTGAAATGCATGATAGAGACACAGAGCTGGATGTCAGCCCATTTCTCCTCTTTACCCTTCTATCAGCTTCATATGCACATAAAACAAGAGAGGTTACAGTACTGGCCCCTTGCACCTTCCTGCAGAAGAAAGCCTTGTTCAAATTCCTGAGTTCTCTCTTAAAAAGTAATAAAGGAGAGCATCTCCTGCCACTCTTCTCATGGGAAAGAAATGAGTTAATAAATCTCATGATCAACTGATTCAATAGTGTGCATGAGTCCTTGGATATATCCTACCCTTTCAGGTACCTGGTACCATTACATGTATACCCGAACAGGTGACGCTTAATGCTCAGTAGCCTATTCCACTATGCATTAACATATTAACATGGTTTTTTATGTGCCACTTTAATGTGCAGTGGAATAGGCTACTGCACATTAAAGCACACATCTAGATGTGCCCAGTGACTGCTTGTTTAGTTCCCATAGTTCTCCAGCCACTCTTTTCCCAGCTACAGCTTCCTTCTTACCCAAAGGCCTTTAGAAGAGTTTGACTTCTCTTGGCCTCTCTTTCTAGTCATAGGATTGCCTTTTTCTCCCAGCCCCACCAGTTTCCTCCCTTATTGGAAACTAATCTGCTCTCAGGCATGATGCAGACCAGCACACTTATCTCTTCCAGATTCTTCCTGCAAGAATTTATCAAGTCCTGCTGCCTTCCCTCTACACCCACCTCAGAGATTGCTGCCTCCAGCTTTTCAGCTCACTCACCACCCTCTGCATATCACTCTCTCTTCCTGTGTAGTAAGGGAACCCTATAATAGCACTGCACGGTTCATTACAATATTGCCATACTCAATCAAAAACATTCCACTTGAACAGAAAATCCAAGTAAGACAAAGAACAGAGTTGTGTAACAGAAAAGAGATGTTGAAAAATGATCAGTGATGTGGGTTCAATATAGTTTCCCCCAATAAATCTAAACTTCAAATACATATTTTCTTGCCTTAAAATTCATGAGCAAAACATAATATTCTGTGATAATAAGCATTCCACACTTTCTGACATACAGCAAGACAGTTAAACTATTTTATCCTGTACAACACATGTAGTTAAATTTAACTTATGATGTTTATATAAGTACATCTTTTGTGCTAAACTCACACATAAATAATGTGTGTAAACTATGCAAATATTGCAGATTATTAGATATTACTTTGTTAATGTAAGAAATGCCCAGTGAAGGCAAACAACCTTAACTTTATCCTTTAGTTCAGGTGTTCCCAAATTGTGGCACATGTATGCCTGGGAATACGCAAGTCATCTCTGGAGGGTATGTGAGAGAAACTGCATAATGGCAGATTTGATTTTCATTATAATATTATTTGGCATTTAAGGAGTTAAAATGTAAAACTTTTGCTGGTAGGGGTACATGGGCAGCTGATAAATCTGGAAGGGGATACACAATAAGAAAATGTTTGGGAACCTCTGCTTTAGTGATTACAAGGGTAAAATAGGAAAAATACCAAATAAGTCTTTAAAATCCAGTTAATCCAATCTGGCATCACAATCACTAAAATATACTTTAACCATATTTATATGGTTATTGTGTCACATCAGGGCAAAGTTAAAATTATTTGGATGCTTTAAGCAGGCCTTCCTTATCCTAGCATGTGTAGGTTTCTTTTAATGTAACCTTTATTCTGAATATTTCTGGGGTAATAATGTCTGATTTGGGGATAATTACTTTGTTTTCACTTTAGAAGCCAAACCCCATTTAATGTAGTTTTTTGTTTCTTGTTAAGTGTACCTTTTGATAAATGGATCATATTTTATATTTGATACTATTTGCTTGAATCTTAGAAAAAAGCTTTATGAATATTTTCCAGATCTGAAATTAATGTTTGCTAAACTATGAGAAATCATGGAATGAGAGAGAATAAAGGAGATAAACAACATTTATATGCCTTACTTAGGTAACCTTGTAGAAGACCTACAACTTCCTGTTAAAGGTCATTTATAATTGAGGGATTCCTGAAACTAAACAATTAGATGCAATAACATTTGTTCAAAGTCGAGAAAGAAATGGCAAATTGCCACATTCTTAAAATCATGTAATTGAGTGAAATCTGGAATTTAATACCTCAGCAGATGACAAGTTCAAGGATGACCCTGTTTCACAAAAGCCCAGTTGGAACGCATGAAGCCATCTGATTTTGAGTTTTCATGTGAAACATTTTAGAGCAGCAGGATTAACGAATGGATGAGAATGTGTCCTTGGATTAGAATGCATTCCTAAAGAATGAGAATAAGAAATATGAGAAATATTAAAAAGAAAACAAATGCAGCATTGTTAATTTCTTGCTCTGTGACTGAAACACTTGTAACTGAGTGTCCAGAATATGACTTCAGTAGTGGTTCGTTTTCTCATAACGCACCTGCATGCAATGGAAACAGTTGTAAACAGTACATGATTCTGTTAAGAGATGGAAAAGACCATAAACTGCCATTAAACGTTGCTTAGTCCTCCATAAATGCTAGTAGATTCCTCTCCTGGAACTAACAAGATAATACATTTAAGTCTTCTCACATTTCAAATCCAAAGCATAGAGTTTTCTGCTAAGAACAGGTCTTTGTAAATATATGTACAGTATTCTACAGCCCATACTCTAATTTTAAGTGAAAGTTAATGTTACAGCAGACAGTTCCTTATCTTCATCTTAAGTTTTTTAATTTATTTCATATAAGGATAGTTGAACACAGTGATCAGGGGGGAAAAAATAGATTTCTGCTCTATTTATAAAAAAGAAAAAGAAAGCCAAGTCAAGAAAAGCCAAAGTTGTCTGAATTGTGAACCCAGACTAAGTTCACAGTTAAACTCAACAAGTGCACCAGCTGTTCCATTAGATAATTCCTTGGCCAAAGATCACTCTTGTAATAAGAATGAAAATGTTCACACTCTAAAATGACAAAGCATAACTACTAAAAAAGAGAATTATTGCAAACATTCAAGATGCCCACAAAGCTAACTTTTTCCCATTACTATATCTGCATTCCAACCCAGAAAATAAACCATTAGCATGCTGTGGACCCTGTGGAAGTGAAATATAAGCAAGAGTGTTAACAGTAAAATGACCTAAGTGAGAACATAAGGACACTTATCCTTTCAATGAAAGGTAGCTGCTTTATTAAAACTGTGAGTGGAGGATTTGATGTCACATCTAAACATTTTTATAAAACTCAATCCTGTCTGGGAATATAATTAATCTCTTTCTTAAGGAGTCCACAGGTCTGATTCCACTGGAGTATTTCCATTGAAACAAGCCGTATGTTTATATAAGGTTAGAAGTGCCTACTGCCCCACTTCTCAAGGTCTATTTCTTTGGAAACATTCTAAAACCATGTACAGATGATCCAGGGGAGGGACAGGAGAAATTATGGCATCATTGGCAGTCCATGACAAAAACACAGGTGGGTGTGTTGATAAACATGTTCAGCCTGCAGCTGCTGCTAGTGTGATGGGAAAAATGCCGTTCTAGGGATTAGGAATATATTGCAATCATGCCAGCCAAAACATGCATGACAGTTGAAGAAGAGAAGAGCTATCTAAATGGTAAAAAGAATACAATCGGTTTGTTCGTTTGTTTCTACATTACAACAGTTTCTTAAATTCTCAGTTTTTCCTGATGATTGTACAAAAAACAGTTACAATTCAAACTTTAACTCACCTTTTTCTTAAATAGTAAGAGAGTAAATGATTTCATTTCTTCTTGGATCCAGTTGGTTAGGCCAGAGTATTTACCCTTTACTCATTGTTCAGTAGAAATATACAACAAAAAAGTAGTTTCCCTGTCTTAAATGAGAACCCTCACAGAGTAAGGTGCTACTCAGCAGCGTAAAGATGTCAGAATCTGGCCCATAGCATTTAGAAGTAAAACATGTACTCTCTAACTTTTTACCACTGATGGCATTTCATACCACAATATGATATGCATAGCTGACATAAAGTAATACTATATCAACATTTTTCAAGCAGAATGTACTTGATGTGTTCTTTTCCAAGGCAGATGTTTTCCAGATATGCTGTTGTCACTCATTAAGATAGTAAGACTTGTGTGAGTTATGATATGGTAAATACTGTATATGCCAGCTCATCCATAAAATCTTTGGATTTCTCAGATAATTCTTTCTCTTGCTTTGCTTTAATCACTTCAATATGACCAGTTTCCTTGTGAATGGATGAGGGTTTTTACTTATGCCAGTAGGACAATGAGCAGTAAAAGAGAAACAAACAAGCAGTTTGTATCTGGAACTTGTTTTTGTTTAACTTTTACCTAAAATATCTTTCATTCAATCCCATATCATTAATAACCTATGTCTAGGAGGGGAAGGGAAATGTAACTGTCACTTCAGAATCCTATCTGGATCCTACAATACTTTGAATGGTAAAATTAGCTTGAATTTACTGTTTACTCACTGGCATACAGCACCCACTGACTCAATGCTCCTAAGGTGTGATTTTTTTAGTTTGCTTTGTAATAGGTGCTGTTGTTTGCCAATCTAGTGCAGAAACAGACTTCATCCTGCATACCATATAATTTTGAAACCCCTAATCATTGCAAATCCTACTCAGCCAAAAGTCAGAAAATGGACTGTATAATCTGTCCCAATCTTCATCTTTTCTACTTTACCTATAGGAGAAAGACCTTCATCATGAGGGATTCCCTGGGCATGGGTTTGTGCTCAGTAAGTCAGTAAATACATCTTCACCATCCATTTGTGGTGTGCCAACCTAAAGAGCATGGCTGGAGTGTACTTACATGCCTCAGTGTTCCCAGGAAACGGGAGTAGGTGCAGAAATCCTCAAACTTGTTCAAATCTACATCAGGATGAAACTGAAATAGCTTCAGACCCACAAAGCCACCAATGGGCCCCTTGTTCCTGAACTCAGTTACCTGAGGACTACAGAACTGGGATGTTCACCAACCCCCACAGCTTTCTCAAGAGTAGGGAAAAGATTACATTTATGCTGGGTTTAGCTAACTAATCCCATCTACTCAACTCAACTCCTTTTCCTAATGTGGATACAGAATAACACCATTAGTTCTGTTTAAGTGGGGTACATTATGGGACACTAGTGAAGTGTGACCTAAATTGTCTGCCAATTCAAAATAGAGTTCACCAGGCCCTAGACCCAGATGTAGGAAAATCTGATCTCCCACATAATTTCTGCTTCCCTAGATCCAACAGTCTCCCTGTTCCCATTTGGTTATCCCCGTTACACTCAATGACAATCACCACTCTACCCCTCCAAGTGACCTGCTTAATCACCACTCCCCAACCTTTCCTCTAACTGCTCCTGCTTCCATGAGAATTCCTAAAGTTTAGAAAATTTTCCTAGGAAAATTATTTGGGACACTGGTATCTATGGAGGTACATATCTGTAGTGTCACCGTCAAAAGACGTATGCAACTCTTCATCTTGAACTATATCTTGAAAGAAGTATGAAGGCTGGTTCAAGTTTAATAGCACCTAGTACTATAGGATATGGCCAATGACTAGATGTTCAGGGCCAGATTCTATTTACTCTATTAGATGCATAAGAGAAGTTAGGTGCCTATGTGTGATTGTATTCCATTCTACTCAAGTCTCTCCTCACTACTTTTTTGTGACTCAGTTTTAACAGTGAGGGGATGATGGGTTACAAAAGCAGATGGATTAATGGATTTTTCAGGACTTGAACAGGTTAGCATAGAATCACCCCAGATGCCTAAATCCACTTAGACATCTAGTAGGTGGAATAGAATCTTGCCCTTCAATGCTATGATAAAAATAACAAGGATTGGTTATATATTGGTTTGTAGCTCTAAAGTAGCTTAAGAAGCTTTTTGCATACACTTTTTAAAGGATGGAACAAAATTTTATTCTAATATTCTGTAAGATTTGAAGAGTTAGAGAAGATGGACCATATAGTGG
>NW_017728992.1:133724069-133725634 GCF_001723915.1 Gavialis gangeticus | reverse complement strand
CCTTGGACCTGCTCGAGATGCATCTGTGGATGCATGACAAGGTGCGGTTGGCCTTCCTGACTGGATCCCCCCCCCGCCGTTTCAGTTTGCAAAACAAAAATTAAAACAACAAGATTTTACAAAAACTAAATCAGTCTATTTTTTTCTGTCTATGCATTTCTTTTGAATTTAAGTGGCTGCTCTTCACTCTGTATTTTGAGTTTGATTATAGTTTGGTAGGATAAGTCACATAAGAGAAATCACATGACTTCTTCCAGATCCCTAAATTTCATAGCTCAGCAAACAGTACTGTAACTTAATTGATTTCTCTGTATCATCTGGAAAAGTCAAGGGAAAATATCTTTTCATCCATATAGTATGGGGCACAAGCAGGAGGAACTTGCCCTCCTGCTAGCTACCACAAACCCAGACATAGTGGGGCTCGCTGAAACTTGGTGGGATCCAACGCATGACTGGGCGGTAAACATCAAGGGCTACAGGCTGTATAGATGGGATAGAATGTGGGGAAAAGGTGGGGGTGTGGCACTCTACATCAAAGAGCAATACACATCCTCAGCAAACAGCACTGGGTCTGAGGTAGGGCAGACTGAGGTGCTCTGGGTCAGAATACAAGAGGGTTGGGGGGGAAAGGGACCTAATGGTGGGGGTCTACTATAGGCCACCTAACCAGAGGGAAGAGCTGGACCGGGAATTCTCAGGTCATCTCACGGAGGCAGTCAAGTCAAGGGATGTGGTCATCAGGGGTGACCTAAACTATCCAGACATCTGCTGGGAAGAGGAGTCAGCCAAGTCTGACTGCTCATGTAGGTTCCTAGCTGAATTACAGGACCTCCATCTAACCCAGGAGGTATACAGTCCTACCAGGGGAAATGCCATGTTGGACCTGGTCCTGGCCACAGGCGACAACCTAGCGAGGGGTCTGTGGGTGCTCAACCACCTGGGCGATAGCGATCATCACCTATTGGAATTCACCATCCAGCGCAGGGTGGCAAAGGCCTGCAGCAAGGCAGCAGCCCTGGACTTCAGGAGGGCAGATTTCAATGAGGTAAGGAGACTAGTCAGGGGGGCACTGAGGTCCTGGAGGGAAGGGGGAGTTGGGAGTTCAATAAAAGTGGTCGTTCCTTAAGGAGACGATACTCCAAGTGCAAAGGGTGACAATCTCCACGCAGATCAAAGGGGGCAAAAGCGCTCGGGTTCCCGAGGGCTCAGTCCTGAACCCGGGTTCCCGAGGGCTCAGTCCTCGGGCCCCCAGTGTTCAATATCTTCATCGACAACTTGGACAAGGGGGTCAAAAGCACCTTGTTCAAGTTTGCAGATGACACTAAGAGGTAGGGAGAAGTGAGCACGCTAGAAGAGAAGGACAAGCTACAACTAGATCTGGACAGGTTACAGAGGTGGGCAGATGAGAATAGGATGGGTTTCAATATGGACAAGTGCAAGATATTGCACCTGGGGAGGAAAAACCAGCAGTATACCAACAGGCTGGGGAACTCCCTTCTTGTCAGAACAGGCAGAAAAGGATCTTGGAGTTACTATTGATTCCAAGATGAACATGGGCCACCAAT
>NW_017728992.1:133709144-133719069 GCF_001723915.1 Gavialis gangeticus | reverse complement strand
CGCTATTGATTCCAAGATGAACATGGGCCGCCAATGTGGGGTCACGGTCAGGAAGGCTAACCACACCTTATCATGCATCCGTAGATGCATCACAAGCAGGTTCAAGGAGGTGATCCTCCCCCTCTATGGGATATTGGTCAGGCCGCAGTTGGAGTACTGCATCCAGTTCTGGGCACTGCACTTCAGGAGGGATGTGGACAACATGGAGAGGGTCCAAAGGAGGGCCACTCGCATGATCAGGGAGCAGCAGTGTAGGCCCTATGAGAAGAGACTGTGGGACCTGACCCTGTTTAGCCTACACAAAAAAAGGCTGAGAGGGGATCTGGTGGCCCCCTACAAACTTGCCAAGGAGGACCAGCAGGCAATGGGAGAGTCCCTGTTCCCCCGAGAACTACCGGGATTTGCAAGGAATAATAACCATAAGCTGACTGAGAGTAGGTTCAGGCTGGGAGCCTTCTCATGTCACAACCCTAACCATGGAGGTACAGCCACTCAGACAGTTGCAGACCATCATGCATTCAGTGTTAGAGGGGATGCAAGACCTTGCAAATGATACAAGTTCTGCCATATCTTGCGTTACTATGCAAACCTTTGTGTTACACAAATATGAGAGACAAGTGCTTTGGATCAAGTCCGGGGACCTGGTGGTTATATCCAATTCCTATTCAGAATGGTGCCCAGAATGCAAACCCCTTTTTGCAAAGGTTATTTCCTAGGGAAAAAAGGGGGTACATACACATGAGACCAGTAGGGGCAGGGATGAAAATTTGGCCCCTCTATGAGTATGTTCCCAACCCTATAGTATTGGCAGGGAGGGTTTGGGCCCGCAGATCCCCCACTAGGTGGGTAACTCATTCTGGGAAACTCTTAGACCCTAGAGGGTGTGAACAATGGGGATGCCATGAGTGGATGTGCTACCATGAAAATGTCCTGATGGATCCCTGTCATCTACACCAGGAAAGTGTAGGAGATTGTGTATTAGATGGAATCTTTAACCAGATTACAGTGGTGGTTAACAATGCCATTGGGTGCTTATGTGTCTCTTCGCAACTCCAGTAACTTGAAATGACAGAAATGTCTCCCGTGCTCCGGTTAGAGAATGCTGTTGTAATGCTACTGCTGTAGAAAGTGGGGGGCACATCTATGCATAGCCTACTTACTCCTGGTCTTTAGCCCTAGCAAGGGTCTTCCCGGTAAATTAGACAATGTCATTAGGCCCTTCCTGGGAGGCTGTCTACCAACAACTGGGGAAACTGGAGAAGATGATTAACAGTTATGCCATTGCTTTAAGCAGAGAAAAGCAAGCAAGCTTGCACATAATACACCAAAAGGGTAAACTCTAAAAATTGACAGCAGAATTGGCTTCAGTGTCTGGACACCATTGGTACGACATTTTCCTACAATATAGCCCCACATAGACAGGGTTAATGAATTTTGTGTTACATCCAATAGTTATAGCTTTGTTGTGCATCATTATCTTATTTTTTATGTGTATGCTTACCTGCTATGCCCAAAGACTATATTGGCAGGTAAAGGGTTTGACAAATTATGTCAACTTCTGTCACCCTGCAAAATTTTGATCGGCATGAATCCATGCAGATGCAACCAGTCAGAGAGGGATTGTGAGGCCCATCCTAAGAAGGTTTCTGGGAGGAGGCCAAGCTGACACCCTGAAGAAAGGGTCAGCTTCATGGAACCCGGAGGCCACGGGATAATGACCTAATGCATCTGCTGATCTATTGAAAATAAGAAAAGGGAACTGCTTTCAGTAACTAATGACTCTGGAAAAGTACCATAAATAACGGCTATGGAAAAGGGAACTGCAGCAAGGCCCGAGGTGACCCTGCTTAGCAGCATACAATGAGGCTTGCTTTAATCCGTAAAAGGTGATAAGGCTAGAAGCTTTGTGTGATTGGAGGATCCCATGGGGTTGGGACACCGAAAGGTATAAAGGTCATAAAAACAAAGCCTTGGGCGGAACTGCTTCAGGGAGGACAAGGCTGAGGACCTGATAAAGGAGGTAGTCTCGCCACCCTGGACACAGGGTGGGGTTCCTGAGATCTAGCAGGTAATATATGGGATAGGGTGTGGTGTGCCTTTCCTCCAGCCCAACACGCTAGCAGTTTTTAAGCGTGCTACAATAATAATTTGGTGTGTTTATACTGCTTTCTTTGCAATAAAGAGTTTTAACTGGGTTTTACCTTGGTGTGTGACTTGTGGGTTTCTAATCTTCCCCCTTGGGAAGGGAAGGAGCCCCTACACTGATGAAGCCTGTTCAGGAATGACAGGCTCTACTGCAGCTCAGATATGTGTTTCCATGTGGGGTGGGTGATGCTAGGCTCTTGATTTGGTCTGAGACATGCTGTTTCTGCTGCTCCTGCTTTTCCATCTCCTGTTGTTGTCGGGAGGTTTCAAAGCACTGAGTTCCCTGCAGCAGACTCTTCCTCCATTTGAGGCATGTCTCGGGTAACCCTCTAAGGCCAGGGTCCCCACCTTCCTGATGTTCTACATTCACATGCTTTTGGGAAGGAACTGTAGAATGACGCCGTCACCTACCTCAGCTGCTTTTCTCTCACCTGATCTGTCTTGATGGAACTTCTGATTATTGGGAGTTGGAAAAAGAGTGAGATATTTTCTCCAAGTCCTCCCAGCAGTCCTTCTTTTGGGGCTCCTCCTACCCTTCCACCCTACCTTTACCACCACTTACGATGGTACATCTCTTCACGACTCTACCAATTATGCACTTGTTGGTAGGGGAATATGTCCTCCTAACCAAAGGTTCAATTCATTCAAGCACCATAAATCCTTCAACTTGAATCATATCCTGAGATGTTGAGGATCCACCTCACCCCACTAATTCATTGAAGGATTGGTAGACAAAAATAACTTGTTCCAGTTCATGGAGCAATAATTTCAGTTGATTCTCTTACAAGCTCATGGCATGAATCAATTTAAGTGGCTTCCTGCCAACACTTGTCAGTTTATCAATTGGACAGAAATCAGTAATGAAATCAACTTTAATTCAGTCCCTTTTAATGGGATTCTAGGCCATCATTTCTCCCCCCCACACACACTTTTGTACTCTAATCAATTGATGTCAGTCCCTTGAAGATCTGTGTAGTAATCAATTTAAATCAATCTTATTGGGCTGTTACACTGCCCTCACACCCCTGAGACAGGGCTGACATGATCTCCCTTGTTCACCAGGTAAGAGTCCAAAACCTCCAGTAATCAGGAACAAAAGAAAAAATAGAACCAGAGAAAACCAAATAAACTTTGCTTGAAAGAGGCAAGGCTCCTTTAAGATTCACAGTCCCGAGTAACTGCTGCTGCTTTCATTTTTCTCACTCTGCTGCCTCTAAGCCAATGCCTTCACTGCCTGGCCATCTTGGTTTAATCCTCATGTCTTTTGTTGCAGATTGGAGTGTTGATCCATCGACTACCCTGGTCAGTGGGTTCATTCACTCTTCTGCTGCCATCTGCAAGGTACTGGTGGCAGGGAAGACCTCTGGCTCCTCTTCTCTGCACCAGCTTGGGTCCTCTCCTGACTGCCCCATTTGGGGACCAGAAATATAGTTCTTCAGGCTTCCTTAACCAATCCAGAGGGAGCAGAAACTCTGGAAACATGTCTTCTTCTCCCTTGCTCCAGTTGGAGGTGTCTCCATACCTGCAGTGAGTACTTTTCCCACTTATGGTAATGGACATTTCCCCAATCTCCCTCTTAATCTCTCACAGGGCAGTCCTGAATGATAGTCTCCCACAAATTGACATCAATGTTACTTTTTTTTAAAGTTGGCCTTAAGACATCCCTAAAGCACTTTCTTTGGCCTCCTCTTGAGCATACACCTCAGCTGAACTGGGAAAATAAAACTTGCTTTGGGAGTCTGGATTTGGACATCCAGATGACATGGCCAGCCTAATTAAGTTGAAGTTGGATGAGCATTGCCTCAATACTCATGGTATTTGCTTGCAGGAGAATGCTAACATTGGTGCATCTGTCTTCACACTGGATTTGGAGGATCTGCTGTGGGCAGCACTGATCGTACTTCAACAACTTTAGATGTCTCCTGTACCTTGTCCATGTCTCAGCTCTGTACAATAAGGTAGGGATCAGGACTGCTTGATAAACCATGAGACTGATTTTGATGTAGCCATTTTTGAACACCCATTTCTTCAGGTGTCCAAAGGCTGCACTTGCACATTTGAGTTCTTGGATTTCTTCATCGATGTCAGCCTTCTGTGGGAGATGGCTTCTGAGGTGTGGGAAATACTCAATGTTCTCCAGAGTCTCACTGTGGATCTGGATTACTGCAGCTAAGGACTGTTCATTAGGAGCTTGTTGGTGGATCTCCTTAGTCTTCTGAATGTTAAGCATCAATCCCAGTGCTTTAAACCTCAGTAAAGACGTTGACAATTGCCTGAAGGTCTGCTTCCAAGTGAGCACACACTACATCATCATCAGCGTACTGGAGCTCAATGTTTGAGATTGGGATGGTCTTGGTTTTGGCTCGGAGTCAGCTAAAGTTGAGAAGCTTACTGTCCATTTGGTAGTTTAGCTTCACTCCAGCTGAAAGTTTGTTGGTGGTCAGGTGTAGCATTGCGGCAAGGAATATTGAGAAAAGTGTTAGAGCAATGATGCAGCTTTGCTAAACTCCCATTTTAACCTCAAAGGGATCTGTGATAGATCCATTACTAAGAACCACCACTTGCATACTGGCATGGAGCAGGCAGAGAATGGTGATAAATTTTGGTGGGAATCCATACCTAAGGTACATCCATCCTCACCTAGGCTACAAACAGACCACCTGTTTTATTCCTATTTGAATATTTTGTCTCACAGCAAACTGCAGACCTTACAAAGGGACAAGCCCATTGTCTCACATTAAGTGCCTGTGAAGTATCTGAATTGACAATTTGTCTGGGATCTTTCATGGCTAATTCAACTGTCCCACATCTGTTTTGATGCTAGTCAAACCTTGGAATAATCAGCTCCAGATTAAACTGGTCATTTGTTTTTAGCCCTAGACTTAACTACCTAAATCAGGAAGCAGAACTCACCTTTTACCCAGTAACCTAGTTGCAGGAATTGATGTGGATGTCATCTACTTGAATTTTAAGAAGGCCTTCAATATGGTATCTCATCATATTCCTATAGATAAACTGAGTGACCGTGACATAGAAGATCACACTGTCAGGTGGGTGGCAAATTGGCTTAGGGGTCACACCCAGAAAGTGGTGGTGGATGGATCTGTATTGACCTGGAAAGATGTGGGCAGTAGAGTCCGACAAGTCTCAGTCCTTGGACCGGTGTTGTTCAATGTCTTCATCAGTGACTTGGATAAAGGCGTGAAAAGCACTCTGTCCAAATTCACAGATGATACCAAATGATGAGGTAAAGTGAACGCATCAGAGGGTAGGGAATGAGTCCATGTGGATCTGGACAAGTTGGAAAAGTGGGCAGAACAGAATAGGATGCAGTTCAACAAGGAAAAATGCAAGGGCCTGCACCTAGGGAGAAGAAATCACCAGCACAATTAGAGGCTGAGGGAGGACCTTCTCAGCAGCACAGCAGTGGAAAGGGATCTTGGAGTCACTGTTGACTCCAAGATGAACATAAGTCATCAATGTGACAAAGTGATCAGTAAAGATAACCACACTTCATCATGCATTAGCAGGTGCATAACAAACAGGTCCAAGGAGGTAATACTTCCCCTTTATGTGGCATTGGTCGGGCAATAGTTGGAGTACTGTGTCCAGTTTCAGACACCACACTTCAAGAGGGATATGGACAACCTCAAGAAGGTTCAGAGGTGGGCCACTCATATGGTTAGGGGCCTACAGCCTCCACAAGAGAAGATGAGAGGTGATCTTGTGGCCATCTACAAATTCGTTGTGGGGGACAGCAAGGAATAGGAGACTCTCTGTTTACCTTGGCACCCCTTAGAGTAACTACAAAGAACAGCCACAGAGTGATGGAGAGCAGATTTAAGTTAGACATCAGGAAGAACTTGTTTATGGTGAGGGTTGCCAGAATCTGGAATGGGCTTCCAAGGGAGGTGATGCTCTCCCTACCTTGGGGGTCTTTAAGAGGAGGCTAGACATACATCTGGCTGGGGTCATCTGACCCCAGCACTCTTTCCTGTGCAGGGCAGGGGGTCAGACTCATTGATCTGCTAAGGTTCCTTCTGACCCAAACATCTATGAATCTGCAGCAGAGACTTGAAGGAGATTTTGAATGGACTTCTCAGAGCCTTTGAGGAACTAAGGGATGAGTGGCAAAAGAAGTAAAAGTTCCACAAAACCTTGTAGCCAATGAACCAAACTTTATTTCCCCTTTATACATCTATGTTGCACAAACTTAGCTGCACAACTAAAAGATATAACAAAGAACCTTGCCTGCCTAACTACAATGTTTGGCATGTATACAGTTTGGATTCTATTTCTACCCATAGCTGAATAGGACCACCATCTACTAATATGTCCCAGAAGTAAAGCAGAGGAAATAGGGCATTCCACCTTTTAACTCAATGGCTAAGATACTTGACTAGGGAGCAAGAGACCCATGTTCTAGTCCAGTCCCTGCCCCTCCCCACCCCACATCCTGCCTGCCTTCACCACACACACAGCTGGGAGTTTGAACATGGATCTCTCTGGAGAAAAGTGCTTGAACCACCAGGTCATGGGACAGGCATTGCCCAGAAAATTCCTAAAGACCTCCTCTTGGAGCTGGCCATTGAACCTTGCACTTAATGGCTGCCTATACATGTGTTTGGTGGGGGAGTGGGAGGTTTAATTAGAGCAGTTCCAGGCAGATGCTCTAATTAAAATGGCTCACCATCATGTGTATTAAGCCTCCACACATTTCAAAATGGCCATGGGATGCATTATCTAAAGCTCATTCAACAAGATTTAGGTAAAGTGCCCACGTGGCCATTTGAAAACACATGGGGGCTTAATAATTGTGACAGTGAGGCTATGCTGGAGTATGCTAATTAAAATGTGTAGCAAACTCAATTAATTAAGAAGTGTTCCAATTAGAATGTAAATGAGCATGTCTATAGGTACCCAATGTTTATTGGATAAAGTGGATAAACAGTAGTCGGATACTTTCTGACCCATTGGGAAAAGGGGCTAAGGCCCAAACCTCTGGAAGCATCCATCTCACTAAGCTACTTTCTATCTAGCTAATTCTTCTTTTCCTGGCCTCATGTATATTTCCTTCCTACCCCATGAGTCAACTCTAAGAGAAGAGCTTGCAAGTGCTCTGGGCAAGTGGTATCTGAGAGAGCACCTCCCAGCATCAAATACCCACTAATAGTGTTTTCCTTTTTTTTGTGATGAAGGTTTTAGGAATTACCTTGTACGTGCCTAGGCAATTCTGTTCTACCCTAGTTCTTACATGGGCATAGTGCCGCCTACTGAACATGCTCAGATGGGCAACGCAGGATGAGTGTAGCTGCAGGGGATCTAAACAGTGTAGAAGTGCCAAACATTGCAAATTACATTACTACATAACTGCTACTTAGGCTTGTAGAAGTGAAAATAGCATTTAACCCTATAAGTTTGCTGGCACTGATATCATTCCAGGCTCTTCCTTCAGAATAGACGCCAGGATGAATATTACTGAATCCTTAGTCACCAATACACAAGAACATGTGTAGAAAAGCAGCAATATGTTACATCAATTTGTTGTACAACAGTGGAGTGTGTTATAGTGCAGCTCCAAAAGCGTTTCAGCAATTCCTGAGGAGAAACACAGCAGTTCAAAGTTACAACTTACTGGAGGGAAAGAAAGCTGTGTCATTGTAATATTTGAAGCTGATTTTTACTGAATGGATCATAACCATAACAGAATGGTAGGACTTAACTTTTCTCAAAATCTTTTCTTGTGGGATATAATTCACATTCCTATCTTAACTCATATCTTTAATCACACTTAATGCCTATTCGCAGTCACAGGGCACATAAACCCACCAAACTATGTATCTGAAACAGGTAAAGCTACAAGATCTCCATTTCATGCTATAGGCTTCCATGAAGGTTTGGGGGTTTTTTATGATTTGGCTCTAAAAATATACACCATAATGGGTGCGTCTACATGAGACACTACAGCACAATTGCAATGAGCTATTGCACTGTAGCTCATTGCTACCACATAACAGTGTTATCAGGCACTAACCATGATGTGATGCTACTATGGAATAGTAACAAGCTACTGCACAGTAGCTTGTTGCTATTGCACAGTAGCATTGGAAAAAAAATGTGTGGTAATGGTACTGCGCAATACTGCTGGTTACTACGCAGTCATTTAGTAATTGCTTATGCAAATACTTGCTTATGTGGCAAACCGCACAAGTGTTACTGCACTGTCATTTAGTACTTGCGTATATAAATACTAAATGACTGCAAAGTAACACCTGCGCGGTCTGCCACTCATGTAGATCCAGATAATGTGTACCAAACATAGGATACAACGCGCATGCCTACCCGTGCGTTTCAGTGTGCTTAAATTTAATGTGCAATAAGCTGGTTGAGACAGGCATCTACATGTGCAGGCATTATGGCACATTAACAGTGTGTATAGACTGACTAAAGTTAGTCCCAAGTCAGTCGACATACATGGTGTTAATGCGCTTTAATGCATCTGCACGTTCATTAATGTGCATTAATTCATGCCTAAATTTGATACCTGCATTTGCAGACGTGCCCAGTGTTTCCTACAGCACCAAAGATCAAGCTGAGTCTATAAGCACATGTTTATAGGTACTATATTTGTTAGTATTTGTTAGGAATGCTGTACCTAACAGACAAAAATAGTTGCAGAGGGGGATTGTGTAGAGAGGAAAAGAGAGTTTTGCTTTGGGAACTTGAGTTATTTAAAAAAATGAAATAATCTGATTCACTGTAATTTAAATGTTTAAGTTTGAAAATAAACATTTAAACCTGAATCTTCAGTAGTGAGAGCAATATTTTTTGCCTGGTTCCTTTGGCGAACATCTGGCAGGCAGGTGTATGTTCTCAATATCTGGGTTCATCACCATGTCTCAGATCAGTCTCTCAAAGTATTTAATCACTGTCGGTATTGTCAGGCTCCATGTCATCCTCAAAGCAAAATGTTAAGGGTATTATGTTGTATTTATTTTTCATATTAACTTTTCAGTATGTTCATCTGCTGAACTTTCCAAGTGTCTCTGCTTCCTGGTGCATTATTAGTGATCAAGTGTAGTATCCTCAGAGTAAACACTAGATGGTGGACAAGTCAAATACAGACAAAAAAGTATGATAGGAAAAGCTACAATATTCAGCCTCTTTCTCAATTACTTAAATGGTCTTCATGAGTTGGGAATTTAACTCTCTATCACTTTCACACCTGTAGTATTATGATCTTTGCAATAATGCTTTCAAGGATCTGGAATTGTTAAGAAAGCTTATACATCACACATTGCTGGCAAGGTACGAGTGAATCTATAAAAATAGTTATTAGGATGAACTAACATATGAAAAAATGCCTCTTCTCATACCACTGAAATCAATTCACGTGCATGGAATAAAATTGAAATTCTAAGAGTATCAGGTATGGCATTATGTATATCAGTCCTATTTGAAATAGCTTTAGACCTGGTCTTTCAAAAATAACAAGAATTGAAGAGTGGGTTCACTACCCTCTTCTTCTGTTCAGTTTACATCTATAAAAGGGTGATTTGTTGTAAATGTCCTCCACTTGAGTGTAGTTACATATATCTGTATGCCCACTTGGTATACTGTCACCTACATGCAAACACAGCAGGTGAGTACATACAAATTAAATCACCTACACATGAAGGGTTTAATGTACAAATAGTGTGTGCACTTGGCTGTGTTTATGGATGAAGTTGGGCAACCACATGTGAAAGCCTCAGTGAAAATCATTCAATGTTTGAAGTTT
>NW_017728992.1:133701712-133704144 GCF_001723915.1 Gavialis gangeticus | reverse complement strand
ACTGTCACCTACATGCAAACACAGCAGGTGAGTACATACAAATTAAATCACCTACACATGAAGGGTTTAATGTACAAATAGTGTGTGCACTTGGCTGTGTTTATGGATGAAGTTGGGCAACCACATGTGAAAGCCTCAGTGAAAATCATTCTATGTTTGAAGTTTAACTGAGCGTATTCATACATTGAGTACTGTTCACTGCTTTCTAGCTGTTTACAGTAAGAGAGTAACCTACATGGAGGAGCTAAACTTTAACTAAAGACCTCATATTTTGCCATGGAATACAGTGTTGTGGAGGTGATCATCTCTTTGACTATGGGGTTCTGGAAGTCAGTAATATAAAATCTTCAAATATTACATTAGTTATTCACCAAGTCACGACCACATCTTGTATGAAATTATAAATAATTTTAACTATTACTTTTGTCATAATCACTGTACATGAATTTGCCATACATATATTAAGAAATCTCATTTAGCACTTAAATGTGTTACCCTTTAAAGACTCTTTTGTGTTTGGTCAACATCTTACCAAGATCTGTACTTTTATTTTATTTGTATTCCAAAAAAGATAACAATACATTATAAACACCGCATGACATTAATTTTCCTGACATTAATTTTCAGAGACAAAATTTCTCATACGTTATTTCTTTCTGTCATTAAAATTGATGGATTTGTCCTTTCTAAAACTAAGTATCACACAACTGCCTGTTAATAGCAAGTTATCAACAAGCCCTTCCCTGAGTCAATAGCCTTTTTGCAATATAACCAAATAAACTCACTTCGGGTTTGTGGGTCGTCAAATCTGAGTTGGCTTAAAAATTCTATTTGTTATTTCATCCCAAGTATTTGTGCCCCAGGTCATTCCTACCATATATGCTGAAGGGTCTTTATTACTCCACACCCTTTCCAGCACTTATGAACGCCCTCTTTTCTAAGTTTAATATTTTCCTTAGCTTAAATGGCATGAGGTACTATTGACAATTTTTCCAGATGGTTCCACAAATATACAAGGTTTTGGCGTTTTGCCAGTTTTTTCCCTTTGTGCCCAAGTAATACCTGTTTTTTTAATTCTTTCATCAGGAAAAGTATTTTCTATACTTTTTAGTTAGTATTCATTCTACTATGTGGAGAGCTTTCCTGTAATTAGTTTTTATCCTTGTTAATGATCTCCTGAAACTTGAGCTTCCTGAATGAGAATTGATACAGTGCTTTAAATGCAAACAAACCAAACCTGGTACACTAATATTCCCCATGAGTATTTTGGTGGTATTAATTTCCATCATTTTATCATTATGGAGTAGTTGGCTAATGGCTATATATCCTTTTTGTTTCTCCTGTATTGGATTAGATAACCCCAGTTGAAATTCTGGATGTTAGCAGGGAGAAAAAGGACTTTTTATATAAATCAAATTCTCTATGTCAACTGTCACTATGACTGGTCAGATCCTCCCATCCCTCCCAAATCTTTAAGACTGAACAAAAAACAGTGCACTAAATAATACATTAAAAAGTTTGCTTTTCAATTTCTACCCATTCTTTTACTGAAGTCTCCATTATATCATGGTAATACGCTGAGCTGTCAAATAGTAAGTTATTAAATTCAGTACTTCAAATCCCATTTCCTGAGTGGGTCTACAGAGAGTTTTATTTGCCCTTAAGAACCTATTGTCTCTGTCAAGAACATGAGAAAAATATATGAAAAATGTGTGTGACTAGCTTTTCCCTACACTCATTTTTGCATTATTACTTACTGGCTATGAGAAGGTTGATTTCCTTCTACTACCCTTGAGATACAACAAGAAACTATTGAAGAGACCACTAGTTTTTGATGACTGCTGGCCATGGGCTCCCTTTGAATATTTCTATTCTGACCACAATCCCTCTCCTACTTGCACCGGGGTGTGTGACAAAAATTGAAACAGCATGAATGGAACTTGAGAAAAGAAATGAGATGCTGTGGTACAGGAATCAGAATCCTGCCTTCCTAGCAGATTTGGGCATGACATGTCTACTAGACTACAGCAATGAAGAGAGAAGCTGACTGTTACTTTAAGAGGAGAAGCAGCCCAGCCATGGAGCTCTGCATCCTAGGCAGCAGGGAGCAGCTGCCAGTTGTTTGGAGAACAGGGCTAATGAAGCAATTAGCAGCCAGCCCAGGCAGTCACCTGACCAGATGTAGGCAAGGCCCTAGGTACATATAAACCTGGGGCTTGAGCTGTCAAGTCAATCTAGCCTTGCTCACTGCAGGATTAGGAGCTCCTGTCCAGGAGAAAGCACCCAGGGACACTGGTCAGATTGCTTTGCTGTTCACAGGGAGACTTACACGCAAGGAGCTCACAAGGAGCCAGGCTTGAAGGTATGCAAGCCCAAGAATGAAACAAGGTTTGCCTTCTTAAAGGGTCTGCTTTTGCTTATGTTATATCCCA
>NW_017728992.1:133692887-133696712 GCF_001723915.1 Gavialis gangeticus | reverse complement strand
AAGAATGAAACAAGGTTTGCCTTCTTAAAGGGTCTGCTTTTGCTTATGTTATAGCCCAGGGGCTTATGTTATGTTACTGTTTCTACCGGTGGACTGGGATGAGGGTATAAGAGAAGGTGGAGGCCTCGTTAGTGCCCAGGGGGCACTCGACTGCCTTGAGCCCAGGCAGGGGCAGGCTTAGGGCTTGATCCCTTATTGAGCCTAGAGCAGCACCAGAGAGGGCACAGCCACAGGGGGGCCAAAGAGAAGAGGCCAAAGCCCCAACAGAGGGACAACATACCTGTAACACGTGTGAGGCATGGGGCATGGTAAAGGGGAGGATTTGAAGCCACACAATTAGCCCTTAAGGCTTTGAGTGCCCTGCTAGGCATAGCCAACTACAGAGGCCCAGCCAGGGTCCTGGGACCAGTGTGACTGAGGTCCATAGGCAGTCTCTCCATTTATTTACATGACCATCAAGGCACGGCAGGAGAGACAGGACGGCACTCTAGGGGCAGAGTGAGGCACGGTCGCAAAGCTACCAGGGGCCCTGGGCATGTTACACTGACAAACAAGAGGAGAGATTCATTTAGGTTTTGCTTTACTGTTCTTGGCCAATGTCCCTAACAAATTCAACTGACTGATGAAAAATATCTTTTTTGAAAAACCTATTCTGTGTTACTGCAAACATTAGATGGTTGTATGGGCTTCATGCTCAGCAGCACTTCCGCTTTCTTTCTCTCCCCACTTGCTGCCACCACTGCCCGACCACTGCTGCCCTTCTGCAGCCAGGGATGAGGCTGGGAGCAGCTGCACAGGAAGCCAGGCTTATTGGTGATTGGATTTCCCACTCCCTAGGAATATCCAGGGAGACTAGGCAGGGAGTTGTCCATCTTCACCACTGCTGCTTACTCATAGCTTCTCTTGTTAGGGACAGTGACAGAAATAGAAGTAGCTAGTCAGTGCTTGATGACTTTGGACAATAATCACGTTCTGGGAATGGCTGGGTTCTCACACTTTTTTAGAATTGAAAATATGCTTATTACGGTCATTATTGTGGGTTTTTCCCCTAAATTTTAAGTTGGGATCATTTGGCAAGTTACTTTTTGCTCAACTCAGTGGGTGCTTTTGACTTAACTGCACTGTGGCTTCACTGAAAGATGCTAACAACTTGTTTGAAATTGCCTTTCAGAGTTTCCAGGCATACCTTAAAAAGAGGAAACATCAGGTGGTGGTAAATGGTGTCACCACTACAGGGCTTCACACGTGATGGATACATCAAAGTACTTCTCTTTCATGCTTTTGAACAAACATATGAATTTTCTTGATGAAATTATTTTGAAACACTGGTTACAGTTGCTAATAGCACATAAGGTCTCTTGCCTGGTGGACCCTATATAGTCAATCACTGCTTTGGAAAAAGGTGTGGAGCTATCTCCTTTTGTGCAAAAAAAGAAAAGTTTTGTTCTTTTTTATAATATCTACACAAAAAAGCTTATCTATCTTTCATGCTCCTACTTGTTAAGATGCTCTCTTCAAAATAGCCAAATCAAGTTACTTTTGACCATGCATTTCTCTTTAAAGTCCTGTGTTAGACATGATGTAAGACTTAAGCCTAGTGTAGTAACATAGTTAAAAGCTATTTAGGTTTTCACAGGTCTCTCAGTTGGACTCCCCTGTTCTTTTCTGCTTGTTCAGAATGCAATAACAATAGCAAGACATACTACTCACTTGAGTTGTCAAATAGAAAATATTCTATTTATTATTGCATTGCCAGTGGCTACCAATATTCCAAGGACTTGAATACTTTTTTCTTTTTACCCATATTCTACTACCATCCTTGGAAGCACATAATCAAAACCTAAGAACATTCCATGTGGTATAAGGTAATAAAATACCTGTTGTATCCAGCAACCACTGAATTCTGTGTAGAATTGGAGTTATTTTTCTCTAGCTATCATGGGAATTAATTCATTTCTGTTCATTAGAAGCTACATTGTTCAGATCTCGTATCTACTGGTGAGCATTTTTATTAGAAGTCGCACTGACTGATGTTCTGAGCAAGTGCTAATTAATGTTAGCAAGGGCTGAACGAAATGTACAGTAAAAACCATCATAACGGTTCCAACAGAAATGTAAAATAATTAGTTCTTTCTGTTCTTAAGTCTTTTTATTGACCAATAGATGTAATGTTCATATTCATTTAAAGAGAATCTCCAAAAACCAAATGCATTTTTGTAGCATTTATAATTAACATAAAATCGTAGCCAACAGTGTTTGCTCATTTAACAAGCCAAGTGGAAGTTGTCCAAGGTCAATAAAGACCTGGCCATGTAGAATGCTTCCAGACTGAATAAACTTGATAAGAGTAAATACATAAGTTAGCTAAAGCAAGTAAAAGTATTTCTCTCTACATTTTGCCAGTCTGTATGTTTTTTAAATATAGTTTCTAATTCCATGTTTTAATTACTTTTCATCTCTTTCTTTGGGAATAAGAGTGCTACTTTGTTTGCTTTCCATTTCCATGTGCTTATTCAACCCTCAAAATGAATATTACATTTATTTTGACTTAAAACCACCTAAATCATTTTGTTTTAGAGTCCATCAGTTAGATTAGGTTTCACCTTGTACTGCCAGAACTCATCTTGGTCTGGCTAAATTGTGTGCCATATCCTAGTTTTAATAAAGTGACAACAAATGTTTAATTGGTCTTTTTTCTGTTTACCATCCAGAGTTTTCTCAGATGAATTGAACTGTGATTAATTTGCCCAGAACACTGCTGTTTTGTACTAAAATTAGATAAGGGCACTTTCTGATTTCCTTGTAAGTTAAAGAGCTTTCTTTGATTTGTCTTCTACTGTTAGAAACATAAGTTAAGTCTGTCTTAATTAGGTTGCTTAATAGTGGTCAAAGTGCCTGTGGGAAATTTCAGATGCCTGAGACTATTTTTTAAATACCCAACTGGGCAGGCAGTTGGCTATCTCTGCATTGCTATTAGACAGAAATACCAAAAAAAGGATTCAATAAGGATAAAACTATAATTCCCAACACATCATTTTATAAGTTCAGGAAGACAATGGTATGTTAGAGACTTTAAGGAAAGTGTTGGAAATAAAAATCTACAAAGATTTTTTTTAAAGAATCAGGGCTGATCTTTAAGACCTCCTTTCTTTTGTTTTGCAGCATTTATTTACTCACTTATAAAGAAAATTGTTATTTTTCATTTTCTCCTGTGGATTGGGGTTATGAACATACAAATGTGATGAGTACACACAGTTTGAGTCCATATTTCAGCTTTACCTTTCTACTTGCATTGTTTATTTTCCTTGTATAAAATAAATGAAGATAATGCTACCAGTATCTACACCAAAGAAAGGTAATTTTTTTTGTAATGATCACATCACTGCTAAGTTGCCGGCACATTTTTTTCCAACAAACTAGCTTATGTCCTGTCAGTCATATATTAGTTTGCAATTTTTCTCCTCCTCTAACCAGTCCCCAAATTGCAGCAAAACACTGACATGCTGTCTGTAGGATAATGTTCCCTTGCTGATTTACAGCAGCCTGAGAACAATAGAACAGAAGTCTTGTTAGCCATGTCGGGAAGCACAACAATTTGGTTGGTTGTTGTGATAGGTCTTGACATCTCATGACTAGGTGGTGTTGTATCTCCTTGTGGTGACAAGATGGAGCCATGGGCAAAGAAAGTAAGTGGGAGAAGAAATGTACCTGAAAACCAGTCATGTCACTGAGCAGGCATTGTCACAAGCAAACTATGTTTGAAGCGTGTGTAGCTGTATTTTCTTTTGCTTTAAGCTTTAAATGTGAGTAATGAGAAAATGGGAT
>NW_017728992.1:133686456-133687887 GCF_001723915.1 Gavialis gangeticus | reverse complement strand
ACAATTTGGTTGGTTGTTGTGATAGGTCTTGACATCTCATGACTAGGTGGTGTTGTATCTCCTTGTGGTGACAAGATGGAGCCATGGGCAAAGAAAGTAAGTGGGAGAAGAAATGTACCTGAAAACCAGTCATGTCACTGAGCAGGCATTGTCACAAGCAAACTATGTTTGAAGCGTGTGTAGCTGTATTTTCTTTTGCTTTAAGCTTTAAATGTGAGTAACGAGAAAATGGGATAAACTGTTTTGTGCCACTCAGAAGACCAACCAGCTGCACTGCTAAATCAAATAATTAATTAATTAATCAATCAATTAATGTTACAACATACCTAAGGTGAAAAAAGCAGATAGTAACTTTCATGCCATACCATGAAGGCCTGATCTCTACTACGTGCATTCAAGGAAGTAAAAATATAGAAATTATTATATTGCTAATGGCACTTTCATCTTATAAAGGACCAATTATTAGAATAAAAGGAGTACAGCAAGTAAGGCTTGAGGGAATTTTGCAACTGACATTAGTAGAAACAGAGTACAATGGAACAGTCCATTTTCACCTTGAAATGGGCAATAGAGTTTACTGCAAGGCTTTCTGGAGTCATTTTGGTCATTTCTGGAAAAAGGAATGCTAAGATTAATCCAATGTAAAAGTTTTGCTTATCAGTAGAGCATGTATCTTTGCATGCATTTGTTTCATGAATCATGTTATTCAGTATAGATCTCTTTACACAGCAACAGGCACACAAGCCTCTGGTAAGCAGATCTGTGAAAGATCTTCCATACAACAAAATGTCTACCCAGAGCCCAGTTTTGAAGATCACAAGTTTTAGTTTCATACAAAATGTAAGAGCCAAACCCTAGGATTTTTGTATTTATCTTAATCTTATCAACTAATCATCAGTAAATTGACTGATTATCTATGGAGTCCAGTTTAATAGCAGTTTAATTCTATTGACTTCAGGGAAATTAGTTCTATTTTATGCTGGGTAAGAAGGAAAGGAGAATAAAGACTCTGATCCTCAATTTGTATAAATCATCACAGCTCCTCAGAGACCATGGTTATACGACATTTTATACCAGCTCAGGAGCTTGCCTAGTCAATTCACTATTTCTAACATATAGAATAGACATCTGAAATACACTGTATGCATGGCCCTTAAAAGATGGTTTCAGCTCTTTTGTTTAGATTTAGATAAGTGACAGATCTAATAAAATACTTTATGATGTGCAAATATTTTCCAATGCTAGCACTGGTTTTATCCTTATCCAAAATATAAACACTGGAGGACTGAAGAAACAGTCATAAAACCATGCTTTTCAGCTAACAGTGCAGTTAAATGTAGTTTTTCAAATGCTGAATTGGCATAGGTACATTAAAAGTAAAGAAAAAAGCAAGTTCTATTCATTTTAATTCATAACATATTGTAATTACTA
>NW_017728992.1:133677418-133681456 GCF_001723915.1 Gavialis gangeticus | reverse complement strand
CCTCAGAGACCATGGTTATACGACATTTTATACCAGCTCAGGAGCTTGCCTAGTCAATTCACTATTTCTAACATATAGAATAGACATCTGAAATACACTGTATGCATGGCCCTTAAAAGATGGTTTCAGCTCTTTTGTTTAGATTTAGATAAGTGACAGATCTAATAAAATACTTTATGATGTGCAAATATTTTCCAATGCTAGCACTGGTTTTATCCTTATCCAAAATATAAACACTGGAGGACTGAAGAAACAGTCATAAAACCATGCTTTTCAGCTAACAGTGCAGTTAAATGTAGTTTTTCAAATGCTGAATTGGCATAGGTACATTAAAAGTAAAGAAAAAAGCAAGTTCTATTCATTTTAATTCATAACATATTGCAATTACTAATTATTAATGTTTAATTCAGCACCATCAGATGGTTAAAATCTATACAGGGTCAAATCCTGACTTCTGCTAGACTCACAATAGACAGTGAGATATCACACACACCACAGACAAAATTAAACCCACTCCACAGAATAAAAAATAGGGATCAAATTCTTTACCACATAGATTTAAGAGCTTATATTCAGCTGGTAAAGATGTCAGGGCAAGGTGAAATAGTTTGGGAACTGTCTCCTACAAGTCTGAGAGTTATTATTTGAATTCAGACTATCTTTTTTAAAAGGAAAACGAATATGCTTTATAAAATAGAGATGAGGATTCCTTAGTTAAATGTTTGCTATCTGAGCCCCGGCTCTAAAAGTTGTTTGTATCTGTTAAAGTGGATTTAAATATTGCTCAGGCATATCTATATGTGACGCTATGTCACTGTAGCAACATGCTATGATGATGAAGCGTCCAGAGGTGTCTACATGTGACCAGCAGCTACTTTACCATAGTGGTGTGCTCCCCCATTATAGTGCACTTCTACGGCAAAGTACCTGCTAAAAATAACAGTGCACCATGTGTACGGAACAGTATGGGTAGTTACTGTGCCATGCTTTAGTACTTCTAAAAGCATGGTGGGCTTTGGTACTTCCAAAAGGAAGTACTAAAGCATGGCACAGTAACAACATTGGCATAGAGCAATGTATAGATGTGCCCCTTGTGATTCAGAGGCAGATTTTTTTAATGCAGCCATTTCAATCAGCTGATTTTGTAGGTCTCAGTCTTGGAACTTGTTCCCAGGGATTGATGCAGGCGCAGAGCAGGACCCTGAGAACCCAGACTTCAAGCACTCTCTACTCATGCACACCTTCACTGAAGTCAGTATGTCTTTGTGCAAGCATCTACCTGTTTGGACCACCTTCCACAAGCAATACACAGCACCTATACAATCATGTCCCCATTCTGGCTGGGAAGGCTAAGTACCATCATGACATAAGTATTATGTAATAATAGACCCTTGCGACCCTGCTTGTATCAGATTATAATTCAAACTGCCATGCATAGTCATGGCTTCTATTTCTATATATTTCTATATATAACTCAAAAATCTCTATACCATATATTAAATATTAAGACCATCTCAAGAAGTAATTAATTTGAAAAGCATTTTTGTCACTTAAATCTAAACCTTATTCTAGAATTATATCAGGATTCCACAGTTAAGGTTTGATTTTATACTTAAAAAGTGGGAATCAAGTTTTTTTGGTTTTTAAAAATGTAGCATATTCTTCCCAGACTTACATTGCTTATTCTTTTGAGTCCAGAATTAAATTTCTGAAAATACTTAATGAGTATGTTCACTTAATGGGTCTGTCTATATATGTGCAGCAATTAATGTGCAGTAGATTAGTCTAATGTGCCATTTTCTAGTACCTCTATATGCAGGTACTATGAATTGACACATTAAACTAATGCACCAAAGCACAAATTAACACACTAACCTAATGAGCCAAAGCACACCTGTAGATGCTAACCAGAACCAAATTGCTAGGCAGTAGGAGGCCACAAGGGATGGGGAGAGCTATTCTGGTTGTGTGGGAGGCTGCCTCCCAGCCACACAGATATCAGGAACCGGCCCAATCTCCATACAGCTGGCAAGCAGCTGCCCAGCAGCCAAAGCAGCTCTTCCTCACCCTGGGGAGGTTAAAAGCAGCCCCCCTGCCAGTTTGGGGCTGGTACCCAAAGGAGCTTGGATCTCATCCTGGCTGCTGCAGTGGGGCAGATCAGGGCAGGAGCAGTTCTGGCCTAAACTGCTCCTGCTGAGTGCTTGTTCAAATGTGTGTGGGGCTGCAGTTTCATGTGCCTGAATTTTCCGTGCAGAAAATTCAGGTGCATTAATGCATGTGTAGACACACGCAATGAACATGTAAAGAAAGCCTTTTAAAGGCAGTTTTTAGTCATCTGCTCTAGTAGAACTCACACGAAGAATTAGCTGGATTGAATTTATGCCCTGGGTACATTATTTCATTACAATACATAGGATTATGCTGTAGGGGATCAGGCTCTGGTCCTGAAAAGATTTATGCATATGTGTAAATTTCAATTAGTTATCTTTCATAGGACTGGACCTTAATGCTCAAGTTCATAATCTTATAGGAATATTTCGGGTTTGTAGAAAAGCCTGAAAGCCCATGCCTCCAATCAGTCAGAGACATGTGGAGCAGTCCTGATTTGACATAGCTCATTCTGAGCCACTGGTATAACCCAAGGTTTATGGTACATGTCATGGGTAGGAAGGGATCGGAATCGAGTACACTATGTTCTTCAGTTAATATGCTAATATAAATACATAGGAAATGTGTAGAACCAGCCTAAGAGTTAAATGCTTCCTTTCTGGACCCTCTTTTCTCACAGCTATGCCTAGTCCTTCCTTGGTGCATTTGTTAATTCACCCTTGGTTTTTAATATATCAAAGCCCTGGCAACTACCTTTATTGGTCTGTGCAGGGGTCAAAAGTGAGTGCCCCATCCACATGATGGTACATTCACCTCATGGTGATACCTCAAGTATACCTAAGGGTTTTGAATACAACCTAGCACCAAAATAACAATACATGTATGGGGCAATCCAGTGATGTCACTGTATCAAGCCGCGGCAGTCAAGAAATGAGCAAGGTAAACAGTTGTGAGACTGGGGAACAAAAACTGCTCCTCCCAAAATGTAAGCACTAATGCCACCATGAAAGGCTTTCAAGGCTATGACTTTGAAAAATAGACCCAAGTCATCTGATTTCATACTGCATAGTATGATGGGAAGAGGCTGATATTAAAAAGATATTGATCTCCATATAGCCTAAGTGGTTTCCAGTTCTTTAAAATGCTTACATTTTTATTGTCAAGGTTACATTAGGTAAAAGCCATTACTATCATATCGAATATCACTAGGTCAAGTGATAAAGTGGTACAAGTGGTAAAAACTGGTCTCTGTGAATCTGAAAGCAGAGGTATTCTAGGTGCTATTGTAATGCAAATACATTTTGATAGTGTAATCTGTTTGTAAAGCTTCTTTATGTGGCTGCCCATTACTGTGGTATCTAGCTTCCCTGAAGAGTTCTGCACTGAAGAATATGGTAGAAAAATGCAACAAATGTGGTTTCAGTCAGTTGGGTGAGCACAGATTCCTTGTGAACTACTCCCTGTGCTCAAATCATAACCCTAAGGGCCAGCTTGAATTTTACACCTTTATCATTTTGTGCATCAATTTTTTTTCTCCCCATCCTGCTTTGTAACTGAGTAACAAGGTTCATCAACCTGAACGGAGAGCCTCAACAGTAGGAAGCCCTTGTAGAGGCAGCTAACTGCTCTGCTCTAGTCCATCGGACGTGTGTGCTGGAGCAGCAAAGTAGAGAAGGCGCTGGGGCAGTGTTATCTTCCCCATCTCTCCAGTCCTGCTCTGGTGGGCAGAGCTCAGACTGAAACACGAGGAGCAGAGTAACTATTGTTTCCTCCTGCCTGCTGTTTGCTTGTTATCCCAGCAAATTTGTTCCAGGAGAAGGAATAAAGTGCAGACCTAATAACTTCTTATGTCCTGGTCATTTTAGCAAAAGATGATCAGCCCCATTGAAGCTTCATTTCAGTGATCGGGATTCCTGTAGAAATTCTTTA
>NW_017728992.1:133666864-133672418 GCF_001723915.1 Gavialis gangeticus | reverse complement strand
GTATTTAGAGAGTTTGCTTGGCTATTCCACAGGGGAAAGTGTGCTGAAAGTTAGGGATACCTGAGCAAAACTGACTAGTAGCCAGACTCTGGGGGAAAGCAATAAGCTTTAGCAATTAATAACGTCTCATTTTCTTCCCCAGGTTATTACATCTGAAACTATGGGGGATGAATAAAAACAAAACGAATTAAGTCTGCAAACCAAATGACACTGTGCAAGGCGATTAACACACTGAGCAGTGTTTAATGGCTGTGTTTTCATGGGCTGCTTGGAAGCCAGCCCTTGCTGCTTTTTTATTTTAAACTCGTTTTCCCGCTGTATTCCTACGCGGTAGATCTAAGTAAAGGAAGAGGTCGTTCATTAGTTTTGCCGAGCGGCGTGTATGTTAGGGATTTGAAAGCTCCCTGTGCGTACAGCCCCAGGCAGACAGATGAATAGATAACCCGTGTGCGAGGTGCCCTGTGTCGTGGAAGCAGCGAGAGAGAGCGAGCGGTATTCCTGGACTCGTAGGAAATGCGGGTTGGGAGGGACCTCAGGAAGTCACCTAGTCCAACCCCCTGCTCAAAGCAGGGCCATCCCCAACCAGCTCATCCCAGCCAGGGCTTTGTCCACCCGGGTCTCCAAAACCTCCAAGGATCTTGGAAGTCTTAAAAACCTCGGGGTCTTAAAAACCTTCCACAGCCTCTCTGGATACCTGTTCCAGCGCGTTACTACCGCCCTCATGAGAGAGTTTTTCCTGATATCTAATCTGACAATATCCAAAGGGGGTTTTATAGTTGTTTGTTGATGTTACATTTGTACACAAATATATATAGTCAATATTAGTTATATTTATTTATTCATATGTATGTATGTATGCATGCGTGTGTGTGTGTGTGTGTGTATTCAATATAACTACTTGGGGGAAAGTGATCAGGGAGTAAACTTCCGTAATTCATAGGATAGTAGGAAATGATTAACCATTGCCACCCAAGTAGTCATACTGAATACATTACATCCATCCATCTATCCATCTATCTATCTATCTAATTCTAGATTATCTCTATGGCTTCTCGGCCTCTTGAAGGCTCAGATCAAGTGTAGTAAAAACTCAGTCTATATCTATAGTTAACATTGAATATTTTTATTCGTGTACAAACGTACCATCAACAAACAACGCCCCCCCCCCGCAACCCAAGAGCATCAGGCGGAGCAGCACCAGCGGGGCAGTCCGGCAGGCGCCGCCATCCTGCCCGCCGCCCGGGAGGGCAGTGAAGGTTTGGCCGGGGAAGAAGCCCTCTGGGCCGGTCGCCTCTCTCCTCCCCGCATCCTTCCTCCGGACACGCCTGGAGCGAGGGAGGCTCTGAAAGCTGTGGCTCCCGCTCCTGTTCCCTCCGGAAAAGGAGGCCGGTCAGTTCGTTGTGTCTTGCCCCGGGTTTCGTTTGCGATTGCTGCAAGTGAAGGTGCCCGGCTCGTGCCCGGGCTGTGCAGCCTTGCCCTGGCGCCTCCACGTGGCCGTGCGGAAGGCTGGTACATGCAGGTACATGACGGCCCTTCGCTTCCCCCGGCCGCGCTGCGCACCTCTGGCCAGGCCGGGGCTGGAGGGCAGGGGCGGGTGCGGTGCCCAGGGTCTGCGATGCCTACACGAGGCAGCTCGCAGGGCTACAGGCGGTGCGTGTATGGGTGGGTGTTTGTGTGCGGCGGGGCACTACATCCCGCTCTAAGCTGCCCGGGATACTTGCCTCCTTTTTGATTTAACGCTCAGGATGTCTCTTGCCCGGGAAGAGCCGGGCTGCGAACAGCCCTTTCCCCAGCCCGGGGGCCCGGGGGCGGGGAGTGCAGTGCCCGGGGCTGCGGGGCCGCCGCCGCGCTCCTGCCTTTCAGCTGGGAAGATCAGGACTGAGAGCTTCGGGTTTGCCTCTCGCACCCGCTGCCAGCGCCAGCCGCGCCGGCATGTCACCATTTCCGACTGAATTCAGAGCTCGTAATGAACACCCTGCCTTGCGCCTGTACTCAGAGCTCGCCCGGAGGGGAGAGACGGGACGCTTCGTAACTGGCGGGATACCCTGCAAGCACCACCGCCCCCAGGAAAACATATGGGGTCACGGTAGATTTTACATGCATCTTTCACCCCGATTTCATTGCTTCACAGGCACAAAAATAATCCGAGATTCCATCCAAAACGGCCTTGCTGTTCCTCCCGCATGGGCGCAGGGCATCGCTGTGTGTCTGCTCAGTCATCATCATTTGGCCGTTTTCCTCCCAACACAGTTAAGAAACAAAAGGGGAAAGAAATCCTACCCACACCCTGGCTCATTCCACTGACATAACCCTTCATGCTATCAAAACATTTATTTTGCCCACAAATATCTGCTTAGCTTTAAGGATGTTCGGACAAGTTGGAGAGTCCAGCGGAGAGCAGCGAAAATGGTTGGGAGGCTGGGGCATATGATTTACGATTTAGGAGGAGAGGCGGAGGGGACTGGGTGTATTTAGTTTGGAGAAGAGAAGAGGGAGGGAGGATATGATAGCAGCATTTCACTACCTGAAGGGTGATTACAGAAAGGATGGGGCTAGACTGTTCTCAGTGGTGGCAGACGACAGAACAAGGGGCAAGGGTCTCAAGTTGCAGCAAGGGAGGTTCAGGTTGAATATTAGGAAAAACTTTCTCACCAGGAGGGTGTTGAAGCACTGGGCAGTTACCCAGAGAGGTGGTGGAATCTCCCTCCTTGGAAGTTTTTAAAACCTGGCTTGATAAAGCCTTGTCTGGGATGATCTAGGTGGGGATGGTCCTGCTTTGAGCAGGGGGTTGTACTAGATGCCCTCCTGCGGTCCCTGCCAACCCTGATTTTCTATGATTCTATGATTTAACAGCAATCATTAGTCGATTATGTCACCAAAGAAACCTCTTGGCTTTCTGGGTTGGTGAGAGCCTCTTGCCCTGCCTTCTGCCTAGTTGCTGGCAGCCTGGAGGAAGAAGCCGAGTGGAGTTTCTAAGCCAGGCCCCAAGTTTTGGTAAAGGCCAAGGACCCAAACTCAGCTCTGGAGGGGGCTGTTTCTTCTTCTGGGTAATGCAGAAAATGCCTTAAGAAAAATACACGTGGAGGCACACTACAAATATAAAACTGGCCCATGTAAAACAGGGTTTTCCCACACCTGCCTCACCAGTCTGGGGAAGGAGTTGCGTGAACAAGGCCCTATCTCCAGGCAGGAGTCGTTTGTCTCTGCTGATCTGCCTTTAGTGCTTAGACGCCCGAGCTGTCCTGGCATCACATAGTGATCTCAGTCCTGAGTTCCTCCGGATGGACAGCTCCCGAGCCAGGCTTTGGCCCAGGTGGCTGCCCCGAGCGTACACAAGGGACCGCACTATGTCAGGGAAAGAAAGTTTTGGCCCAATATCGGAGTGTAATTGTCTTTAAAGAGCACGAAGTACTGGAGAATGAAAGTGTCTGTTATAAAACTGCCGTCGGCGGGGGCGAGTTCCGGCCCCGTTAAAGGTTCCTTCTGCAACAGACGCGCAGGAGAAACGCGTCGGCTGAGCTCAAGGACCCGGTTTCTGCTGTGTCGCTGGTATAAACCCCGAGTAATGTTTGCAGTGACTTCTGGTTTACATCAGTGGTGATGTTGGCCCAAATTTCGTAACAATCAGGAATTAGCCAGAGAGGGGATCTGGGAGACTGCCTCCCCCCTTCCCTGTTCGCCACGTGGCATCCCACGAGCTCTGTCACCTGCAGATCTTCCCCGCGGGAGAGCCGGGTGGGACAGGTGACGTCTCCCGATGTCGCTCTTAGGGCCGGGTACCATTTCGCTCTCTGTTTAGAGAAATCCAGCACTTTCTCCCATTAATCTTTAGCTAGGAAAGCGGCCGGACCGCACCTGTATAAACAATCCAGAGGAAGGGGAAACAGGAAAACCTGATGTGTGTGTCTGTTTCTCTCTCTCTACATAGGCGATCCGGGGCGCTAATAGGGAAGGTGCTAGGCAGGCCCGGCGAGCAAACCCCAGCGCCTTTCTGGGTGTCCCTTCCCAGAGCAGCAGCTTGTGCGAGACAGAGCGAGAGCATCCAGTGTCAAAGCAAGTTCAAGAGATCCAGTTGCAAAGTATCACTCGTGCGTTTCAGGGGCGCAACAAATAGTCTCGTCGGCTTCACTTGGCAAGTGTGCCATGGAAATCTCCTCTCGAGACAAGCGTTGGTAATGAAGGCGAAGTTCATGTGCCCCAGAGTAGGGACACAGCAGCGTGAGGAGCAAATCGCGACGTGCTGAGCGAAACCGGGCCTGGAAGCTGTTTAGGTGCCAGATTGCTGCAGAGGAGGGGGCCGGTTTGGCGGGGAGAGAAATGAAAGGCAGAGCTGTAGGCATCAGGCAGGTCCCTGCAAACGAGAAGGTATTTTAACACAAGCACCTTGCACCGGAGTGCCCCCGAGGCAGCTCTGGATCGCCCTCGTGCACTGCCGTGGTCGGGGCACACGTCGCCGCGTTTCCTCCAAAGCGCGGCGGGGAGATGCGCTAACTCCGGCGCACTTCTGGAGAGAGCTGCCGGCTTCCATTTATGTCTGTCACATAATCTGAACCACAGTATCCATAATCGCTTGCCGCTTCCTCCAGCCCAGTGATTCTCAACCCATTTAGACTCAAGGCGCCGCTAACTAACGGCTGAGACTTGATCGGCACCCCACTTGAAAAAATAACTTCCTTACGACAGTGCTTATCTTCTTCTTGCAGGTTTCGGGGGTGTTGGTTGTAGCCGTGTTGGTCTAAGGACAAAGGCGGACGAGGTTCTTTGGGTTAATGTGGCAGCTTTTATTAGACGTCCCCCACCTAAATACTTGGGGGAAATGTTCTTTGCAAGCTTTCGAGCAAAGAAGAGTGTTTGTACGTGGAAGTTTGCGAAGAACATTTTTCCAGCTATTTAGTTGGTCTAATAAAAGAGATGACATTTACCCAAAGAGCCTTGTCTGCCTGTCTTGCAGGGGAGTGGAGGCAGGGGAGGCAGGGAGGGACTGAGCCTCAGCCTGTGCTTCCAAGTACCTCCCTCCAGCGCCCTGACACCCATCGCTGCTAGAGCCCGTTGGCATACCCGGATTAGGTGCGGATGCTTTTTAGTGACTTGCAACTATGCTGCAAGGGACCTGGGAAGGAAAAGGATCTACGGTTTTCAACAGCAAAAACAGTGTTTGCTGTTTGACTCCTTGCATCCCAAGAGCCCTTCAAGCCCGCGGGGCAGTGAATGAAGTCACTGCATAGGAATCAATGTAGAGGAAACCCCGAGCAGGTGAAATCCCGTTACAAGCGGGAAAGGTTGGGTCCACGGTTGGACTGGACCCCGTGCCCGGAGTGGACGAGCGGTGCCCTGGGTTTGGCAGAGGGGCTGTGCCGGGCAGGGACAGCTCCGGGAGCCCGCGCACACACTCCCACACAGTCACACGCGGCCACTCACGATCACGCACACTCAGTCACATACATACACGCACACACTCGCAATCACACGCACACGTACACACGATCACACAGTCACAATCACACATACGTACACACACAGAGTCACACACACAATCACACACTCCCGATCACCC
>NW_017728992.1:133658733-133666546 GCF_001723915.1 Gavialis gangeticus | reverse complement strand
CGGGGCCGGGGCCGGGCCGGGGCGCGGCGGCCGAGGGCAAGCAGTCGCAGCGCAACGCGGCCAACGCGCGCGAGCGGGCCCGCATGCGGGTGCTGAGCAAGGCGTTCTCCCGCCTCAAGACCAGCCTGCCCTGGGTGCCGCCCGACACCAAGCTCTCCAAGCTGGACACGCTGCGCCTCGCCTCCAGCTACATTGCGCACCTCCGCCAGCTGCTGCAGGACGAGCGCTACGACCCCGGCTACGTGCACCCAGTCAGCCTGGTGAGCCCCGCGCCGCCCGGAGCCAGGGAGGGCAGCCGGACTCCAGCTGCACTTTGACTCTTGGGCGGGGGGGGGGCTGCGAAAAGACAGGAAACCGATTCCTTGATTAATAAGGCCACCTAAGTGAAGGAGAAGTCCTCCAGGTTATGACTGTCAAACCTTATGGGGGGCTTTGGTCTCTTATGGGGGCTCAGCCCCTCTGAGCTCCCCTGTAATTCACACCCTGGAGGGAAGGCGCAGGCAAGGGAGGGGGCAGTGAACCAGGTCAGATCCCCGCAGGTCCCTTGCTCCCTCCCAAGCCATTAGCTTCAAGAGCCCAGAGGCTGCCCAGCTGCGGGGCTATGTCAGCGCCTCGCCACTTCCCAGCTGCTTTGGGGGCCCCAGGTCCAGCTCTCTGAGCCAGGTGGGACTAAGAGGCAGCTGTGGGCATCGGGTCAGACTCGGGGGAACATGCCCCTTGGCTCTTACACCATCAAATAATTCAGAGTGACTGAGACCACACGTAAACCTTATTCAATGAAGGCCTGGTGCGCTGCACAGATCTAAACCAGGGCACTGCATCCCCCTCCTCCCCTTTTTCTTGATGCCTGCTTATTCTGTGCAATTTGGTCTGGAATAAATCAGGAGTCTTGTTTATGATATCAGGAAGGCAGTTCCAAAGCCATCTGCACAAGTTGGAAGGTGGAACAAGTGGCGGCTATCAGTTAAGATGCATTTGAGTATCACTGTAGCACTCTTTAGTGAAGCCAGTTGGCAGTACTTCCCCAGGGGAAAGCAAACTTTATCCTAATAAAGATATAAAACCTAGCAAATTAGCTTCAGAGTCAGACCCTTAGCAGTAACAAAACTGAACTTCAGGGTGCAACCATCCTCCTAATATGACACTTTTTTTTTCTTTTTTTTTTCTTTTTTTTTTGCTTACAGACTTGGCCATTTGTGGTTTCAGGAAGACCAGAATCAGACCCAAAAGAAGTTTCTGCTGCCAGCAGATTATGTGGAACTACAGCTTAGTTGAAGTAAACTATTCCCCCTCCCTCCCGGATATTTTTAAGAACTGTGATTTTTACAGGCACAAAGCAAGTAGATGGTGACAAGCCACCATCTCCAACACATGATCTTAAATCTGTGTACCCTGCCACAGAAAGGGGAAGCAAAAAGGGAGGAGGTGAGATGGGGATTTCTCTGAACTGGCTGCAGCAGCTGAAGTCTGGCATTTGGAAAGGCCTTACTTTTGCTGCATTACCACTGCCTGAGGACCTGTTGTTCTGAGGCTTTTAAACTAATGAAAAAGGAGTATAATGTTTATAGAATTAACAGCATGGACCAAATACAACTCTACGAACTAACAGTGTTATTTGTATTCCAAAGAAAAGCAGTATTCTAGAGTAGGTTTCAAACTCGGATAGATTTATAATATATTTTGATGGCTTTTGTATTTGTGGATTTTATTTACTGCAGCTATGCAATGCATGTAGTCCTACTACTTTTGTCTTTGTAACTAGACTTTCCTTAAAGACCTCTAAGTAACATAAACTAGGTCTTGCTAATAAGGTTATGGTCATTGGAATTAGATTATCACCCTCCTTTATGTATTAAGATGCCTTTCACAAAAGTGGGGGACTACTTAAACAGAGTTTCCATGCCTTAACTTGGAAGGAAAATTCAGATTAGTCTACAACTAGGGTACATGCATTTAAAAGAACAGTTTTGTATCAAACAATACAATTTACACTTTTCCTGTCACATTATGCTCACCTTTGGAGTATGTTAACCTGACTTCTAGTGATATTTCTTCAGCAATTGAAGCGTTTGTAATGAGAAAATGCCATCAAATGAGTTGCAAATTGTAAATAATTTTATTTTTTTATAAATGACATTAAAATCTTTCTTACAATTATTCTGTGATTTATTGGTGCTATGACAGTGTCTAGCTACATCCGTGTAGGTACACGTTAGTAATTCTTGAAATCCAGCCTTGTAAACGCATTGTTTCCTTCTTTTCTTCATCTTGTGTGTGGGGTATTTCTCTGCAAACACAGGCAGGTAACAATAACAGCAAAGGAATTCATATATGTTACAGTAACTCATAATTCAGCTGAGGAAAAGCATATCTGAAAGATTACAAAGTACACTGTTGTTCCTGTTGTTGTTTTATTATTATTATTATTGTCTATTCTGGGAATTGGGAAAACAAATAAATGTCAATTAACAAATGGATGGTGGTAATGTTCTCTTTCATAGGGTGAAAGAGAATGTAGTACTCCCTTTGCAACTCTTCCTTGTCATTTTAGTTTTCAGTCTGCCCTGCTTTTATTTGTACTGGTACAGTGAAAGCCATTTGAGGTGTTGTTGTTGGAAGCAGATTTTTTTTCTTGTGTCTAAATACTTCAGATGAAAAATTCAGAGATAAGATTTCTTTCTGAAAACATTTTTACAATAGTTCCAATGACCAGAGGGACTGAATCACTTCAGAAAAGAAAAGACATCATCTTGTTACAAATAATCAGGTAAAATGGCTGTGTTCAACAAGAACTGGTTTAATTTTTGCTTCTTGTCAGTTAACCTTGGATCTTTAGAGCAGGGCAAGTTTCCTTTTAGGATGCATGCAGACATTGGATTTAGATTGACCTAACTAGGGTCCCTGGTACAGCTCCCTGCACCAGTGGCCATTTATACATGCTGCTCCCGATTTTATGATTCCACAGTATAAAGTAAGCAGTGTGATTGTAGACCTGCTGCAGGAAACATTTGCACACACCCTCAGCTGCCACAGGCTGACTTTAGGTACTTTCCTGTCCTGCCCAGTAGCGGGTTCATCTATAGAAGAAAAAGGGAGGGAACAATTGAGTAGGGTTGCTTTCTTCAATATTCAGTGAAAAACAGTTTCTAGTCCCTTAATAACAGAAGTTAGGATTCGATCCACTGTCTCCAGAAGTCAATAGGAGTTTTCCCAATGACTATTGGGAGTTAGACTGAGTCCAGAGAAAGTTCACTGCAGACAACAGTCCTGATTTGCACCCATGTAACTGAGGTCAGGCTGTATTTTACCCTCTCCAGAAGTAATTTAGAGAAGAGCAAAGTGATCCAAGCCCAAGGGAAAGACTTTAAGGGCGGTGTAATATATAAGAACAATTGGCCTTATGTTTACCATCCGAGACCCTGTGAAAAGATTATTCAGCAATTTAATGGAGGTGTCACTTGAGATAATTTTATTTGTGACCCTCAGCTGTTTTTGGCCCTGATCCCAGCTATAATTGGTTAATGACTTAGCGATTGGAAAAACAAGGGAAGTGTGGAAAACTTTAAACAGTATAGAAAGATTAGTGTGGACATGCTGAAAAAATATAAAGAAAAAACCCAAACTATGAAGTGGTTGTATGTTTAAAAAAAGAGTAAAAAAATAGGGGTGAGGAGTATGAAAGTAAGAGAAGTATTTAATAGCTGCTATCAATGCAGAATAATATATGTTCTCTAAAATATCCTTCCTCAGTGTAGCTATATTACATGTAATAAAGAGGTGTTTCATAAAATAATGAATGACTTAATATTAGCTTCTTAATTGTAGGTTTCTTTTTAAAGGTTCATAAAGTTCATATTTTAGATTTTATGTACAACCTTTATCCAACCACACATCAATCCTAAGCACACCAACATTAGGACTTGGCTGATACTTTAAGAAAATAATTTAATTTTATTTCCTATACATTTTAAGTAACATTTATCAAGTATAGTTTTTGTTCTGGTCTCTCTACAAGGGGCATTTTATAGTAAGAAAAAACAGATTCTCTATTGTAGGGGTGTCAAACTCCCCTCATGCCCCAGGCTGGATTTGTGGGGCAATTACTGGCTGTGGTGGAGGCAGCAATGGCAGGGCAAGTAGTGTCTGTGGCAGAGCTGGCAGTGGGACAAGAAGACGCCACAGCTTGCCAAACAGTAGACCCTCTGCTAGACATGTCCCCAAATCCCCTGGCCTGCCAGTAGCCCATCAGGTAGATGGAACCACTCTGTAGGCCAGATCTGGCCCGTGGGAGGTTTTTTATGCCTCTGCTCTATTGTATTACCTCACTATGGGTGCAGATTTTGACAGCAACCCTGCTGTCCTATCCATGGAAATATGTATACAGACTCTAGGGCTCTTAGGGTGGAAACGAATCTTTGCACTGTGACAAAAGATTTTATGGCAGCACAAAGGCGAAGCAATCTGACATCTGTATCCTGTGTTATGCCACAAATGCTCGAAATTTGGGGCAGTGTAGTAATAGATGGTGCCCCTTTATTGCAGTGGATGTCTGTTTGTGGGCAGCTGGAGCTGCTCATGCTCGCTAGCTACTCAGGACAGGTGGTCTTGAAGCTTGAGGGGCCGCATCCTGTGCACTCTCTAAGTAGGATGGAGCCCATCAAGCTCCTGGAGTACCTGCCTGGTTTTCCTAGGGATAAGGCAATTTCTTGTACCCTGCTACTTTAGCCAACCCTGAACCCTCAAAGATAAAAGTAAGAAATATATAAGTTTAATTACATTTGGCAATACCAAGTTCAGTGACATTTTGTTACATGCTAGTTTTTATCACTGACACCAGATAGAGTGTAAGTTAATCTTTATCCCAACTTCATTTGTAGATCTCCTCAAGGCTTTAATGTTTCAAGAATGAAAAGACTTAATCACCTTTTTTATTCAGATTTTACTCAACTAAGATCCATTGAATCTGAAATCTTAAAGCCAAATTCTTACCCCAAGACACATGACCACATTGACTTGGGTGGGAGTTACTTCCATATATCAGAATAAAAAATTGTTTTCTACTACTCTTTATGATATTTTAACTTTATAAAAGCTGCACAGCTTTCTATCACATCACCATCTATAAGGTGAACACTATGTAAAAAGAATTCTCTGATACATATCACCGCTTATAAACAAGAAGAGTTGCCTCTTAAATAATGACCTTTAAAACTCCTGAGCTAAACAAAATAGATGTCACTTCTCTTTATGAGGTGCCTTTTACCTTTCACAGTTAAATATATCATAAACGGATTACTTTCAACACCTCAGATTAGCTGTTAATTTAACGTAAACTTTACATTTTCTTATTTAAAACCAAATCATAGAGCTCTTTACTGGACGAATGAAGAAAGAAAAGAAAGACATGGAATATCAGAAGCTGAAATCCATCTATCAGTTTAGCTTGGGATAGCCTTCACGCTCTACATTTTGTTTGCATGGAACCATACACTGTGAGCAATTCTGCTCTATAATCAGTAGTCACTTCTTCCAGTAGTAGCAGAGGTAAGGTGCTACTTTGTGCTTAAAGGGGGCAGAATCTTGTCATCCTAAGTCACTTGGGCACTTTTGAAAAATGTACTTTTTTATATATAGTAGGTAAAACAGCAAGCTATTATTGTGCAGACCTCTACATTTTAGTAGGTTGTTCCCAAAAGGCAGCTAGAATCAGTTAATATGTCATTCAGAGGCACATGTCATACAATACCAATCAGCTACACCTCAAACACTGGTTTAGGAACATGGGAACATAGGCCTGGGAGGGTCTTTGCTGTCAGGCTGCTGGGCTCTTTGTGATTTTTGACCAAGAGATGGTGCCAAAAGTAAAATAAAGTAAGAAAACATTCAGGGTGGGAAGAATGTTACAGTTAAAAGTCCTGCCAGAGTTCAAATGTGGAGGATAAGTAAAAACAAAAAGTTTAAACAGAGCTTTGCTCTGTTCCTCCAAGGATTGGGTATAAAGGCAAAGACAAAAAAGGGAGCCATATTTCTGATGGCAGCTAGTTCTGTAGCACTTAGTGTTTTTGATATTGTTTTGTTAATGTAGGCAAAGGGGGCTAATTGTGTAATTGTCATGTAGAAATTCGAGCGCTGAACTGAATGTAAAAATGAAATGTGAGAGATGTTTTTAAATGGACAGTGCAATAAAAAGGTAAACAGAAAAAAAGCACTTTGTGACCTAGCTAAGAATGAAGAGCCAATCTTACACTTATTTGTGGTGGGGGGAGAGGTAAACAAATCTTAGCTCATTGGGATCTGGGGCAAAAAACTCAGACAGATACTGCTGGAGAAACTTGAATCACCCATTGACAAAGAATTTAGAATTTTCTAAGCAAAATAACTTACCTGGCTTTTGGCAGGGAGGCAGTACTCTGACACTACACTTTATAACAATGCCGATTCTACAAGAAAATGGACTTGAAGAAGGTTGATGCTGGAGTCCACAAAAATAAATCCATGAATGAATGAATAAATACATAAAATCAAAAAAATAAAACTTCAAGGAGCTGTCCATGCAGTAGCAAACAAGATAAGCTAATGTAGTCAGCAACTGAAAAAGATGCAAGAACTGCAATGGACTACAATGGTCTGCAAAAATTTACATATGCCATGAGACAGCATAGCGTGATCAAAATGGATGGCATGGACAACAGCACCACTAGCTTAGAGAATTTCTGCATTGGCTTAATGGACAACATTGCAACAGAAAATGTATGGACTTTGAGTCTGAAAGCAGCTGGGGAGTTTATACAAAGACCTGGGCACTTCCACTGCTGATACTACTGTTTATGGAACCACAGTGGTTTGTGTGTCTGTCTGGCTTAAAATTAATAAAGTAAGCAGATAAAACTCAGAGCTTAGAGTGGTGATCTCATTCCAACACTAAGGGTAGAAAGAGGTGTTGCTGTGTTGGGCTGATCTCCTTCATGGGACAAAACACATGTTGCCCATTGTACCACCCATTGATGCTGCAGAACAGTGGGTGACCTGTTCTCCCAGGCTGGTCCTATACACCCCAGAAATTTCTGCATAGGATTGGGCCCTTCAACCCTGGGAGCACCTGCCTGGCTTTCCCCACTTACTGAGATGCACCCTCAGGATTTCCAGGGCATGTCTTGAGAAGTGGGGAAAGTCAGGGTTTCCCCACTTACCAAGACAGGCCCTTAGGATATCTAGGGAATTCCTCAGTAAGTGGGGAAACCCAACTTTCCACTTAACATGATGTGCACCAGAGATCTCAGGGGCAATTTCTATGATTCTACAATCCCAGGGGTGCAACTCTAAGAGGGAAAGATGGGCAGGTGCTCCCAGGATGTGAAGGTCCAGTCCTCCTCAGGAATTCCCAAGGTGCACAGGGTGGAGCCCCTCAAGCCCCAAGAGCACCTGCCTGGAGCAGCTGAAGAGCAAGGGTAGTTCCAGGCTGCCTGCACCCTCCCACCATAAAGTGAACAGTTGTCCACTGCTAAATAGCAACACAAATTGATACTACCTTCATTACAGCCACAATCTGTGGTGTGACCAGGGGAATGGATGTGTGTTTGCTTACATTTTTATGTCAACACAAATGTGATGAAAGGTGATGTCTTTTTCTACCCTAAAAGAATACAGGTACTAAACACGTGGGTTGGAAAAAGGACAATTTGTAATAGTACCAATGGAAAAGTACCTATTACTGGCTTAGAAACATTAAGCCCTTGGTCTTTATAAAACAGGTATACTTATTGGAGGGATAGGGGAATAAAACAACACTGACAAGTGCAAGGTGATGCACCCG
>NW_017728992.1:133633603-133653733 GCF_001723915.1 Gavialis gangeticus | reverse complement strand
TCATGCATCCACAGATGCATCTTGAGCAGGTCCAAGGAGGTGATCCTCCTCCTCTATGCAGTGCTGGTCAGGCCGCAGCTGGAGTGCTACATCCAGTTCTGGGCACTCCATTTCAAGAGGGATGTGGACAACATGGAGAGGGTCCAGAGGAGGGTCACTCGCATGATTAGGGGGCAGCAGGGCAGCCCTACGAGGAGAGGCTACAGGACTTGTTCAGCCTCCACAAGAGAAGGCTGAGGGGGGATCTAGTGGCCTGTTACAAACTAGTCAGAGGGGACCAGCAAGCATTGGGGGAGTCCCTGTTCCCCCGAGCACCTCCAGGAGTGACCAGGAATAACGGTCACAAGCTGGCAGAGGGTAGATTCAGACTAGATATCAGGAGGCGCTAGTTCACAGTCAGGGCAGCTAGGATCTGGAACCAACTTCCAAGAGAAGTAGTGCTGTTCTACCCTGGGGTTCTTTAAGAGGAGGCTAGATGAACATCTTGCTGGGGTCGTTTGACCCCAGTACTCTTTCCTGCCATGGCAGGGGGTCGAACTCGATGGTCGTCTCAGGTCTCTTCCGACCCTACCAACTATGAAACTATGAAACTATGAAGTGAGGAATAATTTATGGGAATCTTCCAGGGGATAGAAAAGCACAGAATAGAACTGATGGAGCCCAACCATCCCATGAGTCACACACCTAAGAAAATTCCTCCTTACCAAGAATATGTCAGAGGCAAGGCTTTCTTGGTGTGATCTTTTATTGGACCAACTATATAGTCATTAGCTATCTTGGGTATTGTGCAGAGTAAAGCACAAAAGGTGTTACAATTTCAACTAAGTAGGTTGAGTTACCTAGCTAACTCTGCTAAACAACTGTTTGGAGGCCCCAGGAATATTAAAAATCATGGTATGCAAATCCAAATCCCAGGAAAGGGGGTGCTGAATTAACTGTTTTGCCCTGAAGGGTTTTAGGCAATAACCACAGCCAGCTAAGATGGGTAAGCCCCATGACATGGCATAACCAGAGCTAGTGGACTTTCTGCCACTGGACCATGCTGGTGATGGTGTCTCTGCTGAGTGCAAGTCCAAGTGACAGGGCTTGGACAGGCCAAGCTGAACAGTGTTCATTAGATATTTTTATAAAGTACAAGAAATCTGTATCCTGCTAATGTTGACAGCTGACTGTTGTTATTATGTTTGCCTGTGAAGGAAGATGCCAAGCTATGTGCCTTTAAGCAGATCTCCCCAAAGCCAGAAGAATCAGATATTATGTTGTTCAGACACTCATGAAGCAGACTACTTCTGATTACCAGGCAAAATTATACTCATGAAATAATTACCATTTTGTTCTAACAATATTCTAAGGCAAAGAGCATCAAACATTCATTAATCATTCATTAAATGTGTTGCAAAGAATGCTCTTCAGGAGGGACATGCAGTTACTGAGACTGGTGAAGAGGTCCTGAGACCTGTGGAGTCTTGGCATCCTGTCATTCTGAAGTACAGTCTAGAGCAGACCTTTTCTTTCAGAAAGCTACAGTTCTAGTTTTCTTTCTTCCTTCATATATACCTCCTCACATTCCTTGAAGTGTTTGTGTAAATTATGTCATAAGACCCACCACTCCACACACACCGAGAAAAAGTATTTATTAATGAAGCTGTCTTTGCAAGAAAATACTCTTTTTTCCCTCCTTTTCTCAGTTTGTCAGATATATACTTAGCTGGTGTTGGTAGTCGGTTCCCATTGGCTTAAGAAATGAAGGGTTCTTTATACTGAGATTGAGAGGGAACTGGATAGCCTTTCACCTCTTTAATCCTCGTTCAAATCCAGATCATTAATTACAAGAAGATACCATGTGATCCGTTGTTGGCTTGTGTGAAATGTGTTTGGTGATTTTTGACACCTCCCAGTGGATTAGAGTCAATTTTCACCAGAATTGTCACCATTTTGGGGGATGATTTTGGAACTCGCAGAAAAGATGCTAAAGAAAAAGGGACCCTGGGAACATATTTTCGCCTGCCTGAAATTTTCTGTCATCAGTTATATCTATGCACAGAAATTGCAAGTGCCCTCATTTTGATTTGACAGCTCTTTGCTCCATATTTTGCATGGATGTAAATAACTATTGGAAATATCAAAGCAATGCACCATTCAGTCAGTTGCATCAATTGCTATCTATTCTTTAATGATGATTCTTCCTGGACAGAATGGAGGTATGGAAGGAAAGGGAAGCTGCTACTACCTAATTTAGTAATAGCTATAGATAAAAAGGGACTTCTCACTAGGGCTTATGACCAAGCTCCTTTAACTAGCAAAATTTTTAAAAAATCCAGAAAAGAGTAAAATATGCATTTTTGGAAAGTCCCCATCAGACAAGCTTCTAATCATTGATTTCTAGTTTCAGACTCACCAGGGGCTGACATAAGATAAAAAAATAAGAATAAAAATGAGTTTTAACATTCTTGCTTTTAGATTGTCCTTGCAAATTTTTAACATAGGCTTTTAAACTTTAGGCCTAGGGGCAGAAGTTACACATATGTTGGTATAAGGGATCGGAAACCGGTTCAAATCTGTAACACAACAGAAGTTCAGTGTACAAAAAATTGCTTGAACCCGTTCAAGATAAACTTGGATAGATGTAGTATTAGACTTAACTGATATAGGTTAACTTGGTTTATTGAGCTGCTGTCCCAGATTCCCTCTAGGTTCAAGATAACTCGCAGTCCACCAGCATCCCAGGATGTGCTGCATCTTCCCTGCAATTCCACCCACCCCGCAGAGGGTGGGTGGGCTAGCCTTGGCCCAACCTGTCTGCTCCAGCCAAGCAGAAAGTCATGTTCTAGTGCCCCCTCCCTTCTGGCCTGAGCCACTGCAGGCATGTGGCTGCATTTCTAAAATCAAAAGTGAATATTTATTCACTTGCTTATTGGTTCAATCTATGCAGCTTAAATTAACCTGCAAAGATTGAATCCATTCCACCTTGGACTCTCTGATTGTCTGTACTTAGCCTAGAAGACTAATTGGTTTGTGGATAACACCTAGTGACAGGAGGCCAGATTTTTAAAGTAATTACGTGCCTACCAATGAAGACAGGCACATAGTGAGATGTTTAGAAGCATCTTTGCTTTTGTAAATTCTACTAAATACCATTGTGTACTGTTGGATACTTAAACACCTTCCCTTAAGTGCTCTTACTGTTTGGAAAATATTCCCAAGCGTCAGACAACTGAGAAGCCCAGACCCAGTTCTGGAGTTCATCCCAAAAAACACAGTCTCACTCTGCTACTGGAAACTTTTTTCTGTATCTTCCATGCATCCTGGCTTCCTTCCTTCAGTTCCTACCACAACTATTAGATCAGAAAAGGGGAACTGGATGGATGCAGATGCACAGTTGAAAAAAACCTTGGGTAGTAGAAGGGGAGGACAAGCCTCAGAAGACTAGTAGGGTGAAGTGTCTTCAGGGTTATTATGGGAGATCTCATATTTTCAAAGGCAGGGGGAAGAAAGGATGAGCATTTGGGAGGAGGCAGGAACAACAAAAGCACATTCAGCTCTTTGAATGCCTAGTGTTATTGAATTGCTTTTGCAGAGAGTAGTTGTGACTTCTTTTGTTTTTTTCCCACTGTTAAGCAGCCAAGTTATGTAAATACAAAAAAAAGGAACACCAGCAAAGAGGAGCATGCTAAAATTGGAGAATAGACCATAGTAAGCTATAATCATTTTCAGCTTAAAGAAATAGTCAGTTTCCTTGGATTTCCTCAGACTTTTGAGTCCCTATAATATTAGTTTTCTAGCACTGTACCATCGAACACCTTTCTGCTAGTTAATTCAGGAATTCTTGCTACTGGCATTAGAAAATATCATGCTAAAATGAAAATAATATATATCAGTTTGATATATAATAATTTCCAAAACCATTTGTGCTAGAAGCATCTTTCTATGGTAACTGCATGCATTTGTGTACTAATCAAGAAGACTGGTAGGTTGGGAGAGTTTTCACTTAATTATAATATATAAGTTATTATATATTTCACTTAAAGTTTTATATATGTATATATGTATATGTATATGTGTATATGTGTATATATATATATAAAATAACCAAAGCCATTTCAAGAGCGCTTTTTATAGAAAGTCATCTAACTATACATACTAAACCCAAATGTCTCTTAGTAGACAAATATGGTTTGTGTTGAAAACTTACTCTGATCATGTTAGATGTGACTATGGCACCATCTAGTGGTTTATGAGACATCTCTACAGAAGTGAATACATCTAGCTTGTCATTTACAGTAATCTGTGTGTTTTGAATTACGATCTATTCTATTAAATATATATTGAACTATATTATGCTATATTCTAGAAGGCACTTTTCCCAATTATTTTTCAATTTACCTTCTTCTTCAATGTTGGAATTCTGGACTTATGACACTCTCAAATTACCTGATTCTAGGGCATTACCTGCTAGATGAGGTTAAAAGTGCATGTGCAGTAAGTGTTTTGGTATCTGAACTATTTTTTTAGGGCTTGCTCTAGAACTCATTGACTTCAGGAGGAGACTTTTAATACACATTATTGTGCTTTGGATCATGCCCTTAATGGGAACATCCTCCCACACAGGCTATCAGCAGTATAAGGCTATAGGACAAGGAGGGACGTGATGTTTATCAAGTTCAGACACTTCCATGATAAGCCACTACATCAAATAAAGCCATTCATAAATTTATCAAGCTCCATCTTTAAATTAATTAGTTTGCTAGCCCCAATTTCTATTGGAAGAGTGTTCTACAACCAGATAGAAACTTTCTTTTAATTTCCAACCTAAATTCATTGATACCAATTTATGTGTCCAGTATGTTTTACTGGATCATGTGCAGGAGTATATTAAGGCAGCCATCAGCACTGATTGTTGTTCATACAATAGTAAAGATACCACTTTCCTTGGAGAAAGGGAGACTTGACCTCTTCTAAAAAATGCTATCAATGTATAGAAGTCAAAATAGTTTGGTATTTATGCTAAGATGCTTAGAAACTGACTTGCAAGTTAAAAAAAGAAGCTTTCTATGTAAATTGAATAGGAATTCTAATGACAGCACCCTGGCTGGAATAGCAGGCACTTCAGAGAATTATGATTCAAAATTACCTTAATTAGCCACAGAAATGTTTCAAAATTAATCAGATGAAATTCAATAAGGACAAGGGTCAAACAGTGCACATAGGATGGCACAGTCTAATGCACACAGACAAACTGGGGAATGACTGGCTTGGCTGGAATACTACAGAAAAGGGATCTGCATACTATAGTGAACTGAATATGAGTCAACAGTTTGTGCTACTATTTAAAAAAAGCTAAAATCACATGGAGAGGTATTAATAGGAGTGTAGTATGTAAGTCAATGGGAGTGCTTCTTTCACTCTATTCTGCACTGGTGAGACCTCATGGTTGTACTGTGTCCTGTTTTGAGCACTAAATATCAAGAAAGATTTTGACAAATTGGACAGAGTCCGTCCAATGGGAGCAAAAACATCATTAGAAGTCTACAAAATATGGCTTACAAAGAAAGGTGAAAAGAACTGGAATTTTTTTTTAGCCTGGAAAGAAGATTGGCAGGCTGGGGAAAGGGAGAGGAAGAAAATCTGATAATGTCTCCTTATGAAGAAGATGGCAATAGACTATTCCCTATGTCCACAGTGTTGGGGCAGGGGCTCCAGAATAAGACATAATAGCCTTTAGTTATAAAAAGGGAAACTTTGGTTGGATATTAAGAAGAACCTTCTAACTATCCAGATGATTAAGCACTGGAACGGACTATCTACAGACTTTGTAGCATCTAAGTCACAGCACATGTTAAGAGCAGATTTAGACACTTGACTAAGTTTGTTCAAACAGGGATGATTATGTCTTGGACTAGATGGCCTCTCAGAGGTCCTTCTGAGCCTCATTTTTCTATTATTCTACTATACAGTCTAGTGTGCATTTATAGGCACTCATCAATGTCATTGGAACTACATCACTATGAGGATCAGAATAGGCCACAGAAGCAAATTAAGTATTTGGTTTTTTTAATCCATTAGCATAAATCATAACATTTAAAGTTTGGCTCAACGTATGCAGAATGTATTCACTTGCAAACAGTGTTTCTATATTATGATATTCTACATTAAATACTAAAAAATATTAGTCCAGTCATGGAGATTTGAGCCCTTGCAAGCTAGTCAGTGAGTACATTTACAATGGGGTATGTCTATTGCAGTGTTAAGGTATAAACTGTAGCTTGTGTTGAGCTGGATTTAAATGAGCTAGTTTTTGTACAAATAACAGTGGAGGCCATGACAAGATATGTTTAAGCTCTGAAACCTATCCAAGCATTTGCCCACCAGCCAAGCTGAGCAGAGTTGCATGCTTCCCTAGCTACACAAGTATCAATACCTGAATCAACTAAGTTAAAGCTAGCTCACATAAATCTACATGAGGTACAGTCACACCACTGGCAAAGGCAGCAGCAGCCAGCAGCAATTGCGAACTGCCCGCAGATGCCCTACCAGTGTCAAGTGGCAACTGCAAGCAAGTGCCTCTGGGTGGCAAGTGGCAACTGCCTGCAAGTGCCGCTGGCAGTGTCAGCAGTACTTTTTCATAGGGGGTGCACTGCCATGCTCAGGGGGTGCATTTGCACCTGCATGCACCCCCTATGCCTTGCCAATGACTTGTGATAGTCTATTGTATAATGTATATTGGATATTGGATAGTGTATATTGTTCGTGTATTTTACAGGCACAACTGCAATGACATATTCTGGATATCTTGCACTTACACATGCAGAATATTCACTAGACAACCACAGTACAATTGAGAGTATTTTGGTGATGAAGAGAGTTTTGCCCTTTGAATGTGTTTTATTTAAACCCAGCAATCTCTTTCAAAGTTCTGTTTTGCTTTCACTTAAATTGATGGCTCCAGCATTTGCATTTTGGTTGGGACTAAACATTTCAAGAAGTATTGTGCTTTGCAACTTTTTAAGAAATGCTGTTGGCCTCTGAGTCCTGTCCCTGCTAGACAGGTGTCCCCACTAACCTAAAAAGAGTCTCTCAGAGATCCCATTATTGTCTGTAAGGTCAGCCTCATTTTTGGTGGTTTGAGCAGGGATTAGGAAATAACTGGAGGGAGTTCCTTGTTTATGCTCTACTGTCAGACTGAAAAGTATGGGATAATTCACCTTCTTATCTACTTGTTTCCCAAAACTGAGTACATGGGTGTTATATATTCATTGCCTTTATCTAAAATAAAGACCAAATTTGTATTAGGACTGTGTTACAACATGGACAGCTCATCAGCTACTGTGTACTGAAAGACAGGGTGACATGGAAAGTCAGAGAGGACATCCTGGCATGAAAAGATTGAAGCTTTGCATAGCAGAAGTATGAATAAAGCTGACACTGTTGCCATTGCATGAGTTATCTTATCTTATGGTACAGAGGACTTCAGTATACAGATCTGCCAACACAGATCTTTTTACAAGCAAACATGAATTTGGAAGTTATTTCTTTAAAGTACTTCCCAAAGAAGCTGTTAAAGTACTTGGTGCCACTTCTTAATTTTCAAAACAGCTATATGTGCCCAGAATACAGTCTTTTCTATACTTATTTTTAAAATTGCTGTACTGCTGTAAAAAGATAAAATAGCTATTGTACAAAAAGAGATCAGCTATCACATCACTTTAGAAACAGTTTTCCCATTTAAGCATGCATGTAATTAAATTTAATTTTATGAGAGCTACACTTTCTTTTTGCAATGAGACTAGACAGACTGGAAGATAATATAAAGTCACAGTGCCCTCTGGTGGGGGAAAAATAACAGGTACCTGTCATGGCTCTGCTTTGTTTTCTTTCTTGTATTCATTTTTTTCAATGTGTTCTCCAACATAATGTTATTCTGTTCATCTACATTTCTAGAGACAGTATTTTATTAAGGCCCTAAAAGATCCTATGTAGAATAATAATTACATGAGTTAATACTAGGGAAAGCAGCAGCCCCTAGCTGTTAGAGCAGGAGGCTATGTACAATTGACTGTACAATTCTGAGCAAATCATTTTTATTTTCCCCATTGTAAAATGTGGAGAATCACATCTCATAAGACTTTGAGATCTTCCAATAAAAGGCACCATTTTATACATGTAAATAATATTTTGTTGTTATGAAATGATGAGGTTTTCTATAGATAATCCTTCTTAGTTATATCATATATTGAACCATCCCTTTAATATAAGTCTCTTTCCTAATTGAGGGAAGGGAGAAAGAAACTATTTTTCTGAGCTGACCTTAGTGAACTCCTTCATAATTCTTGTAACGTGCGAGCCTAATCTCAAACAGTCTCTCATGCATTTACTCACAAACATTATATCACTTGTATCCCAAATGAAAAAAAATGAATTTGGACTGTGAAGAAAAATAAGTAAAAGACGATCCATTTAAAGTAAGCATAAACTCCAGGGATGGGATTGAGAATAAACTCCAGGGATGGGATTAACCTGTAAGGTTATAAATTTAGCTAAGCCGTAGCAAGTTTGGCAGAGGATACACACTAAAGGTATGACAATGAGGGGAAATGACGTAGGGTCAAAACATGAAGCAGTCTTGGTATTATCACCAACAGAAAAGCCCTAAGGGGGCCACAGAAACTGAGCATAAGTTAAAGTACTTCCAACATCAGCACAGCTGGAATGAAACTCAGTATACCAGCTGCCTCAAAATAGTCTAACTCCTAATACCCATCCATTCTTACATAAAACACAGAAATGAAGGAAAAAGAGTCTGGTCCCATTAATTGGTACACAGCTTCCCTCCTTTTCTACCTCTTTCCAAGGTGGAGGTAATCTGCTCATGTTCTTACCTCATGTTCAAGTTTGGGTCCAAAACTGGGCACATATTATGGCTCTCAATTTGTAGCCTTTGTGATATCCTTGTTGGTGCATGGTTCCCCAATATGTGGGCACATCAGAATGTGGTCTGTAGACTGAAAGTTTCCTGCATATTCATGCATGGCATTTATGGCATTGGAATATTCCCAAATATGGGTTTTAATTTTAGTCTTACCTACCCGTTTGGAGGCAGTTCAAGCTTCTCCATGTTGGCCAGTCAAGCTCTACAGGGAGATGTTCAGCAGTTTTGATATTTCTTGCACCTTCCTTTTGAGTAATCTCTATTTGGAATTGCCAGATTTTTATTTGTCTGTGTTTTATCCAGTGGCTATATTGTAGAGAGGAAACTTTTTGGTAATTTCAATCTACTGGGAGCTGCAAAGTAGCCATGTAGTGGGAGCCTCTTATCTTTGATCTGCTGAGTATATTCTATTTTGCTTGCTGCTGCTCTCCTGATGTCTGGTGGGGCAATTCCAGCAGGTATATAGAGACTATTGGCATTCATTGGTTTAAGGCATCCGGTAACGGACCTGTAACTTTTGGTCAGCACAGTGCACAGCTTCTTTGCCTGTGCTGATCTTTCACAAATTGCACATGCATATTCAGCTGTCAAATAACAAAGTACAAATGTATTAGTTCCTAACTTTGTTGTGTTGGCTGCCATTTGAAGTCAATGAGCTTATTTAATATGTTGTTTCAGGAACAACTTTGTACTTCATCTTTTCTACATGTGCTTTACATGAAAGTGTATTGTCTGGTGTCACTCCCAAGTAAATAGAATTAAGGCAATGGGTAAGGTTTATTCCATTCCAGATTAGATTGAGTTGCTTACTAGTATTTGGTTCTGAAGATGGAAGGCATGAACCTGTGTTTTATTTGGATTGCCATGTAGTTGACTGAAACTGGTGATTTTCACTCAGCCATAGTGTCAACTGGGGATACAACATAGGCGACCAAGATGGGGAGTATGTTGAAGCATCAGCAGAGGCACATCAATTGAGCTTCATCCATGATTCAGAGCTACCCAATTCTTTTAATAGAAGCCATGGGAAAAGGAACTACAACCCTGACCTGGCATTTCCTTGTAACAATATAGCTAGATTCTGTAACTAAGCCATTGTGGAACCTATTTCCATATTCACAGCAGAGACTGTCCATCTTACAAAGCAGAGCATCTATAACACCAATCTTAGTTCCCCTTTGATGCCACTTCAGCTTCAAGAAAGCAAAGTGGGATGATTTCACCAAACACCTTGATGCTGCTGTAGTTAACATCGAACCAATACCAGAAAATTATGAACAATATGTAAAAATGCTATGTAAGATATCAAAAAGACATCCCAGGAGGCTACAGAATGAACTACATACCAGGACTAATGCCAGAATCAACCAACAGATATACAAAATACATTAGGCTGTACAAAGCAGACCTGTTTGCTGAGGAAACTATCATTGCAGGAGAACTGGTTGCTATATTGGTAGAGGAAGGAAAGAAGTCATGGCAGAACCTCATTGAGAATGTTGACTTGACACAACAGCAAAAAAGCATGGACAACCATCTGGAAATTACCAACAACCCATAAAAAGAAAGAATGACACTACAGTGTTACTGCAAATCAGATCAATCATATCAGCTCACTGAAAATGGTAGGGCACCAAATAAACAACTAAAGGTTCAAATCAAGAGAAAAGAAAATCAGGAGGTTCATCATTTTGGGACACATTTTACAGTGATTGGATTAAAAATTACAATAAAAACTCTTAAACCCTGGCCTTGATGATATCCATACAGAACAAATAAAACACTTCAGACCAACAACAAGGATCTGGCTACTCCAATTGTCCAATATGTGTATTACCACATATAGAGTATCCAAAATACAATGGCCAGCATGCAGCACCCCTAAAAATAGGGGAAGATCCCTCAGAGCCAAAGAGCTTCAGACCTATATCTTTACTATGTGAAATATTACGAACACCGTATCTTAAATTGTTTGTCATCAGTTGTTGAAGAACACCTAATCCCTGAGCAAGCTGGCTTCTGCTCAGAAAAATCACATACCTGTCAAGTATTAAACATCACATAGCACACTGAAAATGACTTCAAAAAAGGAATGGTCACTGGTGCCATATTTGTAGATCTGTCGGCAATTTGACACTGTAAACCACTGGATGTTTCTTGTGAAAATATGATGAAAGATTACCTACTACTATGAATAATATGATCCTTGCTAGAAATTTGATGATTCTATGCTGAATTATGCAAGAAATGGAACCAGTGGAGAGTGCTGGAGGTAGAAGGATTGGAGGGAATCTCTTGGGCAATTTCTTTTCAGTCTCTGTAGGCATCACTGTTGGGATAAAGTAAGCATGTTCATTACCGTCTAATTTTGGAGGTGTCATTTTCCTCTCACTGCATCATATCAAGAAAAGGACACTGAATTTTAGTCTTCCCGTCATTTCCAGAAAGTGGGTTGGCAAAGCTATACTGCTGCCTCTGACAGTGACCACAGAGACAGCGGACTACAAATGGGCTGGTTGCCTTGAAATGTCTGAAATGTAACAGTGTTTCAGTTGGGATCTGAGCCAGTAACCATACTTGTTTGCTTTTTCCCATGTGTGGGGGGTAGAGTTGCCTTCCTTATGATACTTTGGTTGGGGAGGGGGGTGAAGAATGATTGGAATACCTAGAATTGTCATTCTCTATAATCTTTCTTGTCAGGCCATCCTAATGTCTCAGTGTTGGGAAGGACCCCTCTGGGAACTGGATATGTCTCCTTGTATCTTTCCCATTTCCATTTAACTTTGCACTGACTGGTCAGAATCTACTGTGTGACATCGTAGATCCACTGAAGGCACTGGCAAAACGACCTTTGTTTTCAATGGAATAGGATTTAATTCCAGGTGCTTATCACATATGGACTTTGTCTACCTGTTCTGTATAAACACTGATGAATCAGTAATACATTATGCTTGCTATGAGAATAAATATTTTACCACATGTTGGTGTTTGACACGTTCATTATGTCCCAATGAGAAAGAGCATCTTACTTGCCAGTCTTTTGTTCAAGATTTAATAATTGAGCTTCATTGTGAAGGGCCCATAACAACAGTTCTCTCATCCACAAGATGAGATTGTGTGCTGCTTGAAGAAGTCCTTCTTCTGCTTGAGGTCTATCTTTTGCTTCTTATGGATAATATCTCATGATGGGAAAAATTTTGTAAAGTACCTCCTGCACTTTCAGCATGTGGATAAAATCTAAGGTGGAAGTTCAACCTAATAGACTGTTTTTGTCTGGAAATTTCTGAACATTGGTTTTCTAAGTACAACAGGCAGGAAAGAACATGATTGCTTGGTTTATGGTTTCACTGCAGATGGAGAGGGGGCAATTTTTACTTTCCTGAAGCAGGTTTCCCTCTAAAAGAAACTCTGTCCAGTCAAGGTGTTAATTTACAAATTTGGTTTGTAATTTTTAGAAGAGTGTGGCTGTGCACCTTTGGGCACCTGCCACTTTAAGGGCAGAGTCAGGCATCTAGCAGGTGCCTGATGGCGGCAGCCATTTTGAGAACCAGGTATATAAAGGCTGCAGTTTGCTGCTGCTAATCCAAGTGGTAACATTGCCTGGTTGAACCATAGCAGGAACATGTGGTGGTAAGGGCAAGAGCTTATGGGTATGGCTAGGAGGCTCTTGGTCCTGTGCATGACCTAAAACTGCACCCTGCTGGGGATGAGTGGCCTGGTGGGGCTCCTGGTGGTGTGGGAGCCCCCAGGAAATGCCAGGCCAGTTACCACCCTGGTAAAATGTGGGTTAGGGTGCCTTAACCCCTAGCCACCACAGTTTGATAGGTACAACAGCTGGGCATGGCTATGGCCACCTGAGCCCTAGGGGGTGGAAGACCCTGGGAGAGGAATGGGGGCTAGGCCACCTGAGCCTGCAGGGGAGGAAGACCCCAGAGGCCCCTGGTCAGGGATAGTTGTGAAGGCCCTGAGAGGGCAGGGAAGTAGGTGGCCCTGCACAGAGTAGGGTTGCATGGAAGTAGGCCTGAACAGCAGTGCAAGTGCCAGCCTTGTAAAGAGTTGCTTGTGAAGAATAAGACCCCAGGGTGGGGGTGGTGTAGAGGCCCCAGAGTGAGCATAGTAGGAAGCTTGTGTGTGGGGAGTAGGCCAAGGTATGCTTTTGGATGCCTGAGGCTATAGTTGGGCCTGAGGCCAAATAGGGGGGCTCAGCCAGGAAGCTATGGGTGAGTCCTGGCCCTGGTAAGTCCTCTGAGGGGAGGCTGAGCATGGATCAAAAATTACAGCAAGGGAGAGCATAATGACCTGCTGCTCCAGGGAGGGAGGGAGAGTCCCTGTGAGACCCAGGAGCGCCAGTTGGGGGTGTGGTGTGGGGTTTGGGATGCAATAGAGGGGTTTGGGATGCAATAGAGGGGTTTGGGATGTTCTGTGGGGTTTGGGATGCAATAGAGGGCTGGTCGGAGCTGCGTAGCTAGGCCCAGGAGAATAGGGGCACCAAAGGGCAGCCTCCCACCTAATTAAGACACCAATTATTAAACAAGAAGGCGGGGCAAGTCGTTAGCCCAGAAACAGGTGGGTGGGCCAACTTCTGACTGAGCCTCAGAAGGCCCCCTGTTACAAAGAGCTTAAAGATCCTGACTATACCTCTCATGGAAATGACAGTGAGGTCCCTTAGGCAAAGTGAAAGGTTGTATCTTGGTAGACTGAATTAGTGGTTTGGGTAAGTGTAATAGGGCGCCTGCCCGTTCCTAAGAAGGGGGAGGGAGCCCAGGGCCTGCTGTGAACAGACCTAACAGTAAAAAGGGACCTAAATAAAAATGCTGCCCACCACAGGTATAGGCAGTGAGTGGCAGGCCTGGGGTGGAAGTAGAGGATCAGGTGACCCAAAAAGAGGCTCGTGAACCCAGGACTTAGCCCAAAAGAGTCTGGCTGCAGGTGTTGCCAGGGACAAAGTCTTGGGGGGAGCCAGTCTGGATTGCCTGGAGGAAAGGACTGTGTGCCACAGAAGGGTAGAAGAGACCCTGCACTGTGAACAACATGAGAACTACTTTGAACCTTTTGCATTTGTGCTATCCTGGCATGAAAATTAACCCTGATGAGGGAGCCTGTGGTTGGCAAGCTCTGTGTTTAGGAGCAGACTTTCATACTTTTGATTTGTGGTTGAACTGGAGGACTGCAGTAGCTGGAAGGGGCAGATTGGAGATCACTGGAATGCAGCAGTGGCACCCAGTTTAAACCACTACTAGGGGCTGGAGCTGTGGGATGTTGTATGTGGGCAGTAGCCCAAATACACTCAAAAGGGTATGTGCCATGTCTGAGGACTGGGTATCTGGCAGCAAATACTTGGGGGTGGGGGGAGAAGTATAAACTCCATGCCCACAAAAGGGGTGTACTTAGAGGCCAATTGGCCCAGAGCCCACAGAAAACTGATTTGGAGCTGGAGCCTGAGAACCTAGGGTTGTGATTCAATGGACCCCAAGGTGTGGGCCCAGAAAAATTAAAAGTGAGCTGAGGCTTGGGAGGGCCTGAGTTCAGATAAGGACCTACCCCAAAACCCACATCTACCTTCTGGGGCAGCCCCCCCTGTGAACATATAACAAGTTGTGGCAGGTGAGATAAATGTGAGGGGGCAGGATCCAGACAGACCAGAAGCAAGGGTGAAAAGATTGGAACCCAGTGGCAAGCTGGGCTGGGAACATTGAGTTGGCACCAAATCTTTCATGTTACAGTAAGGTACTAATATCCATCCAGCTTGGTCCCTGAGTGTTTCCTATCACCACAGCATGAGAGTATTTAAATAGAGTTGCACTCTGGAAACATCTCTTCCTTCATCCCAATTTCAGCCTTCTCATTTGATTTGATAAAGATAGATGGTGTCTGAGTGTTGAGTCATAGCTTTTTCAGCTATTACTCCACAGCTGTCCGGCTACTTGAGTGAAGGGAAAGGAAAAGCTATCCTCTTGAAACTTATAGTAAATTACTTCCTTTGCAATATCACTACAGAGTCTTGGAAGTGAGAAGTGAGAGCATTATGCTTCTCTGAAATGCAATGCATTCATGTGCTTCTTTTCACCCCAGTATGACATGACCCTTCATTGATACTAAAAGCATGGTCTAGCCCTGTACAAATGCCTCTTGTTCTTATCATTCAAGACTACACTTCATTTAAACTCCTCAGTGATTGTTTACATATGTTGATATTTACAGCTTGCCTCAAGCAGTCACTCTGCAACTGTAACCATTCCTCCTGTGGGATCTAAATGTTAGGTTTTTTTAATACTTACTATTTTCCATTTTAACCCAAGAGAAACAAAAGGAGTGAAATCTTTAAATGGATTACCCAGTGAGAGGAGTAAAGTTTCAGTTGAATTCTTAGGGAGACGATTTTAGCATTATACCTTGATTTTTTTACCAAGGTTTCTGATTGCGTCTCCCACAATGGACTGTTAGGTGGATAGAAAACTGGCTGAAGCATTGGGCTCGAACACCTTCCTGGTTTAAGTTAAAGCAGACTTCTCCAGCATCCTGGCATCCTCTCTGGGCTTGGCAGGGCTCTCTGTTCCAACCACAGGGTTCACCCTACCCCTCTGCTGACTGGCCCTAGCAGAGATGCCACCTGGAATGGACCTATTAAGGCAAAGCAGGCAAAGAGGAGGTTAACTCTCTTCCATCCTTCCCCTCTTTTCCCCACCACAGCTGGGGTCAGCTTGTCTGCCAGGGAGCAGAGGGGAGAGGGCTGCAGCAGTGGCTCCTGGAGCTGGCAGGCCCTGGCTCCAGGGAAAGGACAGCGGGTGGAATTAAACCTTCTCCATGCCCCCTTCACCTTAATGGGGCCATGCTGGGTTGGTTGTCCCATGGGGGAGGGGGAGGGAGCTCTGTTCCCTGAAGGGGCGGGATTCGTTCTCCTCCCCCCTCTCCCCCCACTGCTGCAGGGCTGGGAAGCAGGGGCGGGGGGGCGCTCCATGCAATGCTGCGTGGCCCTGGGTGGGGGGGTAAGGGGAGTCTCTGTTTCATGCTGGGCAGAACTCTTCCCCTTATGGGAGGAGGGGAAAGTGGGAGCATGGAGCTTAGCTGGGCAGGGTGTGAGTGCGGGTGTGAGGATGGTGGGGGAATGCAGGGACCTCAAACATGCTTCTCTTCACCCCCTGCTTTTGTTCAGCCCCTGCTGCCTAGCAGCTGCAGCAGGTGGGGGGGGTCAGGGTGCTCATGCCCAGTGCAGGTATGGTTCTGGCCAGCACTGCACAGGGGGAGGAAGCTGAGCCTGTTCTATCACCAGGACTCTGCTCTCCATACCTACAGCTCCAGCACTTGCAGTGTTACACAAATGGCCAATTGTTCAAATCATAAGCAAGACTTTGAGGAAGGATTAGGCAAGATGCTGCATTTATTGATTAAGTTCCCTCCGCCCCAACACAGACAGACAAACATGTCTTGCCCCATCTTTTATAGCCTTGTCAATTCATTCAGTCCCCTGAGCTTTGCTGTGTTATCACCATGTCCTTCCTTGAAGGTTGATTGCCATTGTTCTCTCGCTGTTCTGGGGTAGATTCTTCTTGTTTGGTCTTGTCTGTCTGCATTCTTCAGCCAGTTACCTGCTGATGGTTTACTTTTCCACAGACGCTCTCGCCCATCCTCTCATGCATACAGCAAAGGTCGAACACTTATGTCAAGATACACAGCAGTAGAAAATGGAGTTTCTTAAGGCAATGCAAAACTCAAGAAAATACGTAAGATTAAAAGCAATAGGGAAAAAGCCTACGTGTATAAAGTCCCGTAATGGAGCCTGATGCTTCCCCTGCTCCCTGCTGTGCAGGTCCCCACACTCTGCAGGAAGTGGAGGGAGCCTTGCCCCATGCAGTCCAACGTGGCGCTTCCCCCCTGCAAGCACAGAGCTGCAGATGCATGGCATGGAGTCCCGGGGATAAGTGGCCAGGCAGGCTGTGTGGGGCTGAGCTCCTCACTCCAGCGCAGCGCTGGCACCCTCCATCACAGGGGCTCCATGGCATGCATCTGCAGCTCTGCACTTGCGGAGGGGAAGCCCCGTGCTGGACTAAATGGGGAAGCAGGAGGTTGGGCTCTCTCCACTCCTGGCAGAGTATGGGGACCTGCACAGCAGGGAGTGGGGTGGGGGGGCAGCAGGCTCCAGCTTAGGGCTTCCCCTGCTGTGAGTGCTGGAGCTGCAGGTGTGGGGAGCAGGGCCCCAGTGATGGGGCGAGTTCCACTCCCTCAGCCCACGAAGCACTGGCCAGAGCCACACCTGCACCAAGCACAAGCACCCTGACCTCCCCACCTCCTGCTGCTGCCAGACAGCTGAGGCTGCATGCCATGGGGGAGGGGGGTAGTGTGTAGGGGTCCCAACATCCCCCTCACACCCACGCCCTGCCATGCTGAGCTCTGTACTCCCACTGTCCCTCTGGGGGGAGGAGGAGGAGGAAGGAGAAGAGTTTCCCCTTAGCATGGAAGAGACCCCCCCCCCCCCGGGGCTAGGCGGCCTCACAGAGCCCCACTCCCCACTTCATAGCAGCAGGGGGGAAGGTGGAGAAGAGTTTTCCCTCTGGGGCCAGGCAGCCCTGTGTGCCAGGATTGCTCCCAGCTGTCAGGGAGATACTAGGGTGGGCCTGCTGGGGCCTAGACATGCCCCCCCCCATCCTCAGCTCAGCTTCCCTGTGGAAGGAAGGGCTGCTCTAGCACCCCTGGGCATCTGGATTGAGCCACTGAAGGCATGTGCCTGCATTTCCTGAATAGAAAGGGAACGTCTATCCACTTAGAAACAGCGTACCCTGCAGAGAGTGAATCAAACCTGCAAAGATTGAATCAATTCAGGCTCAGGCTTTTTGAATGTCTGCCCCTAGGTATGAGGTTCAACAAGGACAAGTGCAAAGCCCTGCACTTAGAAGAATCCCATGCACAGGTACAGGCTGGAGGCTAACTAAGCAGCAGCTCTTGAGAAAAGGACCTGGGAGTTGCATTCAGCTTCTCTTCCACTGTGTGCTAACATTGGGCCCTGGTTGCCAAGAAGCTAATGGCAAACTGGGCTGCATTGATAGGAGTGTTGCCAGCAGGTCAAGGGAAGTGATTCTTCCCCTCCTATCTGGAGTACTGTGTTCAGTTTTGGGCCCCCCACTACAGAAAGAATGTGGACAAATTAGAGAGTCAAGCAGAGGGCAACAAAAATGGACAACTGGTGTTTCCTGAGTCAGGTAGGTGGGGGGGCACCTGCAGAAGCCGCCAGTGGTGGCACCAGTGGGGACAGGGCTGGCGAGCACTCACAGAAGTTGTTGGCGGCAGGGACAGGGGTTACTTTGCCAGCTTGTTAGTCAGTCACATATGACACTGGCACTATGGTCCCATACTGGTCGCAATAAGCCACTAAAGTAATGCTCATTCCTCCTAAGAAATTCATCAAATAGCCATCAGCAGCAATAACTGCATTATATTAGGCCTGGTCTTTGAAAGAAAAAAGCAATGGAAATTCATCTTACTCCTCATGAGTCACTCTAACAGAAAAATTAAATTCCAAGAGTAGTGGAGTTGCATAGAAGGAAGAAAAAATACAAGTCTGAGTAAACAGATTCAAGAAGCTTCCACTCAGGAAATCAGCTTGTGTGGCAGAGCTGTGGGATCCCACCTGAAGAGAAAGGAAGATCATGAAACCTGTGGTAGGGTGGGAAGTTGGTGTAAGGCAAAGGGTAAAAGGCATTGCTGCGGTGTGAGTAGGAGGACTGTTGTAGAATAAACAGTAGAGTTATTCTGTGGGAGAAATGTGGACAGAGGCTTGTCATTTAAGGTAGTTAAGACTAGGGAGAGATCATGGGAATAGCTTACTAATGCATTGTGACAACAGGTATCCAGTGCCAGTGAACCAATGCAACAGGTATAGTCGAAATTTAGCATTTAATTGGAAATTGCTAATCTCCCATTTGAGGGACCTTCTGAAGAGCTGGGTATGTTGGCCTGAATTTGTTTACAATAGATGCGTATAGTCATATTGGCCCACTGAAAGCTTATCAGCGTGTGTTTGGCAGCAGGTGAGAATACAGAGCTATGCCAAACTTTGTACAGAAAATCTGGGTTTGTTTGCTTTTTTTCCAATAAATAAAATATAATATTGGCAAAACTGTCTAATTATAGATGTTCAAATCACATTAAAGTCTGTCATACCTAGGAAGCAACATCTACCATATGAAGAGGGTAGATGGTAATTGAACTGTGATAAGTTAAACTGCTGTATATGATACAAATCTGTGTGAAATTCCATCCCTCCTAATGTCAGTGGCAAAACTCTCAATTACTTTACTTAGGGTAAGAATTTTACCCTCCTTTCTTAAACTTTTGAAGGCTTTTTGGCCAAAACAAATCTCCAAGTTTGACCCAAATTCTCAAGATACCAGTTACCCTAAAATTATATTTTGTGGTTAAGCTAATCATTCAACAATGTCAAACAGATCTAATAGGCAGGAATGAAGCACATTTTAGGGAAGGTATATTTAAAAATAAAATTTGCTAGAAGGTAACAAAAAACTAGAAGTATGAGCAGAGATGGTTTAGTCTTGAGGCTGAAGCTTTAAAACTTCTGTTTTATTTCATGATTTCAAAGGCTAACCAATTATTTCCCAATTCATCCCACCTGCTTAGTTATTGCAAGGGGACCTCAGAAGATCATTGGGTCCAGCCCTCTGCATTGAGCAGGAAAGATAACTGGGGGTCAGGTGAACCCAGCAAAGTGACTATCTAGTTTCCTCTTGAAGATTTCCAGGGTAGGTGATTGCACCACCTCTGCAGGGAGCTTATTCTACAGTCTGGACACCCTGACTGTAAGAGTTTTTCCTAATGTTGGGCCTGAATCGGTTTTCCAGGAGTTTGTGCCCTTTACTCCTGGTTTTCCTCTTGGGTGCCCTAGTGCTCACCGAGGTCTTGATGTACTCCCCTAGTGTAGAGGTAAGCTGTTACCAGGTCCCCTCTCAGCCTTCTTTTTCCTCAGGCTGAAGAGTCCCAGATCCCTCAGCCTTTCCTCATATGGCCTGGCCTCATATGATCATACAGGTGGCTCTTCTTTGGACTCTCTTAAGCTTGCCCATGTCCTTGTTAAAGTGCAGTGCACAGAACTGGATGCAGTACTCCAGCTGCGGTCTCCCCAGTGCTAAGTAGAGCAGAAGAATCACCTCCTTGGTTTTTATAGTTTCATAGTTTCTAGGGTTGGAAGGGACCTG
>NW_017728992.1:133633347-133633592 GCF_001723915.1 Gavialis gangeticus | reverse complement strand
TTACCCTGGCCCCTGTCACTTACCTGTGTATATGTTCTGCTCATCGGCCTAGGCTGGACTGTACTTGTGGATGTTGCTTGGTCTGACAGTCCAATGTTTCCTCCGCCCTCGTCTTCCCCTTCCCCCAACGAGCCCAGTTTAAAGCCCGCCATAGGAGATCCGCCAACCTAGAAGAAAACACACGCTTACCTTTAGGGGAAAGGTGAAGCCCATCCCATCTGAGCATGTCTCTTGTCGTGATGTGC
>NW_017728992.1:133615743-133628347 GCF_001723915.1 Gavialis gangeticus | reverse complement strand
AGGGGAAAGGTGAAGCCCATCCCATCTGAGCATGTCTCTTGTCGTGATGTGCCGGTCATTGTCGAGGAAGCCAAAGCCTGCCTCGAGACACCATTCCCAAAGCCGCCAGCTGGTGTCCGCGATGCACGTTGCGTGCCGTCTTCCACGTCTACTCACTGGTAGGATAGAAGAGAAAACCACCTGTGCACCTATCTCCTTTAGCACACAACCCAGAGCGTGGTAGTCCACCATCAGGTGATCAGGGCTTCTCCTGGCCGCATCATTAGTACCCACATGGATTAGGACCATGGGGTAGTAATCAGTGGGCTGGATCATGGCTTGGATCATCCCCTTCCAGTCCTACTGGACATGAAGGGGATGATCAATTGATGCATGCCAGAGTATTATTTGCCCTACTAGCTACAGCATCGCACTGCTGGCTCATTCATACTGTAGTCTATTATTACCCCCAGGTCTTTGCTGCAACTTGAGACCAATTGCTCCTTGTCTGTCATCTGCCACCACTGAGAACAGTTTAGCTCCATCCTCTTTGGAACCACCATTCAGGTAGCTGAAGGCTGCTATTAAATCCCCTCTCAGTCTTCTCTTTTCCAGACTAAATAAGCCCCAGTTCCTTAAGCCTTACCTCAGAAGTCATGTCCATCAGCCCCCTAACCATTTCCACTGCACTCTTCACTGGACTTTGTCTAATTTGTCCACATCCTCTCTTTGGTGGTGGGGGTGATAGGCAAAACTAACACAGTACTCCAGGTGTGGCCTCTGCAATGCAGAGTAGAGAGGAAGAATCACTTTCCTAATGCAGCCTCATATGCCATTAGCCTTCTTTGCAACAACAGCATTGTTGGGTCATTCAGCTTTAGGTCCTTTTCTGCAGAGCTGCTGCTTACCCAGTCAGCCCCCAGCCTGTACTGTTGCATGGGATTCCTCCATCCTAAGTGCAGGACTCTGCACTAGTCTTTATTGAATCTCATGAGATTTCTTTTGGTCCAATATTCCAATTTGTTGAGGTCTCTCTGAATCCCAGCTATATCCTCTAGTACATCTCCTACTTCCCCCTCTTTCCCCACCACCCCTCAGCTCAGTATCATCTGCAAACTTGCTGAGGGTGCACTCCATCACATCTTCCAGATTAAAACAGTCAGGTCAGGCCAAACTTGGGGTACGTAGGCAAGCTCGGTCGGGTATCTGAAGAATCTGTCAGACCCACTAACAACACAATCCAAGGGTGCAGCAGCCTAGGTACAAAGTTGAGTCTTGTTGGACAGACACTTCCAGGTCAGGGGTTAATAGTGGAAGAGGCGAAGGACTGTTTGAACCCTGACCAACCATTCTGGCAGCAGGGAGTGTGTTGCACACTTTGTTGCACAGAAAATGGGATGCTTAGTGCTTAGAAAGACTGACATGACGACAATTCCACTGATAGTTAACAGAAAGCCTTTACTAATTAAATAATGAGTTCTTACAGGAAAATGACAGGTAGGCTTACTGCAATCTACAAACAAAACAAGCTATAATAAAGTCCAGTACTTATTAGCCATAATCATGGTTTTCTCACGCACATGGGCAAGGAAGCAGTTTTGGTCTTTGCAACTTCTCACCAGGTGTGGTTCTGTCACTGAGGGGGGTCAGCTGGGCACTGTTATGGTGGGTCACCATGTAGTTTCTGTTCTGGGATGAGCATTCTTTGCTGGTAGGTTCCTCTTCTCTTATACACCTTCTTCAAAGCATATTCCTTTTAATGGGTTGATGATCAGGGTCCAGACAAAGCTGGTAGGGTGGAGAGTTATTGTTCTTTGGTTGTGATTTGGATATTAGCCTTTTGGATCCATCTCTGTTTGTTGTGGGCCAAACTGTCATGCATAAAACTCTTTATTGCTCTGGAGGTTTATCATTTTCTTACCTACAGTATGGTTTGATTACTTTAGCCCAGCATCCTAAACTGGAGGCACACTACTTGATTTAATTTCAGTAGGACTTGATTTCCTGAATTGAGCATCTTAGACCCTAAAGTGTAAGAAGCAGTATAGGTTATTGTGATAGCAGGGTGGAACCCCAAACATTTTCCAACTGGCAGAGATGCCTAGATTGGCAAGGGAATGTGATAGCAAGGGAGATGTAATCCCTCTGAAAGGGGAGCTTGTTCATAACCAAATTAGAATAGTTGGTCATGGGTTTTACTTAATACTAGAGTCAGAGATGAGATTAACTGTATTGTTATGCTTTAGGTGGTCCCAGTCATGAGTTCATATTCTTGTGCAAAAGGCACTGATTATAATTTAGTTATTTAAATTTCACATGTAGGTCCAGACAAGCTCTGTGTCCAGCAAGTGTACGCGTGGCTAGGCTCAGATGCAGCATTCTGGGCACCTGAGTCTGCCTTGGGGGTGAGCAACTGTGCCAGGCAGGCTAAGGATCTCTTTACACATTGTACTTTGAGTTGCTCAAATGTTGATAGGTGCTAGTGCTAGCTTCAGTTTGGAGGACTTGCACATTGAAGCCAGCAGGGGCCTCGAGGACTGAAAGGTAAGGATCCTCACTTCCCTCCCCTCTCCTTTCTTTCCATTCCAGCCTTTCATCAAACTGTTAACTTGCAATTTCATTCAGTCAAAACTAGGCAGGCAGTGTGGCAAAGTTCAAATCAAGGCCTAGATCTGAATTTCCACAAGATGTTGGGAATGAAATGGCCTAGAGAACTTCTTCACATCCATGTCTAGTGGAAATGACTGAAAAGCAGGGTTTAAATGTTGGACATGCCTTGAAGAAATGTTACTTTTATTTAAACTACCTACCTACCTACATTAAGTTGTGAGACCTTTCTCTGTTTTCCCCTCTGATCACATCCCCTGTGTAAAACCACGTACCAGAACGTTTAGCCAACTCTATTAAATAGGGTAATAACTACTCGTGCCACAAGTTTCTGCAAGATGGTGCAGGGAAACTGTTCAAGAAAAACAAGGAATTCCCTGCTGTATAAGCATGGCTCATAAACACTTGATCCCTGGTACTTTTTGTATTCAAAGCCTTCAGGTCTCAACTATCTAGTATTAATAGAAACTGTTAATTATGAACAGTGTGCTTCAAATGTCTTCTCAGCTTTACAGAAATGTAATTGTAACTGTTGTTGGGGGGAAAGTGAAGGACTGAAGTTGTCTGAATGCTTTCTCCCTGACAGCTGAGGGGGCTCAAATCCAATACTCTGAGAAGTTAATTTTTGCCTGTTTATGCAATTTTTTTATTAATGAATCCTAGTTTCTCAATGTGAGACTAAAGCTTATTCTCTGCTCATTGTTGGTGGGAACTGTGACTCATAGTCAGTACCATAATTCCTTCCTTTGGCTTCCCCCTTTGTTCAAGGTGGGAGACTAGCTGCCAATATTCTTTACCCAGCCAAATTGGCTCAGGGGTTGCAAAAATCAAGCCTCCATCCATTCCCAGTGCTGTTCATTATTAGTCTCAACTGGAACTCCCCATGACTGTAAAGAGGGGCTTTCCAGCTCCTTATCCTGAGAGGTGAATGCATAAGGAAATCCTGCTCTTGCTTTTAGGCTATGTCACAAAAAAATTGTGAAGAACAAAATTTACCACAGTGTGTGGGGGGTTTGATTTTGAGTTTTTGCGTTTTGTTCTACTTGTTGTAGGAATTGTTAGGGGTACAAGTTCCTTTAATTATAAAACCTCATGTTTCTGGTCTTCCATCACATGTACAGATGCCAAATTTGGAACATTCAGTACAGCAGTTTCCCTGACTGCTTACAGTATAAGGATCACTATTTTAACAAAAAAAAAATTTCTTGGAACTCCAGATAGCCAATCCCATAATTCAGAATGAAATTAAGGACCGTGTGGAGGACATGGGGCTAAATTAATTGGGTAATAGTCAAGAATTGTCTGACTGAATAGAAGGCATAAAATTATGGATCATCAATGTAACTATGATACCCCACCACATGCCTCCACAGAAGTAAGGGTAGAACTGTCAGATATGATATGTGGGAGTTCCTAAAGAGCTGGTGAAACCAGCAGTTCCTGGCAGATGTGGCATTCAAGGAGTGTTCCTTTTAACTTGGAGATTTAACTAGACCCTAAGGAGGCCTGGAGCTTCTCCAATTGCTATCTTCTTACTAACAAAAGGAAAAATCCTAGAAACTGATCAGTATTTCTTTGCTGGAGATGTATTTGAAAATAAACCCCAGATACAAGCCCAACCATATTGAGTCATACAAGTGTCAGTCAAGTTTGGAGATCAAACATGACCATCAATATGTAACTTTTGCGGATGCAACAAAAAGATGTACTAAACTTAAATGCTGTTATTGATGAAACCTGTAGATAAACTGCTACTACTATTAAATGTTTTTGCATGATTACTTGGCAACCTTTGTACTAACTGAATTCCAGGTAAGTGATACTGATCTGCAAGAAGACTAAGATTTGTTTTCATTACTAAGACCTGTATTGGGAACAAATGCTGTCTATTTGGCAACTTACTTAATGATTTTCATATTTTGGGAAAGGGAGAGTATGCTAAAGAACATGGTGGGAGGTGGCCAGTTTTGGCAGGAAGTGGCCAGTGGTGTCCCGCAGGGTTGGGTTCTTGGCCCTGTGCTGTTCAACATCTTTATCAACGATTTAGATGAGGATGTAGAAAGCAAGCCAGCCAAGTTTGCAGATGATACTAAATTATAGGGAAAAGCAGTCACGCTGGGGATAGATGCAGATTCAAGTGGACCTGGACAAGCTGGAAAGGTGGATGGAGCAGAACTGGGTGCAGTTCAATAAGGATAAACATGGAGTGCTTCATTTGGGGAGAAGTAACCAGTGACATGAACATAGGGTAGGAGGAGATGTCCTGGCCAGCACAATGGCTGAAAGGGACCTTGAGGTTATGGTTGATCACAGGATGAACTTGAACCACTAGTGCAATGCTGTAGTCAACAGAGCTAATGGCTTACTGGGATGCATCAGCCAATGCATTGTGAGCAGGGCTAAGGAAGTGATACTTGCTGTCTACTGGGCATTGGTGAGACCCTAGCTTTAGTAGTGTGTCCAGTTCTGGGTGCTGTACTTCAAAAAAAGATGTGGAGAATCTTGAAAGGGTCCAGAGAAGGGCCACAAAATGATTAATGGCCTGGAGGCCAAACCTTATGAGGAAAGACTAAGGCATCCGGGACTGTTCAGCCTGGGAAGAGAAGGCTGAGGGGGGCTGTGGCGGCCATCTAGAAGTATGTAAGGGGTGGATAGTGGGAGCTGGGAGAAACTGCTCACTAGAGAACCACAGGGGAGGACAAAGAGCAATGGCCATAAACTGTTAGAGGATGGTTTCGGGTTGGACATAAGGAAGAACTTATTTATGATAATGGTGACCAGACTCTGGAATACACTTCCCAAGGAGATGGTACAGTCCCCAACCTTGGAAGTCTTCAAGAGGAGACTGAACCTTTCTGGGATCATTTGAACTCAGCAGTATCCCTGCCCAGGAGGATTGGACTCACTCTTTCAAGGTCCCTTCCAGTCCTTAATTTCTGTGATCCTATAGCATTAGCTGGAGAGCCTTCTAAAAAGTGGTCAGTTTTCTACATGTTTCTCCATCAAAACTGGACGGGTATATTCCGTATCTCAAAACCAAAGTAAGTTCAATTTAATAATCTGTAGAAAGAATATAATATTGCAGTTATCACTAGCTCTTCTTGGCCCACATTAACTGGAAGGAAATATGGAATTACTCCAGCAGTTGCAAATTCTTGGGTGGAAGCAGACAAGAGAATAACACCAAGCATGCACTATACTTCTACTTTGGCTGCACTATTTTGTCAAACATGATTTAAAGATTTCAGATGGTTTGCCAGGGGAAAAAATTACCTCTTTTGATTGTTTTTTGTGTTTTTGTTTAAGTACAGAAGGTTCACATCACTAGAAATCTTTCTGCCAGGGAATAGGGGAGTCATTATTACCCTCACGGTAATGGGAGAGTCTCAGGGATGTTTAGAAGAATTAATGCCACAATAATGCAGTTTTAGCTTTCTTTTCTTTCTTGAAGTGCATTATTCAGCACAGTTTTATTATGAGGGGGGAGGGTAAATCCAGTCCTAAACTTTGTGCCTATTGCACAAATCCTTCTGCATGCTGAGTGAGCAGACTGCATTTGCTGAGTGCACTTCATTGTATAGGATAAAGTCTGAATGTGACTCTCTGCATGGCAGGAAATAAAGCAGGAGTCGGGCCAGTAAAAGGTCCACTTACATGATCTTCTAGTCTCTTATCCCATCTGCAGATAAACCAGTGATGCCTTTGGGTTAATAGTAAGTAGTCCTTTCAGGTTATTTCTGAAAGCTCCTGGATGGACTTCTTATGTGGCTAACTTGCAGAGATTCTGTATCCATTCTAGGGGCTGGGTCCCTAGGTATACCCCTAAATGATGATACAGACTTTTTTTGTTTCAAAATTACTTTCAAAACAGTGGTGTGTTTAAATAAAGCTGTTGCTATTGACAATCAAAGTGGCAAAGACGCAACCTCACTGCATCAATCGTTATCTGAAAATGGGAATTGCTTCTAATCACCACCACCTTTGCTTCCACTGTTGTCATTACATACTGGGCAAACTGATCTAATGTGTTTGTAAGGAGGCCTGGAATGCTGCATCTGGTTGCAGCTCTCTCTTTGTGGGAGAGAGGGCAGCCTAACCCCATTAATACAGACTTAAGCTCCAGACATCTGGAAAATCTGTTATATTATTTGTTACGCCTGACTGTAAAAATTATGGCCTAAATTGAAAATTAATCTTTGTTGTTCATTTTATGAGAGATGGGAGAATACTCGGCATCTTTGAATGTTTGAAAGAACTTTTCAAAATGAAAAACATTACTGTTTTCATGGGAAACTTCTTCTAATGCAATACAAATATTCAGGTTTATGCGCTGAATAAATTACTTTGACTTGTGGCATGAAAGAGGCCTGACTTAAGGCTCCTGTCTCTGGACTGATCTCACAGGTTTTGAGCCCTGAGAAATGGTTTTTGGTACTGGATCAGATGCAAGCATATGATGTCTTGATAATATTAGCCCCTTCCTGTTTATCTCAAACCTTAGACTGGGTTCCACCACTTTCAGACCAGTTTATATGTACTGAACTTCCATTCTGTTGCAAGGTATAAACTGGTCTTGTGCCAAACTTCTCTTCTGTTATGGGTATAAGCTGGTTTCTGATCAACTATACTGGCAAAATGTCTGTAGCTGGTCTCACTGAAGAATGGTTAATCTGATACGCTCAAGATTTGGGCCACCTCAGAGGCCTTTTCTTAGCACTTTTCTAAGGAATTGCATGCTTTTTGATATGTCATAAGCTTAGGACACAGTATTAGGGGTTCTAAAGGGAAAAGAAAAGTGAGAGGGGATAAGAGCCTGATAGATATAAAGAAAAGAAAGGCATGATGGGGTAAACTATAGGTATACTCGCCCTTTTTTTTTTAAGTCCTCAACAAAACTGCACCTTCACCCAGCTTTCTAAGCTTAAGTTTAAGCTTAAGCTTTTCAAATGGATTTCCCAAATCCTCCTCACTTTTAAGTCCTCACCTCTCTGCTTGTGTGGCAAACATAACTGACCTCTGATGTGCCCACACTGTTTCCACTTGGACCTTCATTTTTCATGGAACTAGGCCACAATTTACCTTTAAAACACTCCTTGCATAAGTCCTGACTTCCCTGTCTGCAACACCATGTGACAAAGATGGAAGGAAAACACATCAGCGTGGCAAAGCTGTGCTCACTTTCCCCTCTGGTTTATACACTGCTCAGTATTCATTTTTGTCCTTTGTATTTAAAGCTGCCACTCTCCAAACATTGCATAAGTGTCTACATTTTTCATTGCAGAGTTCTGGCATCTTTTGCTAGCACATCAGTGACCTGAATCTCTTTGCCAATTACTGTAATAAGGAAGCATGTTCCTTCTGCATTTTTTTCTACCTTAAGGCTGATCTTGTATGTGATAAGGTATTGGCAGCATGTGCATTTCTCAGTGTAATCATTACAGCATTATGACGACTTATGGTGCCATTGAATCAAGTAAACCACAGAATCTTGGTGTGAGTGCCCTACTTGACTGGGAAGGTGAAGTATTCATGAAAAGCAACAACTTGGTTCTGAGAACACATTTCAAACCCACAAAGTTCAAATGGGTTCAAAATTTACTCTAACACATTCTCACATTCCTTTCTATTACAGACAAGGGTAATGATCCTAAGAGTGGCTGCTCTGCAGCGTCAGTGGAGTGAAAAATTGAAGGATTGTTTTTCAAGTAATTTGACTCCATACAGCTGGATGAATAGTCAATATTGCCAGGGCTTGGCTGCTCTGCCTCCACCTATTTTTTACCTGTCAGAATGAGGCCCAATGTAGAGAAATCTGTAGGATACAAAAAGGAAAGGGGACAGGAAACTCAACCTGTTCTTGGGTTTCTTGATTCTCGGCATGTTTAAAATGGAATATTCATTGAACATTCAAGAGCTTATATATTGGATTGGTTTGTGCAAACCCCTGTTAAGTTAGAGCTGATCAAATTCTATTTGTTTGGGTACTTTTATTTAGCAAAATTATTTCAAAGCCTAAATTTACCATCTCAAGATCAAGGATTGATCTCATTCAATTCTTATTTCTAAGCATAGCAGGCAAGCACAGTCCTTAAGGCTGATTTCCAGACTCATTCTAATCTAGTTTCTTTTTCATAATTTTCCCCAAACTTGTTTCAGGCTAATTTTCTAATGTCTGGACCTAAGAAAAAATTGTTCCAGAAAGTTTAAGCCAAATTGATTCAACCATGCAAGCATGAAAGAAATGTTGCTCACTTCTCTGCTACGCAGACTTGTGCTCTGATTATTTGGAAATGATGAAAATCAGCACTGGACTCCTGCCATTCAACCCCACACACTGAAAGCTGCCTCTCGGCCTAAGGACATTTATACTCCTTCTGCAACTCTTTTTCTCCTCCAAGATTCTGCTTCTGAATTAGGCCACTGGGACTGGCATCTGCCTTTGGGAGAGGATTGAAACAGTAGGGCAGAGTTCTGCTTAGTCTGGTCAACCCCTACGTTGTGGGGAAGGGGCCAAAGGTCCAGGTCCTAGAAACTGTATAGCTGTCCCCTGGAAGATGCTCTTAAATTGGAGAAAGTCTCTACAAGTAATGTGTAGTTGGATTATCACCCCTGTTTGCCACTTGGCTTGTTAGAAAGTTCATCTGGAGAGAAGGGGAATAGAACTGCTGGTCCCGCCCCAGTGGCCATCTATAAACTCACCAGGGAGGACCAGCAGGAAATGTGTGAGGCTCTGTTCCCCTGGGTACCACCTGGGATAACAAGGAATAACAGCCACTAATTGATTGAGAGTAGGTTCAGGCTTGAGATCAGGAGGCATTACTTTACAGTTAGGGCTGCCAGGCACTGGATTGGGCTCCCAAGGGGAGCGGTGCTCTCCCCTACCTTGGGGGGTTTTTAAGAGGAGGTTGGATAGATATCTGGCTGGGATATTATGATCCCAGCACTTACTCCTGCCCAGGCAGGGGTTCAGACTTGGTGATCTGTTCAGGTCCCTTCCGACCCTAGAAACTATGAAACATCTGTATTTTCTTGGAATATTGCCATCATTCCCTTAACATCTTTAAATTGTTTGTTTGTGTATCTTCATAGACCATAAATCCAGAATATTTGAATTTTTATTAAAGCTATTCTCTTGATGTGGGGCCAGGAAGCAAACAGGTGAGATCTGCTTTGGGGAAGGCTTGATTGGCTGACTTTGTGTGTAGACATTTGCAAGACCTTTTTGTGACAACTACTTTGTTTCTTTGTCTTCTCTGATTTAAGGTATCTTAAAGAAAGGACCAGTTTTTCTGCTTTAGAAGAGTATGACTTTATCCCCAATACTATTCTCCACTCTGTTGAGGGGAAGAAAAAAAAAAAAAAAAAAAAAAAAAAAAAAATAAAAGAGGAAAAAAAAAAAAAAAAAAAAAAAAAAAAAAATCAATTAAGACTCAAAAGTATGAGGACATATCAACAATGGTTACGTTCATAGCAGAAAATCTTCCTGCAACACACAAAACAGAAAGATTAGCAAAAAAATGAATTCCTGGTCACCCCTTCTGCATACTGGATGGCTGTTGCTGCATGAGAAATAGTGAGGCCCATAATAAATCATCTACTTTTCAGGAAGAATCTGTAACTAGGACATTTCATGCGTCAGAATAATTTTTCTAGCTCTAATCAGTTCATTTCTGAACTGGACTCTCTTACACTGAAACTGCAAATTGAAGGGGGAAAATGGGATTTACTTTGGTAACAATGACAAGAAAAAATTCATTATCATAAATTCAGAGTAACATGGTGAAGTTATTGATTGGTGGCCAGAAGAAAGAGATTGTGCTTTTGTTTATTATAAAATGAGGTAACTGAAAACCTAGCAAAGACTACTTGTTATGGAAATGCTTTTTCTTTCTCAGAATTGGTTAATAATAATATTTGAATCAGTCTCTCTGTGATGGCTACAAAACAAAATTATTTTAGTAGGATTTACTGTTTGAAATACTTGAAGTCAGTCAAAAATGTTGGGACTTGCTAAATATGAGCAGGGGTTACTGAATTTTCTGACAAAAAATGTCCTGTTTTTACTCTGATTTTTTTCTTTTAAAATAACATTTCTGAGCAAGGTTAAATCAAGTTGTTTACAAGCTCCACAAGCCCAGTAATTCGATTCTCCCCCGCTTTACCCCAAAACAAACAAACAAAGAAGAACTGGCATTAGTCAAGAGCATTGAATAATCAAACATTTAACATTTAGGACATTCTCAATCTGATGGTTGAAAGCTTACCCAAAATGTTGCCCTGCTGATGACATGTTTTCTGCTTACTGTATCTTTTCTTCCCAATTTTCTCATCTCGTCTCATTGCTTTGTATTTTTTGTTATTTTTGATGAATCCTTAAGTATGTCATCCATTAAGTACCTCTCTTAAACAGTTATGAAGAACACTCTTGGAGGCAGTTGTGTAATATATCACATTATATCCTTATTTATCTACTTCAAAAAGCTTAAAGTCATTTATGAAATGCTAAACATAAATGCCTCATTCACAACTGACTTAATAATCCAGTTATAACCACTTTCTTTTTCTAAATTAAAGTGATTATAGGGGGCAGGGGGAATAAGATTTGGATAAACAACTAATCCATTTAGTAGATTGTGAAAATTATTTAGCACTGCTTTCCACCCTTTTCCTGTATGGTGCTGGGTCACTAGTTTTGCCAATATATCTCATCAGAGAAGCCAGGCTCTATGGAACAGAATACACTTGATGTTATGTTGTAGAAATACACTTGTGAGGTTCCCTTTCTCCTCTTTTTCCCTTGCTGTCAGCCTATTCATGGCAAACAACAGGGTCATCGCTAGGAACTTGATATTTCAGAGGTCCCTCCCCATGACGTTGTGCTTCTTAAAAAAACAAAAAAACAAAAAACCAACAACTTCCATTTCTTGAAAAATGTCTACAGAATTTCAGCCTCAAGCTGAAGGCTCTTCTCTTACAAAATACTTAACAATTTTATTTGGGCCCTTGTGAATTACTCATACATGATGTGGTGTAGATCTCTTACTCTATACCATATACAAGTTAACCTCTAACTTAATTTCTCATAACAGAACACCTAAGCTGATGCTCAACTGTAAACAGTTTCATTTTAAACATGTACATAAGCACTTTGAATAGGGGTAGGTTTAAGCATGTGGTTAAATTGAATAAACAGGACTAGATTCAATTGTCTCGGCATATGTCTAAGTTTAGGCATTTCACCATTTAATTTTTGAGTGGCTGTTCCAGGATGGAGCCTTAAAGTGGCCACAGTAGGCCATTCTGAATGAATGATTGCCCAAGCATGGGTGCTAAACATATAGCCCATGGGCTAGATCCAGCTGACAGAGCCCTATCATCCAGCCCCAGGTGCTACCTAGGAGTCTTGGATTGAATCTAAACATGCTGGATAGGCCTCGTGTGCTGTATGGACAGCACACAGAGCCAGTCCGAGAGCCCAATCTGGCCCAAGGACCAGCCCCATGCTACTCATCCAACCTGTGGGGCCAGATGAGTTTGACACCCTTGTCCAAGAGCAATTCAGGTTTGTGCATCTAGATGTTCTGTACAAGACAGAGAGAAGTAGTTTGTGCCTCCAAAGGGAAGCTTTGACAACCTAGAATGCTTAGAGGTAGTTAACGGATATGCTGCACTCAAGGGTGTGCTTCTATTCCTGCCCCCCAGTCTGACTATTTGACATCTCCATTCATGTGATATCAAAGCACCTACTCCCATTTTGATGTGTTAAAGATGGGGTCCTACATAGGGATGCCTACCAATTGGCCAATAACTTCAGCAGTTGGTACATTCTACTAGGACATGGAAGACATGGGTTTTACACTCGCTTAGCTCTGAGGAGATTTGAACCCAGATCTCCTACTTGTCAGAAGCATATCCTAACCCTTAACCTATTGAAGAGTCTACACAAGGCCATCCTGTACCTCTCCCATGCCAGCCTTGTACCTGACAGCCACTTGCAAAACTCCCACTCTGTCCCTGT
>NW_017728992.1:133589049-133610743 GCF_001723915.1 Gavialis gangeticus | reverse complement strand
GAAGAAATGGGTTTTACACTCGCTTAGCTCTGAGGAGATTTGAACCCAGATCTCCTACTTGTCAGAAGCATATCCTAACCCTTAACCTATTGAAGAGTCTACACAAGGCCATCCTGTACCTCTCCCATGCCAGCCTTGTACCTGACAGCCACTTGCAAAACTCCCACTCTGTCCCTGTGCTTGGTGGTACTTGCAGGTCTCCAAGTCAATTAATCAATCAAACATACAGGGCCTTTCCCAGGCACCCACAATGGCCTCCCTATTTCCCTTCAGTCACTTTCATGCCTTGCAGCCAACATAAACAAAGGAGCACTTAACCCAAGTGAACTGTATCCCTTTGAGTATCTCTACCACAAAAAACCTCCCACCCCTATTAACTGGCTCCCACTAGCTCCTTGGTGAACCCATTTTTTTTTTTTTTTGCCTGTGGATCTTATAGTCAGTATAGTAGCCCATTCTCCAGAGAATTCTTCTTTCCACAACACTCAGGATCAGAGTGCTCTCTTTAGTACAGGGGCCAGGCTTATTGCTCTGGGCTCCAGCCCCTCTCTAGTCACCTTATCTCTGAGTTTCAAACCTGGGCACAGGCTTTTGCATTAACCACTCTGGAGCCTGCCTCTGCAAGCAGCCTCTCTGCAAGCAGGCTCACAGTCACTTGGCTCTGCTGTTTGGCTCTACTCTCAGTAACAGGGGTTGGGGCCCCTGTAACTCCATGAAATTGTAGTGAGTGCAGAGAGGACTAGAATATTGGGCTCAGGTTCTTTTCCTGAACCTGCTGCTGTCTCATTCTGTGTGTTCTAAGGGATGTTCTCAAGTCACAGCATCTCTGTGCCTCTATTTTCCCATTGATTAAAAAATAGAGATCATAATACTTATCTTCCCCATGGACTGTTCTTGATGAGACAACACAAATATTATCAAGCAAAAGATTCCAGTGAAGTACATTTTCCCCAAACAAATTAAGATGAAATGTGTCAGTGCTGTAAGCCTTGAAGAACAACTTTATAGTCACAGATTTTAAGGTCAAAAGGGACCCCACTGATGGCCTGATGTGCTCAGGCATTTGGCCCTCCTCCCTCCCTTATGGGCAGAATCTTTCAATTCAGACAGACCCAAATACTTTTTCTGGTGCAGTAGAATCTCAAACAAGCCCAATACTCAAAAGGGGGAAGAGGACTTTCTTCTGTATTGCCATGAACTTGATGTTTCCCAAAGAGTAACTTGAAACATCGCCTCCACAATGCACTAAGAGCATGAGCCAAAGCCCATGGAAGGCAATCAGTGTTTAACTCAGTTTCAAAGAGCTTTAGATAAGGCCCAGCTGAAGCACAAAGAGCTTAACATTTTTTTTGAAGATGCGCTTAAGTCATTTACATATCTATAGTGTATCTTCTCAGGGTACAATTTAGTAACACAAAAAAGTCCTGCTGGTTTAAAGTCTGATCCAAAGCCCCTTGTAGGCCTCCAGTTCATACTTATACATGGGTATCATCAACCCTGTGGCTGCACGAACTGAGATTGATTTTAAGATTTGATCTCTAAAGCCTTAAAATAATCTGGGATCTCCTTATGTATGAGACTTCCTTTCTGTGTCATTCAGCCACAGTTGTGATGCGATTGCGAAGTCTGCTTAGAGCACAGAAAATCTTTGCAGAGTTTATGTACTATTATGACTCAGGACCTGCATGAAACCTAAGGCTTGCCTGGAGTGACCTGACTCCTGATTTGGTCCAGCTGGATCTGATTGCATGACTGCCTGCAGGCAGCCAAACTTCACGATACAATCCCAGCACTTGCAGAGGAAAGCTGGTTGCTCTGTTTGTTAGACCTTTATGGCTATGTCTGCTATTCAGTAGGCCTGTGCGAATAGGGAACTATTTGATTCAGATGCTAGAGATTCGATTTTGGAGATCGGGATTGTTTTTCCGATTCGATTCGGGCAAATCGCTTTGGAAGATTCGGAGCCGATTCGGAGATATGGCCATAGAGTGGAATGGGGAAATCAATGAAATCTATACCTTTGTACTTTGGCTAATTCATATGAAACTTGAAGGGATGGTAACCTCTGCTGAGAGCATGACACAAGCCAAGCTTCAAGGAGATAGGTGCAGGGGTTTCTGGGAAACTGCACTTCAAAGTTCTGAAAGCAAAACTCAGATCGTGTGTGTGTGTGTAAGTCACAGTAGGGTGAAAACTGAAGGGATGGTAGCCCCTGATGGGGCCACAAAGCCTGCCAAGTTTCAAGGATATAGGTGCAGGGGTTTGGGGGAAACTGTACCTCAAGCTGTGGACAAGCAAAACTCGTGACATGGGTGACACTGTTAAGGCGCAGCAAGGTGAAAGCTGTAGGTTTGCTAGTCCCTGCTGAGGCCACGAAGCCTGACAGCTGTCAAGGAGATAGGTGCAGGGGCTTCTGGGTTCTGGGGCCCTGCACCTCTAGCTGCTGACAGACAAAACTTGTGACATGGGTTCTTGTGGGATTGACTGTCTGCGTCTTGGAGCAGAAGCAATTCCTGGCTCTGTATTGATTCTTTCCTCCCTTTAGTCTGTGGTTTTGTAGGTATTAATCCTTGCTCCTTAACTCATTATCTAGTAGCTAGCTACTGTGTATTGAGCTGATCCCTAAGTGAATCACGATTGATTGTGTAACGCAGTAACTAGCTAGCATAGCCACCCATGTCACAAGTTTTGCCTGTTAGCAGCTAGCGGTGCAAGGCCCCAGAACCCCCCTGCACCTATCTCTTTAACAGCTGGCAGGATTTGTGGCTGCAGCAGGGCCTGGCAGCCAGACCTGCAGTACTTTTCCCCAACCCCCTCTGCCCCCCCACCATGCCCCAAGACCGACACAGTTGCACAAGCACCCATGACACGAGTTTTGCCTGTCAGCAGCTAGAGGTGCCGGGCCCCAGAAGCCCCTGCACCTATCTCCTTGAAAGCTGGCAGACTTTGTGGCCTCAGCAGGGGCTAGCAGGCCTGCAGTTTTCACCCTGCTGCACCTTAACACACACAGTGTCACGCATGTCATGAGTTTTGCTTGTCCACAGCTTGAGGTGCAGTTTCCACCAAACCCCTGGACCTATCCTGAAACTTGGCAGGCTTTGTGGCCTCACCAGGGGCTACCATCCTGGCAGTTTTGACTCCGCTGTAGCTTAACATATATACGTGACATGAGTTTTGCTTTCAGAATTTTGATGTGCAGTTTCCCAGAAACCCGTGTACTTATCTCCTTGAAGCTTGGCACGTGCCATGCTCTCAGCAGAGGCTACCAGCCCTGCAAATTTAATCTGAATCACCCAAAAGACAACAAAATTATAGATAGTTCATTGATTCCCCATTATACCCCATGGCCGAATCTCTGAATATTTTCCAAATCAATTTGGAAAGCCTAAAGCTTCCAGCAATTCGATTTGAATTTGTAGATTTAGCCTCCAAATCATCTGAATCATCTGAATTTTTAAAGCCCAAATTTGGGAGGATCTCTGCAGAGGCAGAATAAGACATGTTCCTGATATGAGGCCAAAATTCCAGTGCCAGCTTTTTTCAAGCCCTGTTCCAAAGCAAAGGGACCATAACATTTCTCAACAATAGGGAATGTGTTCTCCCGCGTCTTGCTTCCAGCTCAGGCTTGGAAATTACGGAACTGTTTTTGCTGAGGCTAAGCCTAAGACAGACACCCAGCCTGAGAAATTTCAAACCAAATAGTTAAAGCTTGGCAGAGTGATAACCTTAAAATGGGGTTTAATGGAATGTGTTGGGCACCTTCGCAGAAGTTGTTGCTACCAATTTTGCCTATAATCCCTAAACTGTCAGAAGGTGTTTGTGTTTCTGAACATTACTTGTACAGTATATTTGAACTGGCAGATGTTTGTTTTTTAGCTGCCAACCTCGCATGTTGCTGAAGATAAGTGAGGTGCTGAAATTCCAGTTCAAACCATGATCTGTAGCAACTTCAGATTGCAATGTAACTAGACAAGGAAACCAGAAGCATTTTTTCCTCTTTTTGTAAGAGCACAACAGCACTGTTTTGTGCTTAAGAGCTTGTGCCCGAGTCAAGCTGGAGTCTGCTACCCTACAATGCACATACTTTGATATGCATATACATAGCCCCCACTTATAAAATCGCATGGGTTTGTGTGCCTTAGAGTACACCCAACTGTGTACACCATTTCAAACTTGAGTATTCACGCTCTTTGGGGCTGGAAAGATGAAATCAACATCCCAAAGCAATCCACAAGGTAGTTATTCCAGCCCATTAGCAAGAATAATGGTCACAGCCTCTCTATGCCTAGTAAATAGAGTTCTTAACTTGTAAAACTGGAGAGCTATATTTTGCTTGCCCTTGTCCTGTGTTCCTTTCTTTAAAACCTTACAACTTATATGTGGATGGTCTGGAGACCTTTTCAATAGTGTAAAAGGATATACAGGTACTTGGGGGATCCTTTCATAATTGCAGTGAATTGACATAGAAAGCCTTTTTGTGTTTGTTCCCCAGGACTCCCCGGACTCCCCAGGGCCCCAGTGAATGGACTGTTGTAGAGTAAAATTAAAATCAGGTTCTAAAATATGCTCTAGCTCCTGCATTTAATTTGGCTAGGAGATGGGCCCTAAGCAGCACCCTTTGCCCTTGTCCTTCCAGTGAGGTGAATAAAGGAGTCCTAAGAAATGTGTCCCAACATATCTAAATGTAGGCTCTTAAATCTGTATGTGTGTACTTCAGTAATAAAACTGGCTGGATTTAGAGATTCATAGAAATTAGGGGCTGGAAGGTACTTTACGAGATCATCAAGTCCAGCCCCACTACAGGAAGTCAGCTGGGATCAAGTGATCCCAGCAACAAAAGAAAGAGAAGGCTGAGAGGGGATCTGGTGGCCATTTACAAACTCACCACGGGGGAAATCAGCAGGAATTGCACCACCTGGGGTTACTAGGAATAATGGCCACAAATTGTTAGAAAGAAGGTTCAGGCCGGACATCAGGAGACATTACGTTACAGTTAGGGCTCCCAGGCTCTGAAATGGGCTCCCAAGTGAGGTGGTGCTCTTCCCTACCTTGGGGGTCTTCAAGAAGAGGCTGTACAAATATTTGGCTGGGGTGATATGATCCTGGCACCCATTCCTACCTGGGGCAGGGAGTCGGACCCGATTATCTGTTTAGGTCCCTTCTGACCCTAAGTACTATGATACTATGAAAAATATCCAAATATTTTTTGAAAGAGTCCAGAGTAGGTGCTTGCATCATCTCTGGGGGAAATCTGTTCCAGACCCTGAACACTCACACCATAAAGAACTTTTTTCTTATGTCTAGTCTAAATCAGCCTTCCTGGAGTTTATGGCTATTAGACCTTGTTATCCCTTGGGGAGCTCTGCTGAACAGCTGTTCTCCCAGGTCCTGTTACACCCCTCTTATATACCCTTGGCAGGCTGCTACCAAGTTCCCCCTGAGCCTTCTCTTTTGGAGACTGAAGAGTCTCAAGTCCCTCAGCCTCTCCTCATACGGCCTGCTCTCCAGGCCTTGGATCATATGAGTGGTTCTCCTCTGGTCTCTCTCAAGCTTTTTCACATCCCTCCTGAAGTGGGGGCCCCATAACTGGACACAGTACTCCAGCTGCGGTCTCACCAAGGCCGAGTAAAGTTGGAGGATGACATCCCTGGTTTTGCTTGAGATGCATCTGTGGATGCATGCCAGGGTTTGGTTTGGTTTGCCAGCCAGAGCATCACATTGGTGGCTCATATTCATCTTGTGGTCAAACAAGACCCCCAAATCTCTTTCAGTCATGGTGCTAACAAGCATAGCACTGCCAAGCTTGTAAGTGTTTTGAGGGTTCTTCCTACCAAGGTGCAGCACCTTACACTTCTCAGCATTGGAGGCCATCCAGTTTTGGTCAGCCCACCTTCAGCCTGGGCAAGTTGGCCTGTATCTCCAGCCTGCCCTGCAGTTTGACCACCCTCCCCCATAATTTGGTGTCATCCATGAACTTTGCTGGTACGCATCTGACTCCCGACTCCAGATCGTTCATCAAGATGTTAAAGAGTACCATCCCAAGTACCGAGTCCTACAGGACACTACTACACTACTAGTCACCCTGTGCCATGTTGATTTGCTCCTGTCAGCTGGTACTCTTTGGGTCTGACCCCCTAGCCAGTTACCTAGCCATTGGACCATAAGGTGATCAAGGCCACAGTTTCCCAGCTTAACCATGAGGACATTGTGGGGAGCTAAGTTAAAAGCTTTCTTGAAATTCAGATATGACATCGACATCATCTCCCTTGTCCAGGGCTTGTGTCACCTGGTCATAGAAAGAGATGAGATTGGTCAGGCAAGACCTGCCAGTCACAAAGCCATGTTGGCTGGCTTTCAGAAGGTTGCCTTCTGCTAGTCTGGAGTTGATGGATCCCTTGACAATTTTCTCAAGGATTTTTCCAGGGATAGACATCAGGCTGATTGGTCTATAATTTCCCAGGTCATTCCCTTCTCCCTTTCTTGAAGATAGGGACTACGTTGGCCCTTTCCTAGTCTTCCGGGACTTCACTGGAGTGCCACAAATTTTCAAATATCTTTGCCAAGGGGGGTGCAATGGTGTCTGCCAGCTCCTTCAAGACTCTCAGGTGCATTCTGTCTGGGCCCACGAACTTGTGAATGAATGTCCAGATTCTCAAGGTGTTCCTACACCTGATTGACGTAGATTATGGGCCCACCACCCATAGTGCTGCCTGTAATCCTGTCTTATTAAAAAGATTGTTCTAGCTGTTTCTTTTTGTCTGTCAGATAGAAGGAGGTTACCAAACCTTTATCTTGCTGTTTATTGCAGCTAGAAATAAGGGAATGGCTTATTTAATTTTCATAGAGTGTAAGTATGTATTGATGGTAACATCGTTTTTGATCACTACCATGTGTTGAATTGAATACTAAATGAATAGGATTGGATTAATGAGGAACAATGCACACCTGAGCTCAAGTAGCAGGGATACCAAGCTTGTTGGAAAGCCTCAGGTTTAAGGCATAGAGTGAGTTGTACAGCTCTGTGAAGGTGGGAAGTTTTGTCTCCAAAAGACTTTTGATATTTAGAAATATGGCTTCATTCTGATAAGACACTAACGCTCAACATTATGAAAATTAAGGGAAAAAGATACTTTGGGTCATTTGAAAATGTTGTTTTTGACAAAATTAAAGCCTTTTGTTCCATAAAATAATGTACAGCTAAAATATCTAAATGAAAATTTATTTCAGAGCAAAAAAAATATCTAATTTTATTCCACTGAAATTTTGTCCAGAGTTTTTAAAAAGCAAATTCTGGTAAAAACTAGCCCAATTTTTGTGAAGTGTTTCACTTTTCATAGATGCGTATATTGTGACACTATGCTTCTATCTGAATTTCTCCAGCCAATTCCAATGTTTTGCAGGTTTCCTTGAATAAATAGTAAAGTGAGCAACCGATCAAATTTTGCTAATTTCCATGAACATGCAGAACAGCATCCCAGCTGTTGCTGAATGTAAAGTGTTTTGTGTGCTTCAGACTTTCATGAAAAGATTCCTATTCCAGCACACCCTAATACAAAAAATGAAGTTCTGATATGTACTGCATATAAAGTAACTCTGGTAAACAGCTACCCTAAGTGAAGCATATCTGCTTCGAAGATGGAATACAGGTTTCCCGCGCTTTATGCTGTACATGCATTCCTGGAAAACTGCACATAACTTTATTTTGCATAAAGGGAATCCACTTTACACTGTGTTGCAGGGCACTAACATGTGCCTGCTCCTTTAAGGGCAGAAACTGACTAGAGAGAGGGCCCTAGAAGTTGGGCAGAAACACCACAGGTGCAGGTTGCAATGGCAGTAGGCTAATGAGGGAGAGCCTGCACCTGCACCCGGTCAGCTGACCCTGGGCATACAAAGTCCCAGTACTGGGGCTGGAGGTGGGCAGTTCTCTGACAGCAGCCAGAGGGAAGGAGTTCATGCGGAAAAGGCTCCATGGAGATGCTTGGCTGCCTCTCTGGCTGCTGATGAGACTGACGGGCTCTAGGAGCTCCTAAAGTGTCTGGGGATAGGAGGCACGCATTTCTAAGGGAGAAATTGGCTCTCTTAAAAGGTGCAGAGTGTGGCCTCCAGTGTCATTGGTATTATTATTGTTAGGTTATAGCCCACGGGCTCATATTTTTGTTGTTGTTTAATCCGGCGGACCAGACTGAAGCTATTGGGGAGGAGGAGGCCTTACTGGGGCACACCACCATGTAGGGCCCCAGCACCAGGGGGTGAGGAGATCTCAGTGCCACAGGGCACAGTTACTGAGGCTAAGGGTTCAGTGATAACAAGAGGCTAAACTAAATTGAGGCCTCATTACTAGAGACAACATCTAAATACCATCTGAGGCATGGGGTGTGGTAAAGGGGTGGTTTTGGAGCCACACATCTGGCCCATAAGGGGTGTCTCGTGCAGCACCTTCTTAGAATGGGACCCAGCAAGGGGTCTAAGAACCCTCAGGCTTTAGTGGGGTCCATCAGGACCATGACTGTAGCAACTTAAGAGCAGTCTCCCTATCTACTATCTTAACCAATAAAGCATGACAAGTGTGATTAGGAAGCGCCTGCAAAGCGAAGCCATCATGATCACAGAACCCTAGGGGCATCAAGGCCATCTCTAGGGACCCCACTCCATGACAATGTAACAAATAGGGATACATTCCAAAACCTTGACTGTACTGACCCCCAGACCCATTTCTACCACTTTTACAAGACAATTTTGGTACTCACCAACAGCAGACAATACACACAAGCACAGAGCACTATCATAATGGGTATGGCAATTACAGAAATGTGTCAGAGACAATGAGCGAGGAGCACAGTTCCACGCAGGAGACTATATTTTGGTGCACGTCACTCCCACGATGCACCGCACAAAGCAGCTGACTACACCACACTGATTGCATAAGAGTGAATTTACTTTGCATATAATGAATTTTTTGTATAAGAAGGTCATCGCATTAGAGTGAATTCACACACATAGAACCTGCATAAAGTGAGGGAAACCTGTATGCTAATTTGAGTTTGAATCCCCTCAGGTTGAGAACGGCGTGAAATTCAAGCCTGCCATTTTCTCACAAGTGTTCTAACCACTAAACTTTTGTAACAAGCATTAAAGTGCACGTACCTTGGAGAGCAGTGCTCCGCGCCAGACACAGCATAGCTTGCAGCAGGAGAGGTTTGTCCCTTCTAAGGCACCATAGGGAGCAGTGAACTTTGTCCCTCTGGGGACTCCATACTAAAGGCTAATGAAAACCTGCCTCAGCAGGAACATCTCAGAAGAGGAAAAACCCAGATAAGAGGAAAAGGATGTTTCAGCAAACCCACAGAAAATCCCAGTGTCCTGATTGGCTGGGAGGGCTCCTTAAAGAGAAGAGCTTTTTCCCACCTCTGCAGGAAATGGAGAGAAGGCACGCACTGAGAGATGGCAGAGAGAGCTATGCAGTGGGAGATCCACCCCCTTGGGCTGGCCAAAGCTCATGAGGGGATCTCTGGAGGACCAGGTAGTGCTTAGCCCAGAAGAATCAAGCAGAGGCTTTAGCGGGCACAGCTGGTGAACTCAGACTGGTGGAGTGGGTGGAGCGTCACATGGGAGTGGGGGGGTTGCAGCCAGCTGGGCACTCCAGCTGGGAGTGGGGAGGCTGCAAGCCTCCCTGTGCCTAGATGGCTGCAAATTCCCCTCCATCCCCCCCGCTCCTGTATGCTCCTCCATCTGCCCCACCAGTCTGAGTTCACCAGCCACGCCTACATAACAGTCTGTGTCCTGCAGGCACACCATCCCCAAGGAACCTGTGATCTCTATGCAGAGTGAGGGGGAAGGCGAGACTGTAGGGAGTTAGTCCCAGGTTGCTTTTGGCCATTTCTGAGAGGTCAGGTTGGCCTGAAGGAAAGGGGATACTGAGCATCACTCAGGGAAGCTGTGTGATGGAGGAAACCTTAGGAGGGTTGAGCGAAGGGCTATGGAAAGACCAAGAGGGGTTGGAAAACACAGTGGCCTTTGTGCTGCTTTGTTCTGTGTTTGCCTTTGAGTTAAGGTTTGTATCGGGTCAGAATGGCACCGTCTGAGGGTATCAGAAGCCAGAACTGGCTATCAGACAAGCCAGAGGGCAAGGTGTCCTCTACTGGCTGCTGCCTGAAAAAAAAGTTGTGTGTGCTGAGTACAGCAGACCCTGAACTGCACTTCCTGCTGACCACTGGAGAGACTGCAAAAGACATTATATTATCACCCTGATGCTTAGTGGTATTAAATCAAAGTATCTATGTATTTGAAGTGCTGTGTTACCAATGTGAATTATAGTATATTGTAGTCAAATTTGTGAATGTATGAATGTTGGATTGTTGACTATTGTTTGTTAACCAGTATTATTAGCCTAGTTTTGCATTTTTCTTTCCTGTGTCATCTATAAATTCAAGTTCCTATAATTTGTGTGTGTGCATCTAGATAGATAGATAGGAACTTGAACTTATACATACACACACCACACCACACTTGTATTACAGATACATATATATGACCACCCCTAGTTTTATGTTGTTTACACTAAAGTGTAACCCTGGTCCATCATGCTGGGGTCACCTTTGGGGTGCCAGTGGCCTCAGTCTTTTTTCCAGTCCACTGAAAAATTGGTAGCAGCCAAGCAGTGATACAAACTGATTATTTTTATTTATTTTCATATATATTAAATAAATAAATAAATAAATAAATAAATCACTTTGTATCACTGCTCAGCTGCACCAATTCTTCAGTGGACTAGAAGAAAGACTGAGGCCATTGGCACCCCAGGGATCCAAAACTGGCAGTAGGCCTGACCCTAGCATGTTGGATCAGGGTCACACTTTAGTGTAAACAACATATAACTAGGGGAGTTCATTTGGGTTTCTCCATCCTTTATCATTTTTTCAGGAGACTGTGGCCATAGATGCTGTGATTTGTGCCAACCCCTTTCTGTGGGTGTGAGAGCAGTAGCATAATGATGGGTAGGATAGCAGGGCAGAACCTCACCTCCCCACCACCACCTTAGGTAGCAAACCACTGCCTACTGCTCCTGTACCATCTGTCCCTGCTGCTCACGGCACACCACTGGCCAGGTATGCCTATGATTCTGAGAACACCTAATGGATTGTGGTTCTCTGAGGACTGAGACAGAGTTTAGTTTCCTTCCCAGATCCAATGTGGATCAAAACAGAGCTTAGGATAGCTGCTTAAATTCCATTGCCTCTGAGCATGTCCAGATGCAGATGCTTAGGCTCCTAGGAAGCTTTCCAGACCAAAACATGAATGAAGTTAGGCACTTAAGGACTCTTGCTGTTACTGGACGATGTTTGATCTGGATCACTTTCTTTGAGTGAGGTGCCAAAATTCTACCTGAGCCCCTTTTGGTAACTAATTTACCAATCTGGATCTGCCCTGAAGTGAAACACTTCCCTCTGACTCAGTGATGTGCCAGTGTTTTATTGGTGATCCCATGCTGCAAGAAAGGCAGGAATTCAGTTTTTATATTTTTTGAGAGCTTATCTTCCACCATTGGACAGTTCGATTTGCAGAAATTGTGGTGGTGAGCCCCATATCACCTGTCCTACTGTTAACCTTCTGTAATCTTGTTTATGGCTTCAATTGCATCACATACCCCCTGTGACAGAGGGGCCATCCTAGGACCAGATCTCAAGTTGGCCTGCCCACCTGCCGAGGGCAGCCTGCCCTCACTCTTCTGCCACAACTTGAATGTTATTTGTACTATCCACAGCTTTGAACCTTCCCTACACTGCGACCCATGCCTTGCAGATGGCATCCAGATTATTATTGCTCCCCGGCCTGAGGCCGGGGCAAACTCAGTCAATTGTTGAACTCTCCCACTCATTCTGCCCTCCCCCGCTGTCACGGGTAGCCTGTTCCACTCCGCCCCCCTCTCACAGGGACCTCTTTCACTCTGCCTATCACTAGGCCTCACTCTACTGCCATAGCTCCTCTTGAGCAGCCCCTCTTGGGCTTTAGGGCTTCACTACTTACACCCAGGCACCACCACGCCATCCTTCCATTCTTGCGAGTTCTCCAACTTTGTGCCAATGCTGGGCTGCCTTTGCCCCAAGTCCCAACCAGGCAACTGATTTCACACATGGGATTGGCCCATATACCATCCTTCAAGCCACTTGAGCAGCCCTAGTCAGTACACTCCTGGTGCCATCCTTCAAGCCATCCTCTGCAGCCCTACTCTGCACCCCCACATGCTCAGTCCTTCAGATGCCCCTTATCATGCTCTACTCTGAGCAGGCCCTTACACTGCCCCCTCACTGGGACTCCACACTGCACGCAACAAACTACCCTTTCTGGGGTCTTGAGGCCCTCATACCCCTGGTGGGCTCAGGTGCCTCCTAATGAGTGTACCTGGCCCTGCTGCTCTACTACCCTCCCAGATGGTGGATGCTGGGGTTAAGGTGCCCCTACCCACCTTACACTAGGGAGGCCACTGGCCTGGCATTTCCTGGAGGCTACTGTGCCACAAACACCCCTGCCACTCTTCCCTGACAGGGTGCAGTTTCAGGTCATGCCCAGCCAGGAGTCTCTAAGCCACCTTACCTCTGTGCTGTTCTTGGAGCAGCAGCTCTGCTGAGAGATGTTGCTTCCTCAGTGTCTGGCAGCAAACTGCTGCCTCACCATATAAATGCTGGGACCTAACATGGCCACCCTAATCAAGCACCTTCTGGCTGCCTGTCTCTGGCTCTTAAAATGGCAAGCACCCAAAGGTGCGCTGCCACCCTCCTCCCCCCCCCCAAAAAAAGAGGTTGGGACGTCAAAACCAATTAAATAAAAACTTATAAACTGTAATGTACAGATACATGCTTCTGCTTAGGGGCGTAACCAGGAATTTTGCTCTGGGCAGAGATTCTGGAGAGTAGGAAGTGTGTTGGGGGAGTGTGGTGTGTCGTGTTGGGGGAGGGGAAGGAGGTTGCCCAGTGTTGGAGAGACTTATGGCGCACAGACTTGGCGCACAGACTGCAGCTGTGGGCCAAGCTATCCAGGGCCACCATTTTGATACTCTAAATCAGCACCTGCAGTGTTATCCCACTTACCCATGCACAATTACAGTACTGCTTCCAGTTTTGAATCTGTATGTATTTAATCATTTTTATGTTGTCTTTCTCCTACCACAGTTTGTCACAATTGCAGGCCCTGCCTTCATTGGCATGCAGGGTCTACTCTCCTGGTATGTACCTGGGAGCACAATTCCTCACAGAATTATGGCTTTCTTTTCACTTTGAGGTACAGACTTTCCTAGGGCAAAGCCTGAGGCAGAGTAGGTTTGTTTCAACCCTGCCTAGGGCAGACTGTAGGGCACACAATTCAGTCCTTGGTATAAAGTTATGTTGTTAAACTTGGCATAGAGCCATTTGTCCATATATTTTGAAAACTAATGGAAACAGCCACATATGAGGAGGCTACAACAGCTGTTTCTACAATTCTAGCGCATTTTGATTTAATTATACAACCAGGCACAGCAGGGCTCATAAAGTTTATATGTTTGTGCCTTTTCCATGATACTTACATACAAATGCTACAGCTTCAGAATGTTTTAAGAAAATATTTTCACCTTGTAAAAACTAGAAATATCAAAACCATAGGGGTATTTCTAAAATAATAGATTATTGTCTCCTAGTTGGTTTAAATGATTTATTTTAAGAGTGAAAGTAATAAACAAGATGGAACCTCATTTCTGCAAATTCCTTTCAAGTTGTCAGGTCAAATGAGAGCTAAGTTAAATACTAAAAAATAATATTTCAACGTTTAAATTAATTAACTTCATGTACCATACCCCTTATGGTGTTTGCCTCCCTAACATGTAAGTGAAAAAATAACTTGCAGGAATATAGTAAAAATTAAGTAAATATTTATAGAAAGGTCATGGAAAGTATATTTCAAATTCATAATTGGCTGCTTTCTGCAAGAGATGTGTTCCTAGCTTTCTTTCCCTGAGAAAATAGCAATATACTCTATGCTTTTGACTTTATGCTATGCCAATTATTATACATTCTGAGCTCCTGTGTCCAATCAAAGTGGCTCAGTTTTGAACTGTGAATGTCAAATGATTGAAGAAATATTTGCAAGGAAGGAACAGTTTGTAAACAGTCCATATGCTGAATTATCTTCATGTGAAACATTCACTGAGCAATTTTGTCCAAAACTAATTCACAGAAACTGTGATATTTGCAGACAACGTATGAACAGAAAAAGGTCTAAATTCAATGTGTCAATAGTTTAGTCAGAACTATCAGATATCCATTTATATCTAAGTTGGGGCTGTCCAACTGGTGGCCCCCAAAGAGCTACCATGTAATGATCATTTGACCCCAGCAGATTTCCTGCCTCTTGGTCAGGGAGCTAAAGCTGATGATCTTGTGAGATCCCTTCCAGCCCTAAGGTCTATGAAAAGTGTAATATGCTTGGGGCCTAGGGCTATATTATTCAGTTTAAAAAAAAAAATATTGGAATATTGGAACTCATTGGAATGAGTTAAAAACAATCTGCAGGGCTGTGAAATAGCTGCTTCTGGTAATGAAGCTCCTAACAGACAGCAGAACTGCACAACAGAAGGGACCTTGTTTGGTAGAACATCAAGACCATCAAAAAGAAGAGAGGTTTTTTAACACCTGTGGAATAAAAAGTTTAGAAGGGATCAGGTATATTATAAATGAGCCATGAAGTCAAGTGATTCCCTCAGCACCGCTGCTGCTACTGCGAGACTGTTGGTTTTAAACTTTGGGTGAAGCAGGAATCAAAGGAGTGGGGGGAGGCAAGTGCACTATTGTACTTCCCCCAGATCTACCCCTTTTTGTGGGACTTCTCCAACCCCTTAAATTGGGCTGTAGAAAACTATACACTTTTTCAGTAACTTATTGAGGTATGCTTTTTAATTTAGATTGGTCTGAAAGCAAAGGGCTATTTGAAAGACTTCATAGAGAGAAGAATATATATGCAGGAACCTCATGGTGATTTTCATACAGGCCTGTGAGTACCAGATTAGTTTACAGCATTTAAATACCATGCACACCTACGTTGCTGTATAAATAATATGTGTAAGTTTTATATCAGTAGGACTTGAACATATACCAAAATACACTTGGAAAATGTTTTATAATAAGGTTTGGACAACTTTTAATCCAGATATAAACACTGTGGAGCAAATGCATCTCTAACTATAGAAAATATATTTATCTCTTTACCTACAAAATATGTTTTTAGAAGTGTCGCTAAAAATATCGAGTACAGGATCTTTCAGTATAAATCATAGTCTGATTAAGCAGGAAAATTGCCAACACGGGGAAGTATTAGGAATATATTTTTAAAGAAATATGGTTTCATTTTTAGCCCCCCATTGAAATGTGCTGAAAGAAATGAAAGGTTCACTTTTGATTTGGAAATACAACCATATACCTACAGTGGCCCAGAACAAAAGCTTAAGGATGCTAGAGTATGCCTCCCTGCTCAGCTGGGGCAGACAGGTTGGGCCAAGGCTAGCCCACCTACTCTTCAAGGAGGGTGAAGGGGGATTGCAGGGGAGGTGCAAAGAATCCTGAGATTCAGGGGAACTGTAAGTTAACTTGAATCTGGAGGAGTTTTGGGACAGAAGTTCAATAAACCATTTTAACCTAAATCAGTTAAGTCTGATACTACATCCATTCGGGTTTTTCTGAAACTGGTTTCAACCATTTTGAAAGTGGTTTATGTACACTGAACTTCTGCTGTGTTATAGATTTGAACTGGTTTCTGATCACTTATACCAGTTTATGTGTAATTTCTTTCCCTAGACCTTGTTTAGGGAACATATATTTACAGGTATAATGAGTAACATCTAGAGCAGAAATCAAAAATAACAGTGTGGGTTCTAATTATGAAATGCAATTTCAACTGTCTTTGCAAAGAGAGTATAAAAAAACTTCTGGGACCTAAGTAAAATCATAGGTATCAAAGCAAGGTACTTATTTGATAGGTCTTCTGCCCCTCTCTCAGAAAAGATGATGCATTTAAACTATTAAATTAAACAATTTTTGTTTTCATCCATTTCTGGTAAAGTTTACTTTCATGGTTGTATACACTAAGATGGGGGTTGTGAATCAGGGGTATGTGTGGGTGGGGAGGGATAGGGCACCACCACACACCATCTCACGCTGTCCGCCCACCCAGCCTGATGCAAGAGGTGGAGGAAGCTCACATGCGGTGGCTGCCACTGCTCTGCATTCAGCCACATGCCATCCCCACCCACCTCCCCGACTTCATGTCCTGCTGCTGGGGGTACAGGACTCTGCATCCAGCCGCCAGGGGCACACTGATCCAAAAAAGGTTGAAAACCCCTGCCCTAAGATAAACTTTCACTGAAAATAGTGGGATAGGATAATAAAAATATTCCTCGTTAGAATTTTAAAAATTATGGAAACTTTTATGAAAACTTATTTTTGATATGTGTTTCCACATGCTGGTAGAAAATTTGAAAGGCCTATTTTAGGAAATAGCACACTAAAATCTTTGAGAGAGTACAAGTGTGTGTTTCTCCTTTGTAATATGCTGCAGTAGCTTTGCCCCATAAAATGATAGCCCACTGAAGACAGCACAGAGAACACTTTTTAAAGAAAAGCAAAGGTTCCAAAACTACAACTACAACCTGTGGATATGGAGAATGCAGCTGAAGTCTATTTCTCCAGCATATAAGAAAGACTAGCAATGGAGATATAGTCAAATATCTAGTATTGCTACTCATTCCATTCCCAGCATTTCTAATCTTCTGGGGAAAAAATGGATGGCACTGGATTCATCAGGAGGTTTTTCTCATTCAGCTTCATTTTTATTTTATCTGGCATAAAGTAATAAAGCCAATGTGAGTTATTACTGTCTCATGTCCCAGCATACAGTTATTTTTTTCCAATCCCAAACCGCCAGGGATCAGCTTGCATCCAAACTTTTCAAAAGGACAACTCTCTGTTTGGATGCCTTTTCATTCTTTACCCTATCATGAATGTTTTCATTAGTGTAGATTTAAAATATATATATATATAAAATTTATTTATTTAAGATTTTTCTTCATTTGAAGACAATTATTGTCAGAACTCTAGCAACCAGACCTCTTGTAGGTGGGAATGGTTACTTTAAAAAGGTTGTCTCTGTTAAATATGCAGGAGCTACATCATAAGATTATTCCCTAGCTAAATGTTATGAGATGGATATTTATTTCCCTTCTGCACACTCCTCCTAGGTTACTTGTAAACTGGGAAATTTGTGTTTATTAATTACTTCTTGGAAGCCTTCTATTACATTTCAGTATTTGAAACTAAATTAACCTTTTTCCACTACCCCTGAAATTCTGTGACTTTGAATAATAGCCAAGCTTTCTATATACCAGCCTGAGGTTTATAGATAGGGCCAGAGTTTGAATTACACTTTAACTCTTGTGGGGGTGGGGGGGCAGTCTGCAAAAAAAAATTGGGCAGCCCATCATGATGCCCTTATAAAATTGGAGACCCCTCAGGTTATTATGATTGTCAAATCTTACAAAGGGGCTTTCTCCCCTGTAATTCAAACCCTAGATAGGGCTACACCTGATTTACCTGAAATTTTTATTTTCTCGGCATGGTGTAACATCTGTCTTTTCTTTGAAATTGACAAACGATACTTGTTCTGTGGCTCACCAAATAATGCCACTGAGCAACACAGAGAAAGAAGCCTAAGAAAGTGCTTTCATCAAGCATCCAAAGTTCTAGCATTCATTTATAGTAGGAGCTTTTAACTGAGGCTGTATAACACAGACCCTTCTAAAGTTTGCCAAGAAAAAAAAAGGTAGAGTTTAGGCAGCATCACATTAACCCCAGAATTCAGGTCTTTCATGACCTAAATTATCTACTTGGTCTGCGGACAGGGCTTGTATTTTATATCCTTTGCCTCAGTGTAGTTACTGTTGCTGTGGAAACCACCATTGTGGTCTAATGTTTAGCACATCTGACTCAATTTGTATCTGTAGTTTTAGAAAGATATAATAATATTATGGCATGATTTCAGGAAAAAAAACATGGAAAGGAAAGATCATGGAGAATGTTTGAATTAGTATTTTGAAGCATAATAATAAAAATATCTAACTTACCATAGTCAAAAGCAGGTTAATTGCTGTAAATTGTTAGTTGTACTTGATCCCGTTCATATTAGAAATATGTCTGTGAATAGGTCGTTAGGTATTTTCCTATTTTAGGCTAAAGTTTGCGCATCAAATAAAGTCTAAGAAAAAATTATCCATATTGGAGATCTGCCAAGTTAAGTAAATGAGCAGCATGATGAGAGATGAAATATGTTGTTGTCTGCATCAGCATAGGAAAATGTAGTCCCCTAGGTTAAGTACAGACATTCAAAAACCCCAAACCTGAATTGATTCTATCATTGCAGGTTAATCTAACCTGCATAGATTGAACTGAAAAGCATGTGAATAGTAGGCCTGGGTGAGTAGGCAGGTATTTGATTCAGCTTTGGATCCAGATGCTTCAGATGTCAGTGATCCGATCTGGAGTTCCAGATCAGTTTGCCACTTCGATCCAGCTGAAGCGGCTCTGAAGCTTTGGAGCCACCTCAAAGATCCGGCCATAGGGTATAATGGGGGATCAATGAAATATCTATAACTGTTGTTTTGTCTCTCATTGGGGTGAAAATTGCAGGGGTGGTAGACTCTGCTGAGTACATGAATCCTCTCAAGTTTCAAGAAGATAGGTGCAGAGGTTTGGGGGGGACTGCACCCCAAGTTCTTGAAAGCAAATCACATGTCACATCTATGTGTTACACCACAGGGGGTGAAAACCGCAGGGGTGGTGGCCCCTGCTGAGGCCACAAAGCATGCCAAGTTTCAAGAAGATAGGTGCAGGGGTTTGGGGGGAGCTGCACCTCAAGCTGCTGACAGGCAAAACTTGTGACATAGATGACCCTGTGTGTGTTAAGGTGCAATGGGCTGAAAACTGCAGGGGTGGTGGCACTTGCTGAGGCAACAAAGCCTGCCAGCTGTGTGTGTGTCTCGCTGGGGGAGTCTGTCTTCTGGGGCCCTGCACCTCAAGCTGCTGACAGGCAAAATTCATGATGTGGGTGAGTGACATTGTGTGTGTGTTAAGGTGTGCCCTTCCTGGCGCTGGGGCCTCTGCACAACATGGCAGTGTGCCCCAGTGAGGTCTCCTCCTCCCCTACAGCCTCATGCCAAGTCCACCACTTTACATGACAATAGGTAAAATAACTTAGTTGGCTCAACACCAGTAGCATCAGCAGCAGCATCAAAGGTACCCAACAGAACTGACACAGAGCCTTTCTTTTCTTGAAGGAATTGACAGCAAGAAGTAAAGGTGTTGTGTTGTGTTGTGTTGTGTTGTGTTGTGTTGTGTTGGCCATACAATGTTAGTCATGGTGTGTGATGGCTTATCTTGTGTTTTTATGTCTATATGTTTATTATGAAAAAAAAAAGTAGTACTTAAAAAATGTATCTTTGAAAACTTTAGGGTTGAAAAACCCTTTGTCAGGCTGAGAAAGTACTTGCAGTTGGATGGAAGGAAGAAGCCAGACGCTGGCCTGGCCCGCAATGCAGGCAAGAAAGCCAGTCAGTGAAAATGGAAATGGAGGTGTCAGAGGGTGAGGGACAGGCTGGGATGGAGGGTAGGGGGAAAAGGGGGTGTAGCAGCTCAAGTAAAAGTGCAGAGGTGCCTGGGGTGTCAGATGTCTGTCAGGTTTCAGAGTGCCAGAATTGCACTGTCAGTGCCTGTATTGAGTCCATGAGTTTCTGTACCTACTACCTAGGAGGCTGATGAAGTGCAGTTCATAGATAGGTCTGAAAAGTGGTTTATACATTCAAACAAGCACCTAACCTCATCACCAGAACTGAAGGCAACTTCCTACAACTCAAAACACAAAACCTGCCAACTATCTCCAGTACCCCCACAAACTGCACACCAGAATCTATCAAAGACAACAAAACCCAACTACAAAAAAACACTCTGCCTCCAGTCTCTCCGGCCTGATCCTGAGAGGGAACAAATTACAATGCAAACCACTTTTCAGAGCTGGGCCTATGAACTGCACTTCATCAGCCTCCTAGGTAGTAGGTACAGAAACTCATGGACACCATATACAGAGTGGAATTTGGGCACACTGGGACCTGCTGGACATCTGACACCCCAGGCACCTCTGCACTCTTACCTGCACTGCTACATCCCCCTTTCTCCCTAACCTCCACCCCAGCCTGTCTCTTACCCCCTGATGCCTCCATTTCCATTTTCACTGACTGGTTTTCTTACCTGCATTGTGGGCCAGGCCAGCCTCTGGCTTCTTTACTATTCCTTCCACCCAGAACCAACTGCAGGTACTTCCTCAGCCTGACAAAGGGGTTTTGTCACCAGGGGATCATTGGTCCTGGCATTTACAGGGCTGCTGTACCACCGGCAGTCCCACCAGGCCTCCCTACCCTGGCACTGAGCAGTTTTAGTGGTCATGCCCAGGACCTAGGGCCTCCTCTTTCCCCATAGCCCCAATCCCATACCTCCAAGTTCATCCTGGCAGGGGAATGAGCTCTGTAGGGACATGTTCTTCCCCTGCTGACTGGTGATGCAGTTAGTGCCCCCTCCAGCTAAGAGCAGGGCATTACTCTGCTTTTAAAAAACTCAAAAAAGGAAATTGGTGCCAGCAGAGTGAGTATGATGGCACTCAGTCCATCTGCAGGTGGAGCTTGGGGAACCCCAGCAGCAAGAGGTTCACCTTTAGGAACAGCAGCTGCTCCATCAAAGCAGGATCCAAGCAGGTGTGGTGGGGTGTCACAAGATTCCCAGCAATGCTGAACACCCTCTCGCTTGGAACACTGGTCAGTGGATAGGACAGGTGTTGCCGGGCAACCATGGCCAGATCCTGCCACATCTGGCTGCTGTTTGCCCAGTAGGCCAAGGGGTCGTAATCCAGTGGCTCCACATCCTCTGTGAGATAGATAGTCACTGAAGCCTCAGTGCTACCTGCCTGAGGCTGGGCTCTTGTGCTTATGGACCCCAGCGTTGAAGCCATGCTCATGGCAGTGGCTGGCATGGAGGAGACTAGCTCGTACTCGTGCTGGTGCTGGCACCGCTGCTGGTGCTGGGAGTGCTGGCACGGGAAAGTGGATCCCCCTCTTCCACATATCCTGCCGCTGTAATTCAGGCTCCCTGACTTTGTTGACCAGCACCTGTGTCCAGTGATTGAGGGTTTTGGTGCTGCCAGTGTACATGCTTCCCTTCACCCTTGGGTCACACATGCCTGCCATCATGTGGACCGTACTGGACTGCAAGGGATCCAGCCATCTCCTGACGCCCTCCTTCAGCTGCCTCACCAGTGCCTGCATGTCTGGTGACAGCTTCCTGCCCCAACCAGGAACACTGATCCCCTGGAACTTCTCCATTTGGTTCTCCAGTTCCCTCACTAGAGGGATCACCTGGCTGAGGAGGGCATCGCCGGCACTAAGAGTCTCAGTGGCCCCAAGGAAGGGCTTGAGAACCACCAAGATCTGGGAGATAGTACCCCACTCAGTTCTGTTCAGGGGGGTGCCGATCCCTGTCTCCCCAAGCAAGGCCATCTCATGGATAGCCTTCTGTTGCTCCACCAACCTTTCAAACATCAGGTATATGGAGTTCCACTGAGTCTCCACATCCTG
>NW_017728992.1:133588795-133589038 GCF_001723915.1 Gavialis gangeticus | reverse complement strand
CATCTCCCCAATGCTCTGGGTGATCTCACTCACCTTGGGAACATGCCCCACTTTCTGTCCACCTTTCCCCCCCTGGTCCAGGCTGGCCTGCCTCTGCTTTGGGGGAAAGGGGCCTTTGGAGCGAGCAGGGGACTTCCCTTTTGGCACACTTGCACTGATGCCAGGCTGAGCAGGGAGAAGGGAAAGGGGGTGCTGCCTCCTCAAATGCAGCAACATTGCTGCGATAGAAAAGTGTCTCACAGC
>NW_017728992.1:133565703-133583795 GCF_001723915.1 Gavialis gangeticus | reverse complement strand
AGCAGGGGACTTCCCTTTTGGCACACTTGCACTGATGCCAGGCTGAGCAGGGAGAAGGGAAAGGGGGTGCTGCCTCCTCAAATGCAGCAACATTGCTGCGATAGAAAAGTGTCTCACAGCCTTGCCATGGCTCATGTGCCTTCGGCAGTGCTGGCAGATGGCAAACCTGGGATCATCTGCCAGCTCAAAATGCTCCCACACTACACTACTCCCCTGCTTCTGGGTTGAGGCTGGGAATCCTGCCTTATCCCACTCCTCAGCAGGCTGAGGCTCAACAGGAGGAGCTGCCTCAGTTGAGTCACTTGCCTCCATAACCTCAGCCTCTTCCAAGGTGCTGCTTTCCAGAGGAGACCTGGGTCTAGGGGAAATTTGAGTGTGGAGTACAAACTCTGATTCCCCCTCAGTCCCCAGAATTGCTTAAGCCAGCACACTTAGTATCCCTGGTTCCAGCTCCAGCTCCTCCTCTGGCAGCGGGAGGCTCACACTGAGAGATGACATTGGGGTGGAGGAGACAGTGATTCCACTGCTGGTGCCCACTTCTGGACTGAGCGGAGGTGGTGCAGGTGCAGGGACGTCAGGTGCAGACACTGCTCCCATCTCCTTGCTTCCACTGGCAGCACTGATGTCATGGTTTCTTGGGAAGAGAATGCGTCTGTGTTTGTGCAGGGGGGAGGGCTTGCAGCTCTAGCTCTCCCCCTACCGCCTCTCTTTCCCCTGCCAGAAGACCTGGCACCTGCCTTTCCAGCATGCTTCATATTAATCTTTCCTGTGCTGCAAAAGGTCTGTGTGTGTGTGTCACTCCTTTTGTGTTGTGTGTTTTATTCCCTCTGTTGCATGCATGCACTGGACTCTTCTTTGATTGTTTGCTTCAGTGTTAAGAGCTATGTAAAAATTGTGTGCTGTCTGTCATCTTCTCCTATGAATATCTGATTTTTCTTCTTTATATTGTGTGTGTACGTGTGTGCAGTCTGTGTGCCTCTCTGCACAGTGATGGATCACACTGGCAGGGAAAACACAGCTTTCTCTATTCAAAGTTTGCACAAAGAAAAAGAGCAAACATAATTAATTGAATAGTACTAAGTGATACTAAGCTAAGATAAGCTAAATCCTACCCAATCCTTTCTAACAACAAAAGGAGCAGGCAAGTTCAACTACTGAGTAAAGTAACCAAGCTGAGATGCCTGCGTCTACTAGGGTACCTTTCTCATGCAGTTCTTGAGAGGGAACAAGCTAGCAAAAGGCACAGCATGCCTCCAAACAGAGGCTTTTATGCTGTTTCTAGGTCCCTCCCCATCAGACGCTGTCATTGGAAAGGCAGCCATAGAGAAATCCTTCTCACTGGCCACCTACACATGACAGTCTTCCCCCCCGTCCTCCCTCCCTCTCCCATTCCCCCTCCCTCTTCTAACTTCCACTTTCATTGTCCGAAGTATCCAAAGTGCTGTGGAAGCTCCGAACCGCTTCGGACAGCTTGAATGAGCCCGCGCTTCACTGTGGGCACGCTGCTTTGGATGTTGAAGCGTCCGAAGAGGCCCTGGATCCAAAGCCTCACACAGCCTTAGCAAATAGACATTCACTCTTGATTACTGAAATGCAGCCACATGCCTGCAGTAGCTCAGGTTAGGAGTGGGGAGGGCGGTGGTGCTAGAGCAAGCCCTCCCTTCTCTTTGGCAGTGGCTGGAAAGCTGGAGGAAAGCTGAGCTGAGGGGCAGGGGGGTATGGACAGACCCTGGCAAGGCACAGAGTATGATTAGGGAGGGGTTTAAACCCCAACCCTGGCCTGCAAGGTCTTCAGATGGGGTTTGCCTGGCAGGGGCACAACACCGCTTGTCAGGCTTCCCCCATCCGTCAGTGCTTGAGGGGTGGGAGACATGGCCAGATGCTGGCCCAGGGCTAGCCCCCTGAGGTGGAGCAGGAGGGAAGGAGGGAGGTTTAATCCCCTTCTCCCACTGGGGGACCCCATCTGGGGTTTACCTCAATGGGGAGTCCCTGCCAGGCTTTTTCCCTCCCCCCCACCCCAATTAACAGAGCAGGGGCTGACAAGCTAAGGTGGGGAGAGAGATGGTTTACTTTAAACCCTGTCCCTGTTCCTGGAGCCAGCCGGGGCTTGCCGGGGAGATGAGGGGCAGTCCCTCCCAGGCTTCCCCCTAGCCCTGCTCACTGCATTGCACTTTTGTTCTGTTACAGGTTTAAACCACTTAAACGACTTTATATGTAACTTCTGTCCCTGTTGCTCCCACATGCACGTTGGCTAACTGGCACTCTGCTCATGGATATGGCAGCAGAGACTGAAAGGAGCCCATACATTCCCTGTAAAGAACTTGGTAGAAACTCACCAGCTTCTGTGAACTCAAGCGGTGTCCTGTCCTTTTCTCATAGTGCCATTTCAGGCCCTGGGGCAAAGGCTTCCTCCTCAAAATGATAGTAAGTCTAGTTTTGTGGGTTGTGCTGTATTCAAGACATCAGTCATCTTTGGGGCTGGAAAGGATTTTTTTCCCTTGCTGCCTGAATGAAGAAGTCAAGGCTGTCCCACTTCTAAGTGGTTGTGGTACATGTGGCCCATTCCAGTAGCCCAGAGACACTATAGATCCAGCAGGTTGCCAAGATGTTGAGGTTATTACATCATGGTAGGCATCCTGTGTAATGGTACTCCTCTTATAAGAGGGCTGGTTTCCTGGTAATCCAAAATTAGAAGCGAACTTCTAGGAAGAAACATACTTTTAAGGAGATAGGAAATACAGTGAAAAGCTACCTCTTCACCACTTGTGCAAGGGAAGTTCCAGTGAATATCAGTAGTGGTTCTGTGGCAAGGTCTAAGATTTGAAGAACAGGGCTGAAGAGTGAAAGCCAGGTTCCTAAATGAGTTATTGTTGGATAGTTGCTTGGATAAACATCTTTTAAAATTTTGTAGTTACTTAAATCTTAAATAGATGACACTGTAGATAAGTAAATTTGCCTATACTCCCAGCAGAGCTAATTTTACTAAACCAGAGGCTGTATTTGTTCTGCTTCTTCCATCAAAAATGCTGATAAATTTATCCATCAAGATATCAATGGATCTTCAGTCTGTCAAGACATAAATCCAAATTTTCAGGACTGGTCTCCACATGTCTGAGAGGAGGAATAATCTGTAACTTGTATGTGACAATATTTGATCAGCTCCTCAAGGTCACTATGAAAATATTGCATTGTTTTGATCTGTTGAGTTTTAAAGACTTCCTGACAAGCTGCAAATGTGACATGGATGTCATTCATGAAGATGATACTGTTACCTGCCTAGAGGTGCTGCAGCCGCTCTGACAGCATAGACTCTTTGTTATTTAGCTGATGTTAAAAGAAGGTCAGGCTAAGGGCTTCAGACTGACATGCCAACTTACAGCCTGGGATAGTGCCGAAGGTGCTTCCTTTCATTCTATTTGGAGTCCAGCAACTTGTAAATGTGCTGATGTTTTGTTTGCTCGCTGCTGGTTCTTCATTCTGATTGGTATTTAATACTGAAACTGCTGTGTAAATTTGAAAACAGAGAAATAAACATGCAGAGATGATTTTAATTGTACCCACACAAATGTACACGTTTTCATTGTTTGTGCTCATACTCCTTTGATGACAAGTTTGGACTTGAAACAACCATTCCAAAATAGAGAAACTCTAGGAGAACTATGCACAGCTATTCTTCTGTGAGATACAGGTATGAGGCATATGGAAAGGCAACAAAGCATCTAATTCTATGCCCTCTAAGATTCATGCTCCTTTGGCTGTAAAAATCTGAAGGGGAGGGAAATATCATAGTTTTCCTAATGTGATGTGGCAGTATTGTGATGTATTTATTGTGCCATCTTGTGAAATAGACTTAAGTAGTTCATGTAGTCTTTAATCCTGAGGTATTGGCAATTGAATTTTCACAGTGAAATGCCAATTGCCAGCAATGAAAGAAATATTTTTATCAAGCAAATTGCACAGACTTGTTGCAAATTGCACTAAGTTCTGGTAGAATCTGCACTGTGGTTCCAGCAGAACTTATTTCTGGTGGGTATCTACCACCTGTTTGGCAAAATTCACCAGCAGTGAAAGTGACAACAAATGACTTATTCTCACCATGCTTCTTTACATGTAGTTCCATCACAATTTGTTCTGCAAATTTAAAATTTGGAGAAGTGAAAAGCTCTATGTTGGGAGCAAGCACCTAACACTTGGGAGTCCACCAGTCTCCAAGGCAAAGGTAGAACAGAATCCAGTTGGCTAGAAACTGAAATTAGATTGACTCAGATTTGGACATAAAATGCAACATTTTAAGTGAAGGTAATTGACTGTTAGATTACTGAGGTATATAGTAAGCTTGTCACTTAGCATCTTTAAATCAAAATTGGATGTCTTTCTAAACTAAATGACCTATTTCAACTCTTCAAGTTATTAGATTCCTCTCTATAGTACGGAAAAAAAAACTATACTACTATAGCAGGAAAGAAGAATTCCCTCCAATATGGAAATGAATTTCTCTGATCTGTATCCTGCAGTAGTGGATTGTAATAGTCCCTCTGGCCTTAAAATTCATGACGCTATGCAGAAAAATATGTGGTTACAGTTAGGAAGCAATTGCAGGGCAAATGTAGTGTTCCTTCCATGTGGGAGCACACATTATCCAATTGTCCTATTTCTCCCTGGCACAGTAGGTCTGGTGCACTTGTGAGATTTTTCTTCCACCCTCTGTAAGGGGCTGGAATAGGCATGCTTCTTTTTGGAGGGTGGTGTGGTATAAGTAGGACCTTGGGGAGAGATCCAAGTCTTGTCACTCCAAAATGGTCTCATACTAAAATTGATGTTCCTAGTAATAGCATCAATTCTGGGTTACCCATTTTTGCTCTTTGGAAATAAATTAAACTTGATAGTTATTTTTTTAAATAGACTTCCTGCTGATTCTCAGTTCAGTTGGGAATGTTATTACACACACTTATAAAACATAGACATAATAGATAACAAAGACTCATTCACAATTTTGATGCTTAACTTGCCCATAATTGTCTATACTGTTCCAGTTACTGTTTTGTAGATATGCATGCATTTTACAAACATGGTAGAGAGAAAGTGTAGGGACCAACATATTTACAACGTCAATATAAGCAAAACCCAGGTTTAACATGTCATTTTGATTGGGGATTGTTTGGTAGCTTACAGTATAAACCTTTTGTTCCAGTGAGGCAGGCACGTATTGTACAGATTAGGCATTTGTAACAACATGTTTGCCTGAAATCTCCTTCTTAATTTTTGGTGGTTGATTTTGCTAGGAAAGGATAAAGCAGGTTCTGCAGACTCATTATGGCTAGTGAGTCATTAAACCATCTGGATATGTAAAAGGTAGTGGGGAGGCAGAGAGAGCTGAATAGTCCTGAGACAGTAATCCCAGGAACAGCCAAGCATCCTGTGAACTGTTGAACCAATTTTTGCTTATATCACTGTCATTATTTTACTAATTAAGCAAACTCAGGAAGACAATGAGTTTGGATTCTACCTTGTTTCTGTACCTGGTGGGGAAATGCACCTGCTTATGCAAAAGGCAAATGAATACACTTTCCCTTAGATATCCACTGTTCAAACCACTCAACCTTCCTTAGACTTCAGAACATTTGTCTGCCATATTACTCAAACCACTTCTCCATAAACTAAGTTCTATTACTGATCATTTACACTGAGTTTGGTCCTTAAGATTTGTCCCATAGATAGAACTCTTTGCAAGTAAGAACAATTTTTCCTTTAAGGGGAAAGGAAGAAAATTGTGCTGAATGAAAAAGTCAAAGAAGTCGCCACTTTTAATTGAAGAATTAACTCAAATGTGTTTGTTTACTCCCTGTCTAGGAATACAGACAAGTACTAGCATCACTGAATTTAAACTCACTGAATTAACTTTCTCTCTAAATGTAAACATTTTAGTTCATAGTTTATGCTTTAAAAATAAACTTAAGAAATGGGAAAATTGTGGGATAAATATTCACTGTGGGGGTGGACAGAGCTTTCTCTGCATGAGTCCTCTCAGCCTTAGGAGTCAGGAGGCTATAATCTATGCTTTTTGTTGGGTATTTGTTATTCTTGCAATTAAACACTCACAATAAGCACTATTATGTGTCTCTATTGGATCTTGATTTAATCCTAAACATTTGATGACACATGTCAGACCTCATCAAATTTTACACTGTTTCTTCCAGATTTTCTTTTCATCTACCAATTTTAACTCCTATTATTCCCAGTCTTCCATTTCCTTAGGCTTCATAAATCTGTTCCCACAACATGGTATTTAACAACTGTGAGCAAACCCTTATAAATAGATATTATAACTGGTGGTCATTACATAGCAAATAAGTGCCTTCAAAATCATTCTCTTCGGAGCTTCTAGTGCTCAAAGGCATCTGAGCATCAGTCCTCTTAGAGAGTTGAAATTATGCCTCTCCACATCTGGAAGTAAAATTCAGCTCCACTACATTTTTGTTCATTATTAAAAGTTCTCTGTTTGCATATCGCATTTGACAATTTATTAGAGATGACAGTTGGCATTTGACTGAAGCATACAATTAATTATGTATTTAAAGCTCAAGTGGAAGAAAAAAAATGTGGTCATCCAGGGCAAGAGGGAGGCCCTGAACTAACACAGAATATTAAATCTATATAATATTACAAATTTGTGCAAATGTATTTATATTCACGTAACCACTAGAGCCCTATTGAAGCCAAAATGTTGCAGAATTTAGTATACTCGTATGTCCTGGCAGTTGGGATGGTCAAATGGACTAAGTCAAAACCTCCTGGCTAGGGACAGATATTACACATAAACCGGTTTAAGTGATCAGAAATGGGTTTAAACCTGTAACAGAATAAATATTCAGTGCACATAAACCAATTTGAAAATGGCTGAAACCAGTTTGAGATAAACCTGGTTGAATAATTTAGTATCAGACTTAACTGATTTGGGTCAAACTGGTTTATGCAAAGTCTGTCCCAGACCCCTTCCTGGTTCAAGTTATACCCAAGTCCCCCCGCATCCCAGATGCTTTGCAGCCCTGGGCTGGGCTGTCTGCTCCAGAGCACAGCTGGTCCTAACCCTCTGCTCCCTAGCTGGAGCTCTACAGGAGACTGCAGACACAGCAGGGTCTGCCTGGCTTCATCCTGCTCCCTACCCCTTTACTGCTCAAGCAGGGATTCCCCCACCCCTACAGCATGGATCATAGCCAGCATGGGGTATGCTACCTAATGCTGAGAGGCAGTCTGTGTAAGGCAGACTGGACAGTGTCTGCTTACGGCTTTTTGGAGCTAATCAACAGTTTAGCAGGTAATGTCCCTCTGTGCCTTTCTTGGGAAAAGTTGTTTAAGAAGAGTTTGAACTAATGAGAGAGGCTTTTGTTTTCTTGATGGAGTGCTAAATGCTGTGTTATCAACTTCCTGCTGGCTTCCCCACTGGTCAGCAGCAGTAGGAGGGGACCCCTCCCTAATCAAAACATTCTGCCAGGGCCTGGCCAAGCCCCACTTCAGCTAAGTGCTAGGCAAGGCAAAGCAGGACAAGGCAAGGCAAGGCAAGGCAGCTGTAGCACCCCTCAGCTTCTAGCCTGAACCCCTGCAGGCATGTACCTACATTCTCTGATTCCAGAAAGAATGTCTGTGCACTTGCAAACCGGTTTAGCCTAGCCAGATTAGACTAACCTGCAAAGATTGAATCAATTCAGGCTCAGGCTTTTTTTATGTCTGTCCCTAGCCCCTGAGTTATAGTCCTGGTTTTGCCACTGATTCTGTGCGTCATTATGCCAAGTTGCTTGGGCATAATTTTTGCTTTTCCAAGAGCACTCTTATGTACGGAATAACCATGCAAAACTACCTATGCAGTTCTCATCTGCAGATCTGTGCATGCACGTGGCTAAATAGCCTCCACTGGAGGACAGCCATATAGGGATCATGTGGGATGTAGATGACATATTTAATCAGAACTTGTGGTAGAGGTGATATCTTTTATTAGACCAATGTTTCATATTTCACAGAAGAGTAAAAAGATGGAATTTCTAAGGAATTCTTGCCCAGAAAAGCATTCCATATTTTTACTTCTTCTGTGAAATATGAAGCATCATAACCAGAAGGAACTATGACTCTACATCCTTCTTGCCATTAAACAACTTCGAGGTAAACAAGACTATTCCAACTTTTCCCTGAACTTAATCTGCATAAAATGAACTCTTCCAAACAGGAGATTATTCTATACCTCCAACTCTCCTATGAAATATGAACTTTCATTTCCACCAAAGAAAACTTTTTACAATCTTTTCTCCTATGCCTGAAGAAGGGTGCTTATGCCCAAAAGCTTGCAAATTAAGATTTTTTTCCCCAAAGAAGTCTAGTTTGTCTAATAAAAGATATCACCTTTACCACGAGTTCTGATTCCTTTTGCCTCTAGACCAATATGGCTACAACCTGGATACTTGATAACATATTTACACATTGTTTTCAGTGCTCAGTGGAAGCATACTGTTGTGGGCAAGTGTCACAGGGGGCCAAGTTAAGGCTGGATCTCAGCATTGGCCCACCCACCTATCCATGTGGGGCACTCCACCCAATCTTACCTGCCACAGCTTGCCGTTTCATAACTGGTTTAAAATGCAGGAGGCTGCCCATTTTAATGCACTAATGCCAGGGGGCATTGTACACTACTCCATACCACCCCTACACCATGTCCCATGCCTCTCAGATGGCATCACAAGTCCATCATAAGTCGATCATAACTCCAGCTCGAAGCTGGGCAAACTCTACCCCTTGCTGGGCCTCTCACATTCTACTCTCACACTCCGCCCCCCCCTCACATACAGCCTCTCACTGGGCCACTCTCAACCCTCCCTGCTTCTCTTGATCGACCCCCTGGGCCATCAGGCAAACCTACTGTCATGCTGGTCAGTGCACAGGCAGCACCTTTGGGTCACTCAAGCTTCCCTATTCTACAAGGCACTGACATTATGCCCTGCCCTGCCCTTGGTGGAGCTCAGCCCCTAGCCTCTGACTGGGCTCTTGCTCCTGTTTTCACTCACATCAGGGTTGGTCCATGTGCTGCCCTTCAGGCCACCCCTGCAACCCTACTCAGCACAACCCTGGTACAGGCCTTCAGGTCACCCCATGCAACCCTACTTTGTACCCACCAATGCCCAGTCCTTCAGGCACCACCATTCACTCTGGCAGGCCACACACAACTTCTGTCCAATTCACTGGGGCCACTCTCTTCTTCTGCCCCCTCTCTGGGGCTTTCAAGGTCTTACACCCCTGTAGAACTCAGTTGTCTCTCTCTAGGCATGCCTGCCACCTCCCCCACCCCCACTGTCTGTTCCCACTTCTAGTTACCCACTGAGTAGTGGGGGCTGGGGTTGGAACGTGCCTCTACCCAACTTTCACTGGGGGTGCAACTTGCCTGGCATTTCTCCATGGTCTCACCATGGTCAGTCCTACCAGGCCATCCTTCCCCAGCAGCATGTAGTTTTCAGTCATACCCAGGACCAAGAGCCCCCTGACATCCCCATAGCTCCTGCCCTTACTTCCAAGGTCTTCCTGAGCAGCCGCTCAGTAGGGTGGTGTCTTTCCAGCTGCCAATAGCAGACAGCTGCCTCAGTCCTGAGAGCCTGGATGTAAAGTGGAGGCAGCTCAGTCCTCTCCTCCTGTCCCAGATCTCTCCTGCAGTTATGTGGCTGCCTTATTAGGGCTAGCCCACATCTGCAGGCTGCCCTGCTGCCTACTCTCAAACCTTAAAGTGGCAGGCACCAAAGGTGCCCTGCCATCGCAAGACAAGTATCCTAAGAGATGTTATGGGCTGAACACTTCTCCTGTACATGGGTTGTTGAGGTGGGACTATGGGCAAATCTAGAATTTTGAAAAGGGGGTACAAATGGTGAGGTGAATAATTACATATAAAACAACATGTTTTTATCCTGTTAAAAATAAACTAGATGCTTTACTAATATGCTAGGGGCCTAGGGCTTTATTATTCAGTTTAAAATTGAAGAAAAATATTATAACATCATTGGAATGAGTTAAAAACAATCTGCAGGGCTCAGAAATAGGAATTTCATTACTAGCAGCAGCTAGAAGACAGAAGAATTGAAAAACAAAGGATAGTTTGACTGGTGGAACATCAAGACCGCCTGTGGAATTAAGAATTCTGAATGGATCAGGTAGGTTATAATGAGCCACAAAGGCAAGTGACTCTCTCAGAACTGCCTGACTAGAAATGCTGCTGCTACTGCCAGGTAGTTGGTTTTAAACTTTGGGTGGGCCAGGAGTTGAAGGGGAGTGGAAGTGCACCACTGCACCCCCTCCTCCTCACAGATCTGCCCCTGGGATGGACACACAGAATATATACTTCCCTCACCAGTGGTGCAGCTCAGCTTCATCCACCAGCACCTTACATTCTATTATTTTGGCATTAAATTAAATTCCTAGTCCTTCCAGCTCTTTCTATCTTGGAAGACTTTCCAAATGCTTATCTGCTAAGACTCGTCTACCCCTCTGATAGAACAAGGCATAATCTTCTTGTTAATAGATGCGGGAACTCAGACAGTGGTTAAGGCTCTGTTCCATTGCCTGGTGTTGACTTCAGTGGCCTCCAGTCAGGCTCATACTGTCTTCCCCAGGCCTCAGAGGCAGTCACTCTCTGAGTTGCAATTAGACTTCATGATTTTAGTGGGAGTTAATAGCTAGAAGCTTTGAAAATCTGAATCTTTAGGTGCCTAAACACCTTTAGAAATCTGGCCCTGACTGTCTTCCCTTCTACCTTTCCTACATATATTTTGTTTTTCTTTTTTTTAATCTATCTTTTAAAGTTAAATGTACATAATTCGGATAGTTTAGTTGTTTTGTTTACAAGTCTATAATTGCCATACAGATGTGATCTTTGAATAACTTGGTCTTTGCTTGGTAACATAGTTATTATTTATATTTATCCAATATTTTTCTGCATTGAGTACACACTAAGAGTTGTCTACCACAAAGCTCATGCAAGATAAATGACCTGAATAGAGCTGAAGTTAGTAGCTGAAAATTATTTTGCCACATGCTTTAGGAAGCATAGTAACTAACAGCGTGAGGCGTTTGAGTATCATAGGAATCGTGGTGGTGTTTTGTAATCATTACATTTGTTACAAATATAAGAGCAATATTCCTTCTATCAGCCTGTATGGAACAGTAGAGCAGTCTCCATTGTCCAGGCAAAATTTTCAACATTTTCTTCCAAAGATACATTGATGGAGTCTGTGTGTGAAAAGATTTTTGTGTATGCAGGGACCAAACGTGCCTGCAAATTATTTGTACATACAAATAAGCACATGTGCATAATTTCCATGCTTAATTTCTGAACTGTTTAAAAATGTTTTGTCATGTGTAAATAACACATTATTCTTAAAAACAGCAAGCAAAAATTTTGGAGGTCTATGAGTTTGCAAGATACCATTGTTTTGATATATTTTCTAAGTGTGGTGGGGGGTGGTTCACTAAAAAAAGCCTTCTGATCCATTAAGAGATAAGTATTCTGAACCATTAGGGCTAGGGACTGATGTTCAAAAAGCCTGAGCCTGAATTGATTCAATCTTTGCAGGTTAGTCTAACCTGGCTGTCCCGACCTGGTGGGAGACCAGTGGGTTGGTAGCGATCGACACGCTCGAGCAGGCGGGTACTAACGGCGACTAGGAGTCAGGCGGTCGTTACACTTGCGTGGTTACAGAAAAGTTGTTTATTTACTTACGCTACCAAAGGTCGCAGCGTAGGTTGGAGTCTTGGTTACAGAGTTAGGCATTGTTTAGATCAATTGGGAGCTGCTAGCCTACCGAGGCTTCTGAGAGCTTAACGACGAGAAGACAGGCATGCAGGGTCGGGGTACACCGGGAGGATATCGGTGGTGGGAGATGGTTTACGTAGGTGGCCGGCCTACATAGTTGCTTCTGGGTTGTGCAGCAGTGTCTCTACCCGAGGTGGAGACAGTCTCTCCAAACAAAGGACAGGGAAAGTTTTTATAACTTTTCTTATCTGGTTTTACCTTGTCTCAGCCAATCATGACTACAAACAGATTCTTCTTTGTCTGCTCAGGTTTCAACACAGGCTTTTCCCTCCTGTCAGCACAGCCGTCAGGATGGTGGTGGGGGCTTTCTTTTTGTTTGTGTGGTACTGAGCCTGTTTGGTCACAAGAGGGCGAGCATGGCACATTAATCTGATCTTACAGTTTTAATTGGGCTAACTAATTTGAGGGCCTCACTTATCTTTAGTTGCTATGGGCACCGGTATCTTCTTTGATGTCATGGTACTGGGGTCATATTTAATTCAAGGTTAGTTTCTCCCGTGTGGGGGTCTTGAGTGATCTGGATGGGGTACAGGCAAGGGTGTGCATGCGGCACTGTTGTTAACTTGTACTTGACACTGGCCAGGCTGAATCAGTTTGTAATCGTATAGACATCACCTATGGAATGAGAAAATGCAGGCATGTGGCTGCAGTGGCTCAGGCTAGATGCTGAGGGGTGCTAAAGCAGCCTTCCCTTCCCTTCCACAGTACTGAGCTGATGGGGGGGTGCAGGGGGGTGGCCAGACCCCAGCAGGACGCTCTGATTATGGAGGCATCCCCCTCCCCTGCTTGATAACAGAGCAGTTATCAGCTCTGTTATCAGCATTTAGCACCTCATCAGAAAACAAAGCCTTTCTTATTAGTTTAAGTTCTTAAACAACTTTTTCCAAGGAAGGGAACATTCCAAGGAGGAACATTATCAGCTACCTACTGATTAGCTCCAAACAGCCCTAAGTGGACACTGTTCTGTCTGCCTTTGTCCTGTCTACCTTATACAGACACTTCTAAGCATTAGCTAGCATACTGCATGCTGCCTACTGTCCATGTGTGGGAGAGAGGTGGGAGGAATCCCTGCTTGAACAGTAAGGGGCGTAGGGGCAGGGGAAGCAATGCAGATGCAGGTGTTCATGCAAGTCTCTGCTGGAGCTCCAGTGAGAGAGCAGAGAGGAGAGGCCAGCCCAGCTCTCTGGAGCAGAGAGCCCCGCCCAGCCTAGAGATGCTGGAGGACTCTGATTTAACTTAAACCAGGAAGGGGTCTGGGATAGACATTGCATAAACCGGTTTGACCCAAATCAATTGAGTCTGATTCTACATTCAGCCAGGTTTATTCCAAACCAGTTTCAGCCATTTTCAAACTGATTTAGGTTCACTGAATGTCTGTTCAGGTTTAAACCAGTTTCTGATCACTTAAACCAGTTTATGTGTAATATCTGTCCCTAGCCTAAGAGATAAGAGATTAGCACATGCAAATGCAAACTACATCACTTCTATTCCTCCACTTCCTGAAGCATTATTTCTTTTTATGCATCTTTCATCAGTATTATTTGGACTGCAAGGTGTAAGGCTAGGGACTGGTATATCTTCTGTGAGGCACCTTACATTCTTGATGGAACAACAGTAGTAACAATTGAGAAAATGAATTCACGTGTTGAAGAAAACTTATCCAAGAATGGAGACAAAGTTACAACACACTCTTACATGCACATAGGAGTGCAAATTCATCTGGAGTGTATCTTCATTAAAGTCACGTACAGTTCCTTCTAAAGCCTCAGTGATGATCCTCAATTTCAAGCCAATCAACGGAATTCCATCAGTGATGAATTTGGCCTATTGACTTTATAGGTTTTGTCCGTTCTTGATTTATTTTTACCTTGGAGTGAAAATCCCAACTCCATCATTTCTGCGAGAATGGCAAGAGGCCAGATTATTAAGAGAAATCACTATCAGAAGCTAGTTCCTTAAAAATCATTAATGAGGCTCTTAATGAAAATAATTATTACTCTTCCCTGACACAAAGCAATCTATATTTATGGTTCACAGCAGATTTTCCTTCCCAACCTTCCCATATTCATTGTCAGTGTCAAAGTTGTTATTTGAAGCTATGTCCAGCAATACTGCTCAGGGCCTTAGTTGTCAAACAGTCTTAAAGGATTATGTGTTGGTAACAGCAGCAATATTGTTTCCACTGATCTAATAAATCAGGGCAGCTGTCCTCTGCCACAGACTCTGGTGTAATTCTGCATGCAGACTGTAAGATCTGACACACCTGTGAAGTAGGGAAAGGATTTTTTAAGACCCCAGGTCATGCTAATGATATCAAATAGATCATTTGCCACTGTAAAGCTCAACAATCCACTATTCTGCTTGACACATATAATTATTGCTTAATCATGCCTTGGCCTTTCATGGAGATGAGAGCTTCCTATCTGTCATTTGCATAACAGAACATCCAAAATTTTGACATGAAATACTGCTGGGCCTACTGTTAATATTGATGTTACATGAGTTTCCTTGTTTCTTTCAGGGTAAATCTTATTAATTAGTTAAATGTTGAAGTTAAGCAATGGTATGAGATTTCTCCCATCCTCCCCCCACCCCACTTGCAACCCCAATCAAATCAAAATAGAAATTGAATGTTTTTAACTCGTTTGAGCCAATGGATTTGGAGCCATTTAAAAATGTTAATGTCATTTCATTTTGAAATTATATACACATATGTCTTCCTTTTTCTAGCTGGAAAAGTATTGGTATTTGAGTCTTAATTGAATTAGTTTCACCAAAGTATTTTAACCTATATTCTGTATTTCATCTTTTCTATTGGCACTTGATGAAGCTGTAAAAATCAGCACATCTGATAACCAGTGCAGGCAATCAAAGGCATGATTTGAATGTTCGTTTATTAAGGTAACTGTTAAAAATGCAGATTCCCAAAATTCATGTAGATTATTCAAGGTATTTTAAATTTCTCTTCACAGTTACATTTGTGAGTAAATGGTTTATTTTTATAAACAGTAAGATAATAAAATATATCAGTAAGTGCACATTGTCCAGAAATAATCATCTAGTATTCTGAAGGGTCCTAAAGGCAAATCATAGAATCATAGAGTAATAGAACATTAGAGTTGGAGGGATCTCAGGAAGTTTATTCCAACCCCCTATACAAAGCAGGACCATCCCCAACTAAATCATCCATGCCAAGGCTTTATCTAGCTGTGTCTTAAAAATCTCTAAGGATGGAGAATCCACAGCCTCTAGGTAGCCTCTTCCAGTGTTTTACTATCCTCCTAGTGAGAAAGTTTAGGTTAAATTTTAGGAAAAACTTACCTTGCTGCAACTTGAGATCTTGTTCTGTCATCTGCCACTTCTAAGAACAGTCTAGCTTCATTCACTCTGTAACCACCCCTCATGTAGTTGAAGGCTGCTGTTAAATTCCCTCTGTCTTCTCTTCTCCATACTAAATAAGCCCAGTTCCCTTAGCCTTTCCCCATAAGTCATGTGCCCCAGCTCCCTAACCATTTTTATTTCCCTCCGCTGGACTCTCTCCAATTTGTCTACATCCTTTCTGTAGTGAGGCCCCAAAACTGGACACACTACTCCAGATCTGGCCTCACCAGTGCCAAATAGGGGGAGAATAATCACTTCTCCTGATCTGCTGGCAGCATTCCAACTAGTGAAGCCCAGTATGCCATTAGCCTTCTTCACAATAATGGCACACTGCTGGCTCATAAGGGCATGCTGTTGGCTCAAATCTGTCATTTTAAAAAGAAAATATACTGTGCCAAACTTTGACAAATGCCAAAATACCATTCATTGAATTAACCTTCCATGCCTCTTCTTTGGAAGCCAGCTGTAGTGGCCGCATATTATTATGTAATACATGAAGTAAAACATTAATGTAAGTTTTTTTTTTCTTTTTAGTTTGAACTTCTCATCTCAGATTAAACCATATACACATTCACAGGAACAAGCATTTTGTCTGTTGCAATAACTTGTGTGCACCCTTGCTCGAGAAACAATTTATAAAAGAGACTGATTGTTATCTACAGCTACCTTAGTTTTAAAAAAAAAGTTTTAAAATGCATCTGTTATAGTGTCCCCCCAAGGTCCATGAATCTGCACCCCAGTAAACTGTATCAAGTTATCTCCATTTGATGGACAATCAGTATACCTGAGAGCTACCCTTTTCTGACAGGGCCATTTCATCCAATAGAGTATCAAATGGCTTGTTGATTATTCTGACTTCAAAGGCCACTGGTGCTGATATCTTCAAGGTGGTCTGTAATGCCCTGAGTGATGAGGCCACCTGTCAATGTGACTGCAAAATTAAAGAGAATCTGCTGGGAAATGAAGGGTAAACTTCCTCTCTTTCAGATTAGCTTGATTAGCCCTGAACAATTTAACTTTTACAATTCAGGTTTGTTACTATGGGCAAAATATTATTAGAAGCTTACTTTTTTTTCTCATGGTGCATAGGTCTGTGAGAAAAACTCTCTTACTTTCAAACCAGTTTTCCATTCACAGCACTTCAAATGTTTAAGGAATATTTATTAACATATTGCATCCCTCTAGACTTTAATCTATATCTGGAATAATTATGAAGTTTCAAATGGAAGAATACAAATATTCCTATCTTCAGTCTTTCTGCTTGATCTGGACAAGACAGTATTTTAAATTGTCAATAAGTTAGAGAAATAGGTCTGACTTACTGATTATTCAAGTAAGTTTATGATTAATGAGAAGTCAGTTTGCTTAATTAATTTAGTATCAGCAGGCAGTGGGAAAAAGTTGCTTGTTCTAGGACAAAGAGGTTACAGTTTCCCCTTCTAACTGAAACATTGTTTGTCATAATATTAATACAGAAGGCATTATCAAGAACCAGCTGATAAAGTGAAGAGACTATCGAAGAGATACCTCATTATTATAACTCAACTTTTTTGCTTTTATCTGCAAATACAGGACACTTACCAACACATAGTTGAGGGGGGTTAATCTTTTATCTTGTTTTCACTTAAATATAGTTAACACAGCCCTTGGGTGGGAAGAATATGCCACTCATTTTATAAGCTAGAGTTCTTTGAAGTTTCCATGGTCATCATGCAGTTTGCCCGTGGAAAAAAATGGGAACTGATCCATCATCATGGAATAACAGCTTTCCTATTGACATATACCTCTGGTTCACAGGATATCAAGACAATGAGCCAGTGAAACTTTGTTAATAGTTCAGCCTCTGTTAAGGAAGCTCCATTTAGGCTCCAGAGGTATTTTTAATAGCACTTTAGTTTTTTCTAAACCTAACAAAATGGCACTTAACATGGACATAAACTAATGAACAGTTTTGACATTGTACTATAAGAAAGATGTTAAGAAACTGAAGAAGGGCCAGAGTCAGGAGATGAAGATAATGTGACTGGAGTGCAAGCTTTATGAGGAAAGATGTGGTAGAACTAGATGCATTTGGTTTGGGGGAGGAAGAAAGAGAGATTAAGGAAGGATTTAACAGTTTCCAATATTAAAAGAATACCATGAAAAGAGATAAACAACTGTTCTATCTTTCCACAGAGAGCAGGCCACAAGGCAGTTAGGTGTAAGCTGTAGCAGAGCAGTTTTAGATCAATGTTTTGAGAAAAAACTTTGTAACTATATGAAGAGTAGAATAAGCTTCCTAAAGTTGTGAAATGTAGTATCATAGTAGCTAGGGTGGGAAGGGACCTAAATAGATCATCAAGTCTGACCCCCTGCCCTGGGCAGGAATGGATGCTGAGGTCATATGGCCCCAGTCAGGTGTCTGTCCAGCCTCCTCTTAAAGACCCCCAGGAGCGAGCACCACTTCCCTTGAAAGTTGGTTCCCGATCCTAGCTGCCCTAACCGTAAAGTAATTCCTCCTGATGTCTAGCCTGAACCTGCTGTCTATCAACTTGTGGCCTTTACTCCTATGTACCTGGATGGTGCCCAGAGGAACAGGGCATCTCCTATTCCCTGTTGATCCCCCCTGGTGAATTTGTAGACGGCCACTAGATTCCCCCCCTCCGCCTTCTCTTGTGGAGGCTAAATATGTTCAGGCCCTTTAGTCTCTCCTCAAATGGCTTACCCTGCTGCCCCCTGATCATGCGAGTGGCCCTCCTCCAGACCCTCTCAATGCTAACCACATCTTTCTTGAAGTGCAGTGCCCAAAACTGGATGCAATACTCCAACTGTGGCCTGACCAAACTGCATAGAGGTGTAGGATCACCTCCCTGGACCTGCTTGTGATGCATCT
>NW_017728992.1:133559759-133560703 GCF_001723915.1 Gavialis gangeticus | reverse complement strand
CATCTTTCTTGAAGTGCAGTGCCCAAAACTGGATGCAGTACTCCAACTGTGGCCTGACCAAACTGCATAGAGGTGTAGGATCACCTCCCTGGACCTGCTTGTGATGCATCTGTGGATGCATGTCAAGGTGCGGTTAGCCTTATTCACAGCTTCCTCACATTGGCGGCTCATGTTCAACCTGGAGTCAATAATGACTCCAAGATCCCTTTCCGCCTCTGTGCTGACGAGAAGGATGTTCCCCAGCCTATAGGGATGCTACTGGTTCCTTCTCCCTAGATGTAGCACCCTGCACTTGTCCGTGTTTAATTTCAGCCTATTTTCTTTGGCCCACCTCTGTAACCTGTCCAGATCTAGCTGGATTCTGTCCCTCCCTTCTAGCGTGCCCACCTCACCCCACATTTTGGTGTCATCTGCGAACATGGACAACATGCTTTCCACCCCCTCATCTAAGTCATTGATAAAGATGCTGAACAGTACAGGCCCGAGGACTGAGCCCTGGGGAACCCCACTGCCCACATCCCTCCAGGTCAAAAATGATCCATCCACCACCACTCTCTGTGTGCAGCCATCCAGCCAATTAGTCATCCATCTGACTGTAGGCATCAGTGCCACAGTCGCCTAGTTTTTTTTTATGAGAATGGGGTGAAAGACAGGGTCAAAGGCCTTCTTAAAGTCTAGGAAGACGACATCCACCCCCACGCCTTTGTCCAAGGACTTTGTGACCTGATCATAAAAGGAAATAAGGTTAGTCTGACAGGATCTTCCCTTAATGCACTCATGTTGGTTCCCCTTGAGCATGATCTCCCCTGCTGGTCCCTCGCAAATGTGCTCCTTGATCATTTTCTCAAAGATTTCCCCCAGGACCGAGGTAAGACTGACGGTCCTATAGTTACCTGGGTCCTCCGTTCTCCCTTTCTTGTAAATGGGGACCACATTGGCCTTTT
>NW_017728992.1:133557574-133559694 GCF_001723915.1 Gavialis gangeticus | reverse complement strand
AATGACCCCCACCAATTCCCTCAGCACCCTTGGATGAAGAGCATCCAGGCCTCCTGATTTGAACATATCCAGCCCCTCCAGAAGTTCCCTAACTACGTCATCCCTAACCTTGGGCCTGGCAGTGCCTCCCCTGGGTCCTTCTGTACTCCCAGTGGGGGAGGTGTCCCAGTCCCTGCTCAGAAAAATGGAGGCAAAAAATTTATTAAAGAGGTCCACTTTTTCATTTGCAGCAATCACTAGATTGCCAACATGTCCTGCAGGAGCCCTACATTACCCAGTGCTGCCTTCTTGCTCTCTCTGTATTTGAAAAAGGATTTTTTGTTATCTTTAATCCTGGTCACCAGCCCGAGTTCCAGCACTCTTACCCCCCTTGGTATGCATTGGAACTGACTTCCTTTGGGCTTAGAGGATCATCTCCTTGAGGAACGACCACCCGTCTTGGACTCCCATCTCCCTGAAACGTCAGGATTCCAGGTTGTCCCAAGCCTGTCCTCCTTTGGAGACTTTCAAGAAGAGACCAGGTAAGAATCTGTCTGGTGTGCTTTAAGGACAGTGAATCCTCTTTATAGATGACCCTTGAAGTACTTTTCAACCCTCCAATTTGTACTATTCAAAATCTTTTGAAATTGGCTATCTGTACAAAAATCCTGTACTGCTTTGGGATACATGCTGGCAACTGTGCTGTTAGTAAGTAGGAGTGGGGAATGTCTGGCTGTTGCACTAATTTTATTTCCTTTATTCTCACAGAATAGCTCTTCCTTATTTGTTAACAGAAAAATCGCATTGTATTATACAGGAATGAATATGACTATAAGTGCTTGCAAAAGAGATGCTACTGTGTTGCAGGGTAAAACTGGAGATCAGTGAAGTACTTTCAAGTAAGGGAACAGATCCTTTTACTTCTTTGGTAGGTGAGGCAACTGTTTTGGATGTCATACAAAGGCTTCTCCCAGCAGCCACTCCTGGAATGTATTGATACAGCTGTATGCCTTGTTCCATGAAGACACAGAAGATGTATTATATAAAAGACAGTGATACTGTATTAGGGTTGCAAACTGGGGCAAAAGGGCTAAAAATGCTTGTCCATGAATCTTATTAAAAAATGGAGCTGTCTCTGAAAAAAAAAAAAGAAATGGTGAGCTTGTCTGAAGATCTGTCATCAGGATGAGGCTGCAAACAAGAAGTGTTAACTGACAGAAAGAGCAGAATTGTTCCATCCTGTGTCTGAGCAGGAGCAAACGTCCCTGCAGGGAGCTCTGGGCACCTATACATGTGCAGAGAGGTTGGTCCAAGACACTGTAATTACAACATGTCAGAGCAGTCTCAATTAATTGAGTCTGCTGGAATATGGTAATTACTGCGCTTCAGCAGGCTCCAGCATCACACGTGTATCAGTGTCCCCACGCATAAAAATGGTGGCAGGGGCTCTTTAACTAAAGTTCATTCAACAAGCTTTATTTAAAACTCTCCCTACCCCCATTTTTCTGAGAGCCACTCTAATTAAAGCCCCCCTCCTGCCAACCCCCAGAGCACATCTGTAAATGCCCTCTGTGTCAGGGCTTTGTAGCCAATAAGAATCTCCATAGTCTCTTCCTTGCCTTAGCTAGGCATATGCTGCCTGTACTGCCTGTCATGGCTGCTTACCTTGAAGGTAGGCAGGGCTGCAGGGCTGCATGCCCCCAAGCAATCTGAAGCACTGGGCAGGACTGACAGGAGAATGATGCAGTTGGGATGGAGTTGCAGGGCTGTAAGGGGGAAATTATTACTGCAAATTACTACTGCAGTGGTTGACAGAGTTGATGTTTCAATGTATAATAATCACAAATAGAGGGATTCTGATGATGCTTAAAATAATTCTTACTTGCAATTCTTACATATGTGTATTTTTGTACTTTGCACTTCCTTGTTATAACCAGGGATCTGGGTTTTCCGTTTCCCACAGAAAAAATGAGAAAACCATGGATTCTCTGTTTTTATCAGAGAAAATGCAGATTTCCCTTTTTAGCAAAGAAATCCACGGATTCTCTGCTTTTGCAAAGAGATCTTGCAGGCTGGTACAGCTCCAGAGTTGCAGTGGCGGCCTCCATGTGCGAACCCCGTCATGCCGGTGTGTGTGTGGC
>NW_017728992.1:133553100-133557493 GCF_001723915.1 Gavialis gangeticus | reverse complement strand
TTCCCTTTCCCCCGCCCTGCCCCACCCCTTCCCCCCACACACTTACCTGCTGGGATGGGTGTCAGTATCTGTGTGTGCCTCTGTGTCTGCATGTCTGTGCCTCTGTGTCTGTATCTGTAGGTCTGGGGGACTGTTGTGAGGGGCATCAGGAGGACTGTTGAGGGGGGGAGTGTGGGGCACCAGCAGTGCTGTGGGGGACTGTGGGGGGCCTTTAATTTTTATCATGGATTTTGGGGTTTTACTCAGAGAATTTGCAATTTTTATCACAGAAAACCAGGATCCTTGGTTATAACTCTGCTTGTAGTATCTAGGTCAGGGGTTTTCAACCTTTTTTAAGAAGTGTACCCCTTCTGGTGGTGGCAGCTAGATGGAAAGTGGCGGGGAGAGGAGGGGGCTTGCACATGGCAGCCACCACTGCCACTCACCATGTGTGGCTCTGTGGGTTGCTGACAGGCCTCACACCTGGCCAATCGCATGCCACCCGTCAGCAGTCCACAAAGCCACATGTGACCTCCTGTGGGAAAGCGGCATGCGATGGTGCCATGGGGTGGTGGGTGGCAGGGGCATGGGCTCATGGGTGGCTGTGGCATGTACCCCTGGTTGACAACCCCTGATTGAAGTTCATCTGTGATTATATTCTGCTATAGTAACTGTGTATTCCTTCTCTATATACACTCATTAGTATGGAAGTTGGGAGGTCTGGGGACTATTCATGCCTATTTTACTGTTTGTGGGCTACTTTTGGATGGCATAGGTGGTAGAGCTCTCAGATGACAATCTTAGGTGTATCACCCTTTCCACTGGACTGAGATAGGTAGTAACTCCCCTAGGCTGGTTTGCAAGTGATTGAGACTATTAACTGTTTGGGTTTCACTTAATGCTTAGTGGTTGAGGTTTTCTCTAATTTGTGTGTTTATCCCTTTTTCCTCTGTAAAATATCTTATTTCAGCTGAATGTTGCTTGTGAGTGGGAAAGTTTGTTCACTTCAGAACACTCAGTTTACATTCATTTTCCTAGGTTTCTGGGTGGGAACTCAAGCCAGATTGAGAAAATGAGTGTTAAACCCCTAAATTTGAACCCAGCCCTTGTTATTGCCAACCAGGGTCTAGCAGAGAGGTTACGCGTACTTCATGTAAAACATATGTCAGTAAAAAAGTTTGGTTGTTAGTAAAAAGTTAACAGATTGACAGTAACCAGATTGACAGTAACAAAAAAATTCTTAGATTGGCAACCTTTTGCTCTATTGATTTACTAAATTTTTGCAAAGTCAAATTAAATAGTCACTAATTTATGACCATCAAGGTCCCCACAGCAGTTTTACCATATCTAGTTGGAGTCTGTACTCTACTAAGTAATGCAAAATGGACCTATGCCAAGTGCTTGAGATATGCCCAGAGGGAACCAGTGGCAGTGAGATGGAGCAGGGCCCTTCCCTGCCCCTTTACCAGTCTGTTTCTGGCCAGCCTAGACATGCCTCCAAAATGCTTCATGCCTTCCTCTAACACCAAGACAGAGAATGGCTGATGCCTAGTGCTAAAAGGCTCAGGGCTTCTACTGCTAGCTTTGTCCCTGAACAGGGGAATTCTCATAAACTTATGACCAGTTTATGCTGCACAAAGGAGCTCAAAGAGACCTTAGTACCAAATTGAAGAGATCCAGGGAAGTCATTGTTCAGGATGTTGTTTGTTATGTGCGTCATTGGAAATGTTTGTTGTTATGTGAAATGTTAAGATGTTGTTTGATATTTGGGGTGTTTGATAGCTAGGGTGTTTAAGACTTGGGGATGGAGTTTAGTTATTGCCAACCAGGGCCTGGCAGAAGGGTTACATGTACATCATGTAAAAAACAGATAAGGTTTAGTAAGTTTCATTTATATTTTAATAAGCTTTTTAATTCTGTTTGTAACAAACTTGCTTGCAAGTGGGGAAGTTGTTCTTTTAGCATCCCCAGTAATGTGGATTTTTTCAGGTTTCTAAGTGGGGACTCTCTTCCCTTCATAAAATTTGAACCCAGGGCTTGGTAGGAGGGTAACAAATAATTTGGGGATGTAAAAAGATTCTTACCATTACCAAAACATGATATGATGGCATACTATACATTATGATTTTTAATTATAAATTACTCCATCTGATTTTTGCTGGTTATTTCAGTCATTAAAATGTAGGAAATAAAAATAAAGCATATACAGAAATGTTTTTCACACAGAAATACCATATAAAGTTCTATTTAAAAATAAATTAAAAATTAGTAAAAAATGACATTTTAAAGGTAATTTATAAATATTCAGAATTTGTTCCTGTTTCTTAGGACACATCCAAAGGATTAGCCATCTGTTCCTGGGATGATTTAAGTTTTTTTCCCCACTGTTCTTGAGAACATACAAATAATATATCTGAGGAAAAAGCACACGAAGTTTTTGATATGTGTATGTAATGTGTGGCATGAAGACATGGTTAAATATTAATGTTTTTCCGTTAGCAAAATCATTTTAGATTAGTTGGTGAAATGGTATCCAATGGTGATGGTAAGATCACTTTCTTTTCTTTTTAAAGACAAAATAATGTTTTAAATGATTTTTAATGAGAAAAAAAAAAAATTGAAACCAAGAGAAAGAAGATGGGAATAAAGCCAGTAGTGGCTGACATAACTAACAAGTTCCTAGGAGTTTAAGGACTGGAAAGAAGAGGCACACTCTTCTCATGATGAAATAATCACTCTACTAGATCACGCTAGCTCTCATCTAGCTCTCTTCCTCCTATTCCCTTTCTTCAGGGCCACCAGTGCTCAGCCCCTAAAGTATGTTGAAACACCAATACTTGTCCTCTCAGCCTAGCCAAACCTGGCTAGGATAAAATGTTCGGGACATGATGATCAAGAATGTCAAAACTGGCAGAAGGCTTTAAAGGGATAAGAAAGGATCAGAGACCTTGAGATCTAGAAACTTTATGTCAGCATTGTAAAGTGAAGAGAACAGAAGCCACATTGGAGGAGGTTCACAATGGAGAGAAGCAGACTAATGGTCATAGCTGTGTGGTATCCTGTTTCCAGCAGTGGGCAGACAAAGGAAGCATAAAGTCTCCGTAATACTGAACAGCACTCCCAGGGGAGTGTGACCTTCCTATATTACAAACTGTTGTTGGAAAGACCTCCTTAAGAAACCACCCCAAGTTGCATTCAGTTGTGACTTCGGGGGCTGCAGAGTTTTATTTTATTGGGATTTTCTTACCTTTTGTGACCTGTTGCTATTTTTATAAGTTAGTCCTGGCTCTTGTATTTGCATTGTTCAGCACCCTTGGAAATTTTACTTACATTTATATTTGTGGCAGTTTCCACTCAGAACGATTTCAGGTTGGATGGTTTGTGAAAGCCCCAGAGCTAGAGTTATGACTCTTAAGTGTGAGAAGTGCCTGCTCTCCCTCTCTACTGGGGCTGTCTAGAGCCAGCATTGTAAAAGGGCTTTTAAATTCTGTAGCTAAACATTACAAGTTGCTATTATATTTGGAAGGTTTTACCTCTGTTGCTTTGAATAGAGGAAGAAAGGAAAAGAAAAAAGTACCATAGATGCCTAGAAAATGAATCTTAGATGCGGTCTACAATAGTCTGTGTGTGTATGTATACACATTAGGAAGTAGAGATGCTAAATAATTTCTCTTGGATCATGGGATCTTAGGGCAACCTACTACAAACAGCTACTTTTATTAGGTTGCAAGAGCTTTAAGTGCCTGACTGAGTGTTTTTTAATCCTGTACTCCCACGTGCAGGATTAAAATACAGAGAGCATTAAATCACCATTCATTTAAAACTACCTTTATCCACCTCCTTTCCCTCCAGCCTGGAATGTCACCATTTGCTGCTTGAAGAAAGGAAAGCATCCTTTCAGATCCCTTGTCATTTTGTCCTAACCAGTATAAATGTAGAAGCTACTCTTACCGGTTTGTTTGTCTAATTATCTCTCTAATTTTCAAAAGCAACTTTCCAAATCATGAATTCCATGAGTTAATTATACAGGGAAGTATGTAAGACTAATTTCTTTTAGCTGTAGCTTTTAATTTAATTGGGTATCTTTTTGTTCCTGTGTTTTTGGAAAGAGTAAATAAGCCTTAACAGCTTTCTAATTCTTGTTGCTGTTGTTTTCAATGCTGCTAGCCTGTTTCCTTTTACTTTTCAGACAAAATAATCCTGATATGCTTAATTTCTTCTCATACTGATGCTCCTATACCTCTAATTATTTTTGCTGTTCCTCTTTGGACATGTTTTTGTATTAGGCTTAAATTCTTTCATTCCTGTCACAAACTTGCTAAGTCTCTGGTGAGCTAGACATACTTCTGTGGACTTTCTTTACATCTTCTATAATCTAAACCTGAATATAGAACTTCCAGTGAATTGTCATCAA
>NW_017728992.1:133542709-133548100 GCF_001723915.1 Gavialis gangeticus | reverse complement strand
TCATACTGATGCTCCTATACCTCTAATTATTTTTGCTGTTCCTCTTTGGACATGTTTTTGTATTAGGCTTAAATTCTTTCATTCCTGTCACAAACTTGCTAAGTCTCTGGTGAGCTAGACATACTTCTGTGGACTTTCTTTACATCTTCTATAATCTAAACCTGAATATAGAACTTCCAGTGAATTGTCATCAAGTGTAATTTCTCTTAGTTTATTAGCTTTTTATGCTGCAGTTGACGAGTGTATTTCATAGTTATATTTCTGCTGCTGCAAGCAACCCCCTCAGTTCCTTTCATTCTCAGTACATTCCACTCTTTACTCAGCAATGTACAGCCGGTATTACTATTTTTAGACTCTAAATGCATTACTTAACACTTGTTCATGCTGAAATTCATCAGCTATTTCTTAAGCCACTCCCCTAATGTGTCTAAATATCACTGGGGATGATCTATGTCACTTAAAGTATTACAGTTATTTTGGGGTTTGCTTTCATCAGCAAATTTTATCACTGCATAGACAAATCATTAGGGCCAGATGCTGACATCCATGCCCAGATAGCGTGTTAATCCATAAGAAGTGCTTTCAGCAGCATATGGGCTAAAAGTTAGCAAATAGGTTATGATATGAATTAGATAGCAACCAAGTTGACCAAGAAAATGAAATGCAGCTAAAGATAACTGCAGTTATCCAAACTGGAGATATTTCCAGTTCTGTCTGCCTTCAAGTTAACTTGATCCACCAAAGGTCCTGAGTGGATTTTCACTTATAAATGGAAATAACTTATTTGTGGATTAGTTGAGGTGAGTTATAAAAGCTTCTGGTCTTAAAGCAGTAGTCTTAAACAGAATTTGGGAGGGAAAGTCACAAGAGAAGAGTGGGTTGAGTGTCAGCAAGAGAGATTAGGACTTTTTTTTTAATACTTCACCTTCACTTTTCAGCAGGGATGTTTACATGAGACACTAAAAGCTCAGTAGACTAATTCTACTGCACATTAGCACATCATGGTGAAAGCCATGCAAATGCACAGTAGAATTAATCTACTGTGCATTAGCATCATGTAAAAGATAGGTGCCAGTGCTACGGCACAATAGCACTGATTACGGCACACTAAGTTTAGTACCTGTAATAACAGTGCATTAATGCATGTGTGGATATGCCCACTGAGTGATTTGGAAGCTAATGCAGTTTTGCTTAAGTAAAGAAGTTTCTTAGCTTTATCGTAACAACTTTATTTGTTCTTGTTGTTCTCTTAGAGCTACAGCCAAAAGTTCTGGACGCTGCTTCAAGGGTTGTTAATAGAGTTTATATAAAATAGTCAGACTTGCAGCTCCTCGGTTGGAGAGACTCAATCCCCAAAAATAAACATCTGTTGGGTCAGGAGGCTTGGTCTAACTCATGGTGCTGTCTGTGAAGCACCATGAGTTAAACTGGGGAGTTGAACATTTGTCAGTGCCCTAGGTTCCTGGCATGGGCACACCTAGGCTGTTCAAAAGGGGGATGCAGATGGTAAGACGAATCATCACATATAAAAAGAACACACATTTTTCTCCAGTTAAAAAGAAACTAGAAGCTTTACTAATACATTATAACCTCATAAATCCAGATATCAAAAACCTTGAATTATTGAAAATCTGGTACTTTTAAAAACTACACTCCACTGGAGAGTAGTGGTGGCCAGTCCCAGAGCAGCAGAGGGGGAAGTTTGTATATAGCAGCTGCTGCTGCCATCCATCAACCCATGCTGCCATTTTGCATGTAGCTGCTGCTCCAGAACCGGCCGCTGCTATCCCCTCCCCCCACCTGCCCGCCATGGTCCAGCTGCCATTCTGGTTTCAAAAATCCAGAAATTTCACATTTTTGGCAGGTGCTCAGTCCTGAGCATGCCGGATTCATGAGGTTACATTGCATGCTAGGGGCCTAGGGCTGTATTATTCATTTTAAGATTGAGGCAAAAATATGTATATAACTTCATTAGAATGAATAACATTTCTTGACAACTATTGATGACCTGTTTCTGTTACAGCTTGTTGAAGGACTGACTAGTGGGGAAGTCACTCTGGATTTACTGCTTGCCAAAGGGGAGGACATGGTAGGGTACCTGTGGATTGGTGGTACCCTGGGTGACAGTGACCATGATCTGATTAGATTCACCATCCACTGAAAGGCTAGGATTTGAACTAGTAGAACAGAGGTCCTTGATTTCAGAAGGGCAGACTTTAACAGACTTGAGAGTCTACTTAGAAAGGCCCTCTGCAACCACCAACTGGAGGATTTGGGGGTTCTGGAGCAATGGTGCCTCCTCAAGGAAGCAATCCTCTCTGCTCAAAAAGAGGCCATTTCTAGGAGACCAAAAAGTGGAAAAAGAGCCAAGAGACCTGCTTGGCTCAACAGGGATATTAAAGAACTTTTGAAAAGGAAAAAGGACTATATAGGCAGTGGGAAAAGGTTCAACATCCAGAGAAGAGTTCACTCATATAACCAGGGTCTGCAGATATGAGACATGGAAAGCCAAAGCAGGCATGGATATCAAGCTAGCATCCAAAATTAAGGACAACAAAAAGTCCTTCTACAGGTACATAGGTAGCAAGAAAAAAAGTGAGCTCCACTGTGGGACCCCTAGAGAGGGGCAGCTCACAGTAGATCCACATGAAAAGGCAGAGCTCCTAAATGGTTACTTCACATCAGTATTCAGAAAGGTTACAGGAGCTGTGCACTCATCTAGAGGGTGGGGAATATTGGGAAGTCCCCAGGCAACGTGAAATCAGCCCTGGCCAGGTGAGGGGCCTTAGAATAACTGGATATTTTCAGTTCCACTGGGCTAGATGACCTACATCCAAGAGCCTTAAAATAACTTGCTGAACTCATAGCAGGGCCTCTGCAGAAGTTATATGAAAAATTGTGGAACTTCGGAGTAGTCCCGGATGACTGGAAGAGGACCAACATAGTACCCATCTTTAAGAAAGGGAGGAGGAATGACCCTGCAAACTATAGACTGGTCAGTCTGACTTTTGTCCTAGGAAACACTTTTGAAAAAATTGTTAAGGAGGCCATCAATCACAAGCTTGTAACTGACAGGTTATTAAAAAACAACTAGCACAGCTGCATGGAGGGTAGATCATGCCTAACAAACCTGGTGTCCTTTTATGACCGGGTAACTAACCAGCTGAACAAGGAGCATGAGGTAGACATCATTTACCTTGACTTCAGTAAATCCTTTGACTCTGTCTCCCATGAAATTCTCTCAATTAAACTGAAAGGTACCGGCCTGGACCAGCTTCCGGTAAGGTAGATGGATAACTGGCTCAGAGGCTGGTCCCAGAGCGTTGTGATAAATGGGATGGCCTCTTCCTGGAGAGCTGTCTCCAGTGGTGTCCCACAGGGATCTGTGCTTGGACCATGCTTTTTAACATATTTATTAATGACTTGGATGAAGGGGTGAAATGCTCTCTGATTAAGTTTGCCAATTATACCAAGCTGTGGGGAAATGCGGGCACACCAGAGGATAGGGCAAGGATCCAGGACAACCTAGACAGGCTGGTTCTCTGGGCTGATCACAGTCAGATAAGGTTCAACAGGGAAAAGGGCCAGGTCCTTCATCTGGGTAAGAAGAACCTTAACCATAACTATAGGATGGGTGGCAGCCCACTGGCTGGTGGAGCATCTGAACAGGACCTGGGGGTCACAATCAACCAGAAGATGAATATGTGCCAACAGTGTGATGAAGCTGCCATCAGGGTGAATAGAACTCTAGCATGCATCAGTCGATGTGTTGCCAATAGATCCAGAGGGGTGCTTCTCCCTCTCTGTTCAGCATTGGTGAGGCCACAGCTGGAATACTGTGCCCAGTTTTGGGCACTGCACTTCAAGGAGGATGTGGATAAGCTCAAGAGGCTGAAGAGAAGGGCCACCTGCATGATCAGGGGCCTGGAGAATAGGCCATATGAGGAGAGACTCTGGGAACTAGACTTGTTCAGTCTGAGTAAGAGGAGGCTGAAAGGTGACTTGATAGCCACCTACAAGTATGTCGGGAGGGCACTAAGATCTTGTGGAGCAACTCTTCAGGAAGGCACAGTCTGGGAGAACAAGGACCAATGGACACAAACTAACAAAGGGAACATTTAGACTGGACATAAGGAAGAACTTCTTCTCTGTTAGGGTAACTAGAACCTGGAACATACTCTGGGTGGGGTGGTCAGCATCCTTGGAGGTGTTCAAGATGAGGCTTAATAAGCACTTTGTTGAGCTACTTTGAGCTAATTTACCTCCTGTCTATGGCAGGGGACCAGACTTGATGATCTTCCAGCTTCCTTCCAGTCCACTGATTCTATGATTCTATAAGAAACAATCTGCAGGGCTGTGAATTAAGAGTTTCATTACCAGGAGCAGCTGACAGACAGCAGAATTGCACAAGAAAGGGTAGCTTGATTTTTGGAACATCAAGACCAGTCAACAGAAGAGAGGGCCATTAACACTTGTGGAATGAAGAGTTTTTAAGGGATCTGGTAGAGTATAATGAGCTATGAAATCAAGCGACTCCCTCAGCATAGCATAGAAATGCTGCTGCCGCTGCCAGGCAGTTAGTTTTAAACTTTGGATGGACCAAGAATCAAGGGGAAGCAAGTGTACCAATGCACCCCTTCCCCTCTCCCCCGACCGGATTTACTCATGGTTCCTGGGTAAAGGGAGGCCACTGCCTTCTTTTCTAGCAGCTGGAATTTTTTTAAAATAGAAGCTGCTACTGTACTTTATGTGGAGCCTGATTCATTAGGTGTGCCCTAAGAACTCCTTCTGGGGAGCACTGAGAGGACTTAGCTAGAGGAATCAAGAAATGAAGCTTCTCAGTCCTGTCAAGAATAAGGAGCTGGGAAGGGATGGAATTTTAAGCATCTGTGGAACAGCAAGGTGAAAAACTACGGTGCTTCCAGGTTGGGTGGCATCTGAAAGGGCCACTAGGATCATAGTTTTGGAATTAGATGACTAAATTCTGCCTAAGTTCTACTTTAGGCACCAGAGTCATTTTCTGAATTACACCTTAAACTGAAACAGAACTTGTCACTAAAACAATATGGTTGTAATTAGAGGTGCACCAATACGTTGGTCAGATATCAGATCGGTACCCATATAAAGAAAATTGTCTATATCGGACATTGGCCCTTTGGGGCCGATAATTTGGCTGATAAATGTCTGTGCTTTGTGCAGCCACAGTGCTGCACGGAGCAGAGCCAGCAGCATGGAGAGCTGCCTCCAGCTGGTATGTTATAAGGGGAGGGTGGAAGGAAGGGGTGTGGATCACCCGCCATGGTGAGAGAGGGGGCAGGGGCAGGTGCTGCCCAGCTGGGGCAGGGGGTGGACATAGGATGGAGACCCAGTTTGTGGGTTGGGGGCAGTTCC
>NW_017728992.1:133532885-133542582 GCF_001723915.1 Gavialis gangeticus | reverse complement strand
CGCCTGCCCCCGCCCCAGCTGAGCAGCACCTGCCCCTGCCTCCTCCTTCACTGCAAGGGGCATTGATCTGCCCCCCTTCCCTCCCCCCTCCCCTTCTACCACATAGGACTTACCAGCTGATGGCAGCTGTATCAGAAATCAGATCAGTACCAGCTGCTTTGACTCCTTAAATATCGGCTATCAGCATTGGCCCCCAAAGTTTCTATCGGTGCACCCCTAGTTGTAATTAAAAAGTTATAGTTCTTGTATAAGAAAAGATTCGGCAAAAGTATTCCCTAGACAACCTATATTTGCCCATGTTTTAAAATTAATGGGTTTTTTTAATCTGCCAATTCAGTAGTTGTTTCTGATGGAGCCACTTTTTTCTTTAATATCTTTCTCCTCTTATGAATCTAGTATGTTTCTTCCTCATCCAAACACACACCTGATGTTCCAGATAGCCATGTGTATTCCTACTGGGTAAGCCACTGTGTAGTGATAAAATACAAATTCCATGTTACAAAAACAAATCAGATTGCCAGTTTTTCCCATACAACTTGCACAAATTGCAAGTATTGCAAACTGATTAGTGAAATCCGAATAGATATATTGTTATCAACAAAACCCATATTGATTTAAAAAGCAGCCTGAAATTTTAAAGACTAATCTTTGAGTGTATGCCATAATGTAGAAATGCATAGCAGTTAAAAACATGACCTAAAAGAGTAAAATCTACCTTGAAATAGCCAAACACATAAACTGCTATTAAATCAAGTCTTTTATTTTCCTGCCTTTGTCTTCCTGATGTTTGGTTTCACAGCAAATGAAAGAGGCCATTTGAAGTGAGGGAAAGGAGAAGACAGGCCTCTGACCTCTAGATAGACCACGGAGATCAAAGACAGTCTCCATATGTGTTAGATATTATCTTCTTGAGGCAAGTGGGCATGATGTTTTGTGATGCAGCAGTGTGGAAACACACAAATAACCTGGTTAGTGACTGCTGAGAGAAGAATGATTGACAATGCGATTGAGAAGTGCAGGAAAATTGGGCAGAAGAAAAGATTTGGTTTTAGTTTACATAAGAGACCTTCACTGGTCTGAAGTGATCAAACACTGATTTTATTGCAAATTACTAAGATCAAGTCAATATTATGACTTAAATATACAAAAGAATTTGTCATTGCAATTGACAATATTAAAATGGACACCATCTCCTCTAAATGTTACTTTGGTATCATTTAAAATATTTTGAATGTGAGATTGGTTAAACATTACATTTTTTTTAACCTGAATGAGGTTTGGTTTGGTTTTATTTTTGACATGTACAGGATGTAGAATGTCTTCATTCCCTATGTGTTCTTGTTCCAATACAATTATTTTAGTAGGAAAATATAAATTATTGGAAAGAAGTGTAATCCCGTGGTTGGAACATTAGACTAGGACTTCTAGTCTAGTCTCAGCTCTTACTGTCAATCCAGCAAATGTTTAGCAATGGGATAAACCGTATGCTTTAAAATATTCATGTTTTTACTGCTTTGCCTAGATCAGGATTCATTCTGTGACACTGGGGAAGACACTTAACCTTCCAGCCCCTGTATTCACCTGTTGGTGGAATGGATATAATATTACTTTCCAATCCTCAGAGAGGAATTGTACAAATTGATTAATGTGGATTTGTAAAGCACACTGAAATCTAGGTTCAAAGGCACTATATGTAAGTGACAGATTATCAGTCAAGCAAACAAATGCAGTTTGTACTGGGAGTTATGTAGGCTATTCAATGGTGAGTAAAACTCCCATAGTTGCCCAATAAGCTATCCTTTGTTGTTATTGTGATTGCAGGACATGTTGACAGGAAGATGTTGTCAAATACCCGCATCTCCTCAAAACCAGTTTAAGAAGTCTTAATGCATCTCTGTCTACATGATGTCACTCATCAGATTGATCTTTTAAAGTTCCCCATTCCAAGAACAAAATACAGCCAAAAGTGAGTTAGGTTTTAGTCCCCAAGATTGAACTTGACCTTTAAATATTTTTCCTTTTTTGTTCCTCCCATCTATCTTGTTATTTAGTATTACATTTGGAAGAACTGGGAGATCATTCTGGTCTATATTTCCTTTTTTGTCATTGTTTTTAACAATGCTTTTAAAAAAGATCTTGTTAACACTGCATGCAAAATACAGTGGTTCCTGTTGTTAAACTACTCATCAGCAATTCCAAAATTCATTTAAACCTCTTCTTCACACCAGAACATTTTCAGTTCATAATCCATCTTGCTATCCTCTTGGGTATGCTGAGGTTGCTGGAGTATTTTGTCTTCCTCGCTATGTTCATAACTGCAAGATATTTTTACATTGTATTGTAATGAGTGAAATTCTTGTTTCTTACCATGTATGTCTAAAAATTAATATACCTTTTTAACTACGCAAAGTGAAACAAAACATAGAAAAACTATATTTTCTGGAAATACAGCTGAAGCATAATGCATTATACACTCAGATATAATTAGTATAGCATGGCAATTGAGGGTACTATGGGTAGGATAATGATGGTAAGAAATTACTAAGAGGGAATATGCAATGAATGATGGCTCAAAAAGTGTAAAGGTACCATACTTTTTTGCTAAATTTTGCTATAAGAAACGAGTTTTGTGTAGTGAAATATTTTTGGTAAGAGAAGTCAAATATTTTCATTTATTCTTTCCTCATGTGCTAAGGGACCACCACATTTTGGACAAATAAGCATCAAACCTCTATTAAAGTAGATTATCATTAATAACTTGTAATATAGTTTGGATGAAGTGGTTGGCACAAAGCTATTGCAGATATTTCAAAATGAGAAAGTGAGAATCTGATTTTCTGCTAGACTGTGCTATCTGTATTAACAGTTATAGACAAAGGAATTCATCCATTTTGGCTATTCAGGACATGGGATGAAAACCTGGACCTAATGATCTCCCTAGCACCAGTTGTCATTTACCAAGCGGTCTATCCAATAGAAAAAACAAAACAACATATGGGCCAGATTGCTACTCTCTCATGGCAGGGGTCAGAGTAGTTCCCTTAATAGATGGAGTTCCAGCAAGTAGGGTCTATAGGAGAGGGTTTCCATAGATTTCCTATGCAGATGGGATATCCAGGGTCTCCTGAGGTAGGAGAAGCTGGAAGTATGCCAGATTTTCTCTGGGAAAACATACCTTTTCCCAAAAAATAGCTGTTGGAGATTAGAGTGCATAGTATATGTGAAAAAAATACGGTAACAGCAGTTTCTGTTACTTAAGCTTTGGCCAGGCAAAAGTAAAGTCTGTATGTGATCCACAGGGAGCAAAACAAGGAGCTGGATCCACTTCCTAGCTGCTGCTACTCAGTTACTTACTGCAAGGAAAGATCTTTTTTCCTTCTTTCTGCCTTTCAAACACAAGGTGCCTATCTTATTCCAGGGTGTTTCGTATGTAAGAAAATGTAATAAACTTTGCCTCCTCAGGCCCCTGTTCTTGGCATAAATCTCCAAAAATTTCAGTGGATAGAATCAGGAAGAGTTTATATTGGTGTAAGGCTTGACTATCAGTGAGTTTAGCTAAAGAATACTGGCCTTGAAGACACTGCAGTACTTAGTGCATCTGTACATGACATGGGGGGAATGTGTGTGTGCACATGCTTTCTGGTGTTTTCTGCTTGCTTTGGATGAAATACGGGCCCTTATCAGATCAGCAAGCCCATATGCCCTGTGACCTGAGAAATACTCTTGTCTAATCCTTGACTCTTACTCCTGCTCTCAGAGAGCACAAGCAACTGTTATATAGTGAATAGAGTTATTCATTTAGGGTGCTTGTATACATGATGATCATCACCAACATTTCCACACAAAAATTTCCTTTGTGTGGCTTAATAGTGTCACACAATACACGTGCATAAGGTTTGGGTGTTTCAAATGAGTCTTCAGTGCTGCAAACTAAACCACATCCACATGTAATTTAGTTTGCAATGTTACAAACTGCAACAATGCAGACGTCAGCTCACCTCCCAGCCACAGGAGAGGTGGGAAGACTCCACAGTAAAAAGGATCAGGCCCCTCACTGCTTCTCCCTTCAGTAGATGCCTGGCAGCTGCAGGCACCTGCTGAAAACAGAAGCAGCGAGGGGCTCAATCCTTCTTTTAATTTTTCTTCTGGGGAGCCTACCTGCCTCTCCCGCAGCCAGGATGCAAACTGCCAGTGGGCTGAGCGGCTCCTGAGCTGTGGCAATGCCCCCTGGGGCCACCCAGGTGGGCTGCTAGCAGGCTGGGTGCTGCCTCAGCTCAGAGGCAGCACCTGGCCCAATCTAACTCTTTGCTAACCCCAAGCTGGGGCAGCACTTGGCCTGTTACCAGCCCACTTGTGTGGGTCTGGGGGACACTGCTGCCATTAGGGGAAGGACTGGGACCCCCACAGCTCAGGGACCACTTAAACCACCGGCAGCTCGCCTCCCTGCCCCAGGAGTGGGAGAGGCAGGTAGGCTCTGCCAAAAAAACAAAAAAGGATCAGGTCCCTCACTGCTTCTGCCTTCAGCAGGCTGCTGCAGCCAGCAGAAAACCTGGGGTCACCTGGGAATGGGTTCGCTTGCCCCTAGGGCAGCACAGGAAGGTGGCAGGAGGGTGGCTGGGTTTGCTTGTAGCTGGACAAGGTGGCAAAGATGGTGCACAAGGCACAGAGCCTCTCAGGTAGGCTGTTAGCAGGCTGGGTGCTGCCCTGACTTAGAGGTGCCCAATCCAATGCTTCCCTGAACCCACCTAGGCTTCCAGCACCCTATGAACTATCCCCATCACTTTGTTCAGCTGCCAGCATACCTACCCACCCTCCTGCTACCTCCCTTTGCTGCCCCAGGGGCAAGCTGGGGCTGGAGAAAGCAGTAAGGACCTTACACAGGGCACTGGAAACCCAGGTGGGCTCAGGGAAACATTGGATCAGGTGCCTCCAAGCTGGGGCAACACCCAGCCAGCTAGCTGCCCACCTGGGCAGCCCTGACACTCTATGCACTGTCCCTGCTGCCTTCATTTGCCAGCAAGCCCAGCTTCCCTCTTGCTGCCTTCCTGTGCTGCCCCAGGGACAAGCCAGCCCATTCCCAGGTGGCCCCAGGCATCCTGCCAGCAACAGGAGCCTGCTGATGGCAGAAGTGACAAGGGGCACGATACCTTCTTTTTTCTCCCCGGCAGAACCTGGCCGCCTCTCCCACGGCTGGCAGCAGAGCTAACAGCTGTATTATTGCAATGATGCAAATTCTTTTAAAACCCCCAAAACTAGCGTATGTACAGTATGACACAATTAAGCCACACAAAGGACATTTTTGTCATGTGTGCATGGTAATAGTGTCACATGTGCAAGCACCCCTGGGGATTAGAACCCCATCATGTGTACAAGCATTCTTGTTCTTCTTTCTGTGGAAACTCTCTTGTGCAAAATTCTATACTATCACCTCAATTACTCAGTGTTGGGAAAGCTGGTGAGCAAATATGGGCTAAAATATTTTCAATATGCTGATGACCCACAGTTTATTTTGAGCAACCCAGGAAGTGTAATCATGACTTCATGTCTGAGATTGTGGTATAATTGTGAGCTAACTGGGGTTTTGTAAAAAAAGGAAGAGTGATGTATGAATGGTAAGGGAAAGCAACAAAAGGTTTAGAAAAAAACTCAGTCTGACTATCTGTTTCCATCACTAGTTGTGATGTTTGCTATTTGTGAATCTGGTTAGTTTTCCAGATTCTTCTAGGGCTAAGTACAGACGGACAAAAAGCCCAAGGCTAAATCAATTCAATCTTCACCAGTTAGTCTAAGCTGCATAGATTGAACTGATAAGCCAATGAAAAGACATTCGCTTTTGATTCCAGAAATGCAGCCACATGCCTGCAGTGCCCCCGGCCAAAAGCTGGGGGGCACTAGAGCATACCTCCCTGCTCAGATGGAACAGACATCTGGGGTCAAGGCCAGCCCGCCCACTCTACAAGGGAGTATTCAGGGGAGGTACAAAGTATCTTGGGAAGCTGGGACACTGAGTTAACTTGTGTAACCCTGGTGCTAGTGCTACCCACAGCCACATCAAAATTTTCAGGATCCTGGGGTGCCAACAGACCTTGGTCAACTCCTACTCTGTCTACAGGCTGGGAGTCACCCCTCAGTGGAGTGCTTTCCTGTGGTTCTCCCTACACCAGACCACACACTTAATGACTATTTACAATAATTTATTATTTGCAATAGTAAATGTAACACTCCTAATTATCCAAGGGTGGGATTTTCTCAAGTCCCTGCCAAGTTAGGCCTCTCCTGAACTTTCCTGCCACACCTTTGATGTTAACAAATTGAATAGGAGGGGTTCAGTGCTGGTAATACAGGGGTTCCACTGCGGTACTCACAGATCCGAGAGCACTTGATGAAGGGGGCTCCACCTCCCCTACACCCCCAGTCACACACCAGCCATAGATGCTGAGATGATAGGAACTGATGTGAGTTTCTGATCTGATCTGGCTTTTGGCCTGAGGCAATCCAGAAGGCACTTTCTAAACTAATCTGGATTGCTAGCTTGTCTCTCGCTGACAAGGGGTTAAGCCCTGACTTTAGGACTCCAGTATGTCTGGATCTGAACCATCCCTTAACAACAACAACAAAAAGAAATGAAGAGGGGGCTATTTTCTGGAGGGTACCTCTATTCTGGCTAATGTCTTGATTAGCTTGCAGGCAACTCTTCTAGTTCCCTCAAGCTGCTGGATTCCTTTAGTACTTGAGGCTTCATTCTAGCCTCGGAAGCACAAAGCCTGTACTGCTCTGTATATATTGTGCCCTGGGGCTCTGACACCTCCTTGTCTCAGTGTCCCACACCTGCGGCTGCCTCTGCCATGACTGACGCAGAGGCAGGCTCTCCTCCTCTCTCCCCAGCACTCCAGGTGTCTTTTAAATCTCCTGCGGTGGCACCAGGGGCTGACATCATCAGCCCAGTGCTGCCCAGCTTGATTGACAGCTGGCTTTTAAAGCAAGGTGGCAGCACCGCGTGGTGGCGTAGCCCTGCCACTTTCTGCTCCGGAGGTAAGTTTCTGGTTTTGCTGTGGACTTGTTCAGCCCATTCAGAGTTCTGGGGATTGCTCGTGGGGTCTCTCAGGTCCCTTTCATTACAGTAACTGGGAAATTAATACGTACACTATCACATAAATAACCAACAAAATATTTTCAATAAGCTTGATAATAATCTACACGAACAAATAAAAGAAAGTACATATTATATAGGAAAAATAATCAATCAGTTTTAACACTCGGGCAACTTATAACGGGTATATACACCTAATCAGCTAGAACTCCACAGATTCACTCTGCCCATTGCAAAGTAATACACTGTTTAATGGCTACAGTTGAACACCGGGTGGATCTGTGCTCGCTCTGCCTCAGAAGAGGTCCTGCAATGCGGTCATCTGCTCAGCAGATGGGGCCTCTGCCAGGACCTCAGGTGCAGCTGCTCCAGAGACTGGGGTTTCTTTTCCCATCAGTCTTTCCTTGGTGCCTGCAGATAATCACACTGTCCCCAAATGCTTCTCCAAAGCAGCTCCACTGTGTTTGTCATGTGGAGTGCCCCTTTTTGGCTGTGCTGTATTGAGCTCTTTGCTGGAGCTCCCACAAAGCAGTGATTTCCCTTTACTTACTTTAGCTCTCCCAGAGACCTTCCCTTGCTCCCCCTTTCCCTGATTCCCTCCCAGTGGGTCCCTGCACCCTGGGAACTAAAGAGTGGGGGTGTGGAGCAGTTTGAAAAAATCCTGCTGCATTAGTAAAGGATACAGAGTGATTCTGGGCTTACGCCCTCGGTAGCAGCCTTCTCAGAGAGCAATTCTTCTGCCAGTAGTCCTCAGAAGCAATTATTCTGGTAGCAGGCCCTCAGAAGCAAAACTTCTCACCGGAGACCTCATCTACTCTCTGCGCAGCCTTCTCAGCAGCTGCTCTTTCCTTTTCTCAGCTTTCCACCGTGGAGTTGCAGCTGTCCAATGCATGCATGCATTCTGCAGCCTTCAGCTCCAAGCTGGTTATCTTGCTGCTATATCTGTGTGTACAGCCTGCTGCAAATCCACTTCGCAACAGTACAAACACCCTGATTGGGCTTGCAAGCCCTGAGCAAACCCTTCAGCACCTTTACACTTGAATCTGGAGGGGATCTGGGATGGAAGTTCAATTAACCGATTTAACCTAAATCAGTTAAGCCTGATACTGCATCCATTCAGGTTTATCTTAAACCAGTTTGGAACATTTTGGAAGTGGTTTACATGCACTGAACTTTTGTTGCATTCAGACCTGAGCTAGTTTCCGATCACTTATACCGGTTTATGTGTAATTTCTTCCCTAGCCCAAGTGACCACATAGCAGCAGTTACCAAGACTTCTGTCCTTTTGCGCAGTTTATTCAAATGCAGAGATTACAAGCATAATCCATGCTTTTGTTTTCTTGTGTTTAGAGTATTACAGTATATTCTCTGTGGGGCTATGCTGTCTTTCTTTCCAGAAACTAAATTATGGTGAACATTTTGTAAAGTATCTGCTCATGAATCCATTATGCTAGTGATCCATAATATATAATGGCTACCTTATCATCCTTTAAAGTCCAAACTAGCTTGGGATCTGCCTACCTCAGAGACTTCCTCTTACACCATAAAATGCAATCAGACCTGCAACAGAACAAGCAGTCAAAAACTGGAGCTGTCTTGAAAATAACCCCTTTGTTTTAGAATTTGCTTCCCCCCTGAATCAGAGGTAATCCCAGTATGCTGAGGACTGGGGACTGTTGGTGTCTTTCTGTGGAATCTGACTGGAAGGAATCTTTGGCTCTCTGGGTGCTTTTATGTTAAGGGATTTTGTTATTTTTGTTGAGGTGTACAACAGGGTACTGAAAACCTACAATGCCTATACTTTGGTGGGTTCAGTCAAAATAAACATACAATGGCCTACTCTGCTACGAAAGTACTGGACAGGGAAATCCCTGTGTTTGCTACTGCCCCTTAGACATTGTATTGACAATGCAGCAAACTGCTTGGCCAACTCAGTTTTTATTATTCAACAGTTTTATCTTCAGCTGGTTAATAACATGCATTAATGAGTTTCCATCCAGCTGTTTTTGAACAAAAATATGGTTACCATAATAAGGATATGTAAATGATGTGAACTATAAAATTCGGGAAAATAGGCAAATTTCAGATGGACTACCCCAAATGAAAAATATCAATCCAGCATTGCTTAAAATATGCCCGTTTCAGTGTAGATTAGTCTGTGTGGATTCTCAAGATAGTATTTTTTTTTAGAAATTTTAATCCATCTTTTTTTATTCAATTAAGTATATAGACTAAAATGCAAGCAAAATACATTATGTCTTTTAAAAATCCTCAGTATCTTGAAATTTGGCCATAATTTTGTTAAATTAATAATCCTTTATCCTATTTGCTTTTTGGTCTGGCATCTTGTGAAATTCATAGGACAGTGTTTTTCAGGTGTAACAAAATTATAAAATCTGCAAGGAATGAATAGGGAGTTGATAGTGGTCATCTTGTCTTACAACATAAGATATTACACAGGGAGGATGAAGAAGGCACCAAGTAATGTGGGGCCCCTGCAAAGTACGCTGGGCAATCTGGTGGTTGCGCCAGAGCAGAAAGTGGAACTCTTTAACCAATTCTTCACGTCTGTTTTCTTGTGCAGGGACCAGGACTTCCCTGCTGTGA
>NW_017728992.1:133516111-133532332 GCF_001723915.1 Gavialis gangeticus | reverse complement strand
CTAGGGGGGACCAGAAGGGTTTAGGGGAGACACTGTTTCCCCTAGCACCCCCTGGCATGACAAGGAACAATGGACACAAATTATTGGAGAGTAGGTTTAGATTAGACATCCGCAAGAACTACTTCACAGTTAGGGCGGCTAGGAGCTGGAACCAACTTCCTAGGGAAGTGGTGCTGGCTCCTACCCTGGGGATCTTTAAGAAGAGGCTTGATGACTACCTGGCTGGACTCATTTGAATCCAGTCTTTTCTCCCGCCCAGGCTGGGGGTCAGACTTGAAGATCTACAAGTTCCCTTCCGACCCTACTTCTATGATTCTATGATTATTTTTCTACTTTTATGATATTTGCAAATGCTTTTGTCTACTGCTTTCCAATATTTTATATACTAGCACCTATAAGTATCACAACAGTGAATAAACTGGGAATAAACATTAGAACTCCTAAAGAAATAGACTCATACAATTCCTTTGGATTCAGTCAGCTAAATTAAAAACATCCCATAGATGCTGAACAGAGTCTTATTTCACCAATAGCTACCGATGATCCTCTGACTAACCAGGAGCATAATGTTTTGCACTGAAGAGTGGAGCCAGCCTTGCGCAAAATTCATGTAGGTGACATTTGCCTTATCAATAAAACTGATATACAGCCTACTAGAGAGTTGCTGAACAAATATTTTCCAGCGATCATCTTTAACACGGCATGTGAAACGCATCTACTCCCTTTCCTTCATGTCAGAATTTTATGGAGTAGCAGTCGCACTGATTGCTTTTTGTAATTTAAAAGGGCACTGCTTCAGGTAGAAAGATGTACCCCTGCAAGCCAAGATCCATTCTGATCTTATAACATCTGCCTAAATTCAGAATATCTACACTGAAATCAACTTGTTACTCCAGATCTACCGTGGTACAAATTACAACACTCTGGTTTTCTGGCATTTATGGAAAAATGTTTAGAGTTTCCTACCTTAGTAAAGCATAAAGAAAAATAGTCACTCCTAAGCATCATAAATCTAGTTGGTTAAAATTCAAGAGAATCCTGAATAATGGGGAGCAGCCATTTATGAACAGGTTATAAAAATAATAATTTGCTAGTGGGACAAAAAAATGAGTGCATCAGCTTTAGCTTGAATCTTAAAACTACAGCTGGCTGGAAAAATGGAATTTTCACTGGAAAAAAGAAATGATGTGAAAATGTTCCTGAGAATTTTTCATAATGTGTGCTTTTCCTCCAATGTTTTTCCCACAATTTCATCTCCCTCTTCACCTCCCTCCCTCCCCCCTATTTTCCTACAATTAATTAAGTAGATTTGAGTGTCTCAGCACAAAAACCCCATAAGATATACCTGGGTGAGTACAAAAATAGTGAGGACACAGCAAAAGAGAGACGGCTTTGGAATAGAGATGCTTGCATCTGAGGTAGAATAAGTTTGGTCGTGCAGGTTAACTGTGAAGTGTAGGCAGATCTACAGAGCTCATGTAGTTGAATCTGAACCCAATGTTAGGTGTTATCCACCTCACCTTCATCCTCACCCTTCACTTAAGCACTTCAGCAGGCCAGACCCAAAATCAAGATAAGAAAGGGCATTATATGTAAGAATATTGGTAGCTGTGATACATTCCCAAGAAGAGAAGGCATGCATTTATATTAGACATTGAAGTAAAAAAAATTTATTAGCCCTGCTTTGTTTCACCCACCCACCCCCTTGTAAAATATGAGTTAGAAAAGATAGCAAGATATTCTTTGTGGAAGCCTCTTGAGACTGGAATTTGCTTCTCTTCCCCACCACTTTGGTCCAGTGATACCTGGATTTGCTGTTCTTCTAGGTACACTCTTAAAACCATATTTTTCTCCCACACCTTTTGGGGAGGTTAAGAATTGGAGGTCTTTATGAATGTACCTGCTGTGGGATGTGTTTAAAATTATCACCCAAATGGTCATTTACTAAAGCAGGATAGATAGTTGGTGATGGAGAACTAGAATATTCTGGTAGTGTGTTATTTAAATTATGTAAATACATCCATAACACCAGAGTGCACACTTGAGATTTGGTAAGTGAATGACAGCACCTCTTCTAGTTGCAATGCCTGTAAGATTTGAATATCTCCTCTTTCTGTATAATGTATCTGCTTTCAGATACTGTATTATGAAAGCACTGCAGTTAGCAAAACTAAATACTTCAATTAATGAAGACTTTAGTGTGTCCTTTCCCAAAGCTTGGAATGCAGTGTTATGAGTCTGTTGCACTAAGACTCCACATAACTTAACAAGGCATTAGCACTGTAATTTTATAACACACTTTCCCAATTAAGCTCTTTAGACCACAGACTTTAACAGCTGTTCACAGCTGCTGAAAAGTGATTTATCATTGTCAGAATTTGTGACCAAAACATTTGAAGGTGCAGGTTTTAGGTGTATTTTGGCAATTTAACATTGATCTGCTTTCATCCATTTTAATACTTGCTCTAGAAAAATAAGTGAAATGGTAGACTAAAGTTCCATTTAGTTTATCAAACTGTGCTTCATTAAAATGTATTTATATTAGCTGTATATCTGTGCTAATATACTATATTTTGGTCTGGGAGTATGTTAATATATTTAAGACTATTATTTCCCCTTGCTGTGAACAAAGTCAAAAAGACTAAAATTATTCTAAACTTTGTACGTGACTTTTCATATATGAAAAAAAAGAAAATTATATTGATGTTGGGAGATTCACAGGCTGGTGAATTATCTCTTTAGAACATATTCATTGGGCATGTTTATTTTTCAAGAAACTTTAGACCATATAAAACTATTGACCATTACCTTACAGGCATCCATAATACTAGTTCATCAGAGGTGAAAAACTGAGGTAACTAAAGATTAAATTATTTGGTATACCTGAAAATCAAGTTAGTATAAGGCTATCCAAGAGAGAGTACAAGATGCCCGTTTAAGCTGCTTCTGGATTGTGCAGCCTCTGAGCTTCAGGGGGGCCCAGTGTTTCCCTCCATTATGGTGGTGCCCCCTCGGGCCAGCCAGCTGAGGTGCTAGCTGCATGGGTGCTGCCCGAGGTCAAAGGCAGCACCCAGCCCAATCCAATGGTGCATGGGGTGCTGGAAGCCTGGGTTTGCTTGGGGAAACTCAGGATTGGTGGGCTTCCAGTGCTATATTCAACATTTCTGCCACCTTCCCACTGCCTGGGACTATCCAGAAATGGGCTGGCTTGCCCCTGAGGGTATGTGGGAAGGTGGCAGGAGGGTGGCTGGGCATGCTGGCAGCTGGAGAAGGTGGAGGGAACAGCACATAGGTCGCTAGAAGCCTACCAAGCCCAAGCTTACCTGAGCATGCCTGGGCTTCCAGCACCCTGTGCTCCATGCCCACCACTTTCTCTGTATTGCTGCAATTTATTACATAACAAATGAAAATACATCAGATGTCTTTTAGTTGCTATGTAACAAAGTAATTTAAATCAAAATATGCTGCCGGATGTGTACAGTGTGATGAAATTGAAATGCAATACACTGCAGCAGGTGTAACACATGACACCATTTTACTGGTAAAAAAAGGGCAATTAAACTGCCTAAAAGGCCAATTTTGTCATGTGTAGAAGCGCTCAAAAGCATTAGCTAAAATGGAATAAAAGTTGGTGAGGGGTCAGAAGTACTGGAAGGTATGTTTTTCCTGTTTTGGAGCTTACCTTGCAATAATTAAAATATATGGAAAAGACAACTGGATGGATTTAGGCATTTGTTAATAAAACTGGGTCGGCAGGCTAACCTTGGTTTAAGTGGTCTGCTCCAGCCCAGCAGGGAGGTGTGCTCCAGTACCCCCTGGCTTCTGGTCTAAGCCACTGCAGGCACATGGCTGCATTTCCAGAATCAAAAGTGAATGTCTGTTCACTTGCTTATTGGTTCAATCTATATAGCTCAGACTAACCTGTGAAGGTTGAATCAAATCAGCCTTGGGCTTTTTGACTGTCTGTACTTAGCCATAGTGTTCCTTCATGCTATTGCTCCTGGGGGGGAAAAACTAAAAAAACAAACTGCACATGACCAATCTTAATCATGTTGCTTAGTGAGTTACTGGTGGGTGCTTGGATAACACAGTGATGAGCATAGTGTATGAACTTGAATTCAGCATGAGCCCCAATATCAGAATGACTGGATTCAGAGTAGAGAGAAGGCACTGAAAGGAGTGCTTCTTTCCAGAAAGTATAGAACGAATCTGTAATGCTTAACCGCCTGTCTTGAGATCACCATTGAGGGAATAAGACATGGCTGTTTGTCCCCATGCCTGGCATTTAGACAAACCAGAGGCTTAGAGCAGTCTTCAGCACCCCAGAAATTGTCCCCAGGTATTTTCCTCATGCTCTAACTTCTGGACTCAGGTATGTGCAGAGTAGAAGCAAGTGGGTGGAACTTCTTTCTCTGACAACAAATTGGTCAGACAGGCAGGTACTATGAACAAATTCTTACTGCTGCATCTATTCAAGACTTCTGAGTGGGCAGCTGTGGATCAACATTTTGAAAGGGAAAGGAAATTTGCAGTACAGAATGCGTATATGAAGCAATGGAAACAGGATAGAGGTCAAATCAAAGAAGACAAAGCAGTGGAGTAAGGGAAGGAAAGGAGAAATACGAGATAAGGTTCTGCTAGCATCTCAGGAATATGGGAGCAGTACTGCAGCATGCTGAAAAGAGATGCTGCTTTAACTACACATCAAGCTCAACAAAAACTTACTCTGTGATGAGGATAAAATTGGTACAATTTTGGCAGATTTGTCTTCTTTCATCTAATTTTAAATAATTGTTTTACTAAATGTAAAAGGTGGACCTATCTTCAAGTTTATGCCCTTTCAATATGCTTGGTTGAAAGTTTAGATAAACTTGTAGAATAGAGTATTAGAATGAAGTTTAATGGTATGAAGTGCAGTCTTGCACTTAGCAACAAAAAAGACTTGGGCTATGAGATCAGGCATCTAGACTAGAGGCAACAGAAAGAGAGGGAGCTGAGCGATTAGAGGATTGTAGAATGAGATGTCACAGCACTGTTTATCTGTGTAAGTCTGAAGTCAGGCAGAAGGTAGGGCAAAGGGGGCCTAACAGGTTCAGAGGCATGACTGGACTGAGAAAAAATGCAGAAGGAAAGAGAAGGAAATGGGATGCTGCTAAGACATGTAATAAGTAGATTGATTAGATCAGTTAAGATGAAGAAGGCAGGAACATGAAAGTAAACAGCTAGACCAGGTAATGGGATAAAACTCCATAGTCTCCCTTCAGACCAAGATTAATACAATCCAGTTTGTGGATTCTTGCTTCTTCTGCAGTTTCACATTCAAATCGTTTATTATAGCTTTGTTGTTTAAGAACAGCTACTCAGAGGTCAGTGATGCATGTCTATGGAGGTTAATGTGTTCTGCTGTGGACTTCTGTGCATTTCTAGACTTGATGTCCATTCATTCTTTCATGTAGGAATTGCCTCATTTGGCCAATCTAGACAGTAAGGGGGTACTGCAAGCAAGTGATGAGCTGCCAACATGATTTGAAAAAAAGAAAAAATGATTGCAGTTTTAGAGTTTAAAAAGCTATTGTAATTTTACAGTGTATTAGATGGGATATATTTAGTAGAGAAAAGCGGGTATTAGTAATGTTATACAAAGCATTCCAAGGAGGATTTTTTGTTTCAAGTGAACTTACGCTCCTATCAGTATTTAGAAAACTAAGATGATCCTGGTGGTCTTGCTTTTTTTGCACAAGGTCATACCAATCACCAAATTTGGAATGAGAAAGAAATATCCCCTTACATCAAATTGGCAAGGACTATGCAGAGCTTTGTCTTTCTCTTTAGTGTAGGGTGTTGTTGCACTTTTCCTAGGATCCTCTAAGCATGTATTAATCAATTACTTCTCTGTCCACTGCAGAGACAGAGCACTGGAAATGCTGCAAGTCTCCTGGTCTGACTTATGGCATGTTATAGGGTGGTCCTAGTGTTTCTTGTTTTGTGTTTCATATTTGTACATCAGGGTTTGTAAATGTGATTTTAAGGGATCCTTCAGTATAGACTTTCCTACAAATGCAGATTAAACTCGTTGGCCTAAGAGGCCTCTTCTAGTTCTATATCCTTATGCTCCTACTATTGTTCCTGTGCTCTAGGTTGAGAACTTCAGAATCCAGCTAATTCTTCACTCTGTGATGTAAATAGGCAAAATAAAAAAAATAAAAAACGTGTTTAGATACCTCTGATTTCAGGGTGTTGTATCTCAAACTTAGTAGAAGTCTACCTTGGATGTAGAATGAATATTCTCTTTCTGAGGCTTCTGTTCTTTTCTGGATTGAAAGGTGTAGGAGGGGATATTTATGAGTAACTTTATGCATGTGAATTCAATGGCACTATTCATCCTTTTGTGAACATTTGCAGTAATGGAGCCTTTGCTTGTGGATTTTGGCCCCTCTTTAAAATCCATAAACAGAGACTCCAATAATGCAGACTCTTACATATATGAGTAACTTTATGCACATGAATAGTTTCATTGAACTTGCATGCATAGGGTAACTTGCATATGTTTGGAGGATCAGGGCCAAAGAACATTGATTATTATATAATGTTAATATTAAATTTAATTTACGGATGAACCACAGTCATAGTCTTAAAATATAGGTCTACTTATGAATTTTCACAAAGTCAGGGGATGTTCTGAATAGGATTTTAGTTCCAGTCTATTTTCTAGTTCAATTAATGTTTTATATGCTTCCTTTGATTGTCTATCCTTGTTTCATTCATCTGACTGAAATGTATGATTCTAATCACTGAACAATACCTGGATTATTCATCTCATCCCTCTATGGTTTAAGAAAACATGAATGTACATACCCCAGTATAATAGGAAGCTCAATTTAGTAACTTTACTACCTTAATGTAATGACCCTTTTCCTCTGAGAACTGGTTTTGAATCCAACCCAAACTAAGGCAGAGGAAACTCATTTTGACTGTAATGGCTACAAGTGTAATGAGATTAGGCTGACAGAATCCTGTTCATTCCTTGCAGCCTAAAATGTATCTGATTTAAAAAAAAGAAAAAAAAACCTCTTTCTCAAGTTTGAGAGGAAAATAGAGAAATAGAGGGACTAAAATGGGACCTGCTTGTAGTTTACCATTTTACCTACAACATAGTATAATTTTTTTTTCCTACATAAAGACTGGCTTTTGTGAAGAATGGCACTGCATAGTTTAGGAGTATCAATTCTAATTCTAAATCTCCAGACAAAGTTGTTCCCCAGCTCAGTAAGCCTAACTAAGCACTCTAATAAACCACACACAATAAAGTGCTGTTGTACAATATATTAACCTAAGGCCATCATCTTTTTCATTTCCTGGTGTTCAGATGTGTTTAGTCAGCTCATCAATTTAGTAGCTTCAACACAGTCTAAGCTTTACCATATAGATTAGAGCAATAACATAAGGATGAATGGTAATTTAGCAAGGGAAGGTTCTCTTGTTTAGTGAGTACTGAGCTTTTAAATACACTACGTGTATCTCTAAAAATTGACTGTAAATTAAGTAAGTGACTGTAATGTACCTGTGGTAATTGTGTTGTAAGATTACTACAAACTTTGAGAGGCATATTATTAGTATGGCAGCCCAGTTTTATGGTGCAGTGAGTCTGTCCTGTAATTATAACTAGCTCTGTTCCTTATAGTTTTCATTATCAGGAGAATGGATTTATCCCATTGTACAGATTTTGTAGATTTTACAACCAGAAGGAGCCATTATGATCATTTAATATACCCTCCTGCATAAGATGAGCTGTAAAGAATTAGTTAATTCTGTATCAGGTTTGTAATTTCTGCTTGTGCTATAGCACATCTTTTAGAAAACTATCTAGTCTTTCAATAAAGACCTCAAGTGAGAGTCAAGCTACCACATGCAGGTAAGTTCTCTAAATGGTTAATGTCACTGTTTTACCATTAATTTGTATACCTTATTTCTAGTCTGAATATTTATTAGCTTCAGTTTCCAACAGTTGGATCTCATGTCTTTTTCCACTACATTAAAAAAGCCACCTACAATCTTAAATCTTTTGGGAAGTGGTTGCATGTAGGCTGTAATCAAGTCGCATCTACTTTTTCTTGGATTATGATTTATGAATATATGCACATTTGGTCATCAGGTTATTGTGCACCTTCTTTCTGGGAACAGAATCTACGATGTTCAACAGCATCTAGCCAGTAAATTAAAGGGACAATTCCAATAGCTCATTCATTTAACCTACAGAACAGGATTGTAAGACCTGCCATACTGGTTCAGACAGAGCAGCCATCAATGGCCTGAAGTAGTCTGATGCACATACTGTATTCATAACAGTGATACATATATGCATTAGCCCTTCACTGGATTGTCCACAAACTCATTTTATGACCTCTCTGTTCCCGCAGTACAATTTTCCCCATGCTTTGGTCTTGAAGAGGTTTACATCTATGCAAAAAGCATGTTTGCATAAGAAACTCAAGAAATAATTTTATTTCCGTGTACTTTATTTCTCTTTATAGTGGAGGAATGAATACTGCCTTCACTAGTCAGTCACTCATTGCATGATTGTGCGTGTGTACACATGTGCACATGCCTGAGCACTCATTGGTATCCCATCTTGTTGTTTTACATAATCTATTTATTTCTGTGCCACTGTTGCCATAGTATCTAGTGACATGCTTCACATATATTAGATGTTGACTAAGTTCCTAGGCCCCTAAACAGACCCAAATTTCTGGGGAGAAACATGTAAAAATTCAAAGGAGATTGAAAACACATTTTTTCATAGGAAGAAACAGCTAAAGTGTTTAATCAGTGAGTTATCCCATGAAACAAATAGGAGTCTTGCTGCACATAGAAAACCTCCAAGCACTAAATACATCAGACTTAAAGCTTATTATTCACAGGTTCAGATTTAACATGTCATGAATCTCCCTAAACTTCCTAACATTCTTGTTTCTGATCTCCTGTGATCAGTGCTGCTTATTAACATGGCCTGTGGTGCACCACAGACACCATTATAAACCTGCTGTTAAATCAATCACTGGGTGGCACCCAAGAGCCAGTTAAGAGATGTATTGAATTGCAGACACTCTCTAATACACATATTTTAACAATTTCCTCCGTCTTCAGTGAAATTATGCTAATATTTTAGTTGAGTTTCCTTAAGTCTGGAACTCAAATTAAGTCTGTCTGTTTCGTTTTTATGATAGTGCTTGAAATCACTTGCAGACAAGGGTTGTTGGACTTTGAGATTTATAGTGGCAATGCCACAAAGGTGAAACACATCCTGAGGAAGAGGAAAGCAATCTGTATAGCCAGTGTTTTCACTGCAGTAAAGTTTATAGCAGTATTAAGGGAATAGTTACAAATCAGTTTGATGGTGTTGATTTCATTGAGAATAAGTATATTTACACTTGCAAGCTTTCTCTTAATAATATTCAGTATGTTTTATACAATGGGGTTAGCGAAGGTTGAATCCAAGCATATTTTGGGAGTGACAGAATCTGTTATTCTTTTTCCCACCCATCCTTCTACTTTACTTTTACAAAATGGTTTTATAATAGCTCCTTAGGGGCTGAGTCAAGGTTCAGCTATTTTACTGAAGCTTGCTGATGATTCTGAAGATGCTGCAGAATCTCTTACATTCAGAGGTCTTGGATTATGCTTCAGAGATGTATAGGATTAAAATATGCATAATTCATGAGTACCATAAGATGCTATTTCCTCTACAGACATTGTCCCACCACTTAACTACCTAGAAAGGTTGGGATCTGGTACTTGATTTCCAAATATAAAGCTTTATAAACAATATAGTTATCATGTCTCTCTCCCTGCTGTCATTTGAATTGTATGTTCAATGTGCCTCACAGACTTTCTATACCTTATGAATTTGTTACCAGTAGAAATATGTGTAAATACAACATTTTTTTAAAGCAAGACTTTAAAACATAAATAGATGACAAGAGTTCTTGGGGATGGGTAAAAGAGATAAGGATTGTCAAATGAACCAGTTTCCTTCTTTAGATACTATTGTTTAGATTTAATGGGAAATATTTGGATTTGGACCACTATTTCCAGGAGTAAACTGTAGGCAGGAATAACAAACCTGGGACAGGCAGAGAAGATGTTTTTGATAATGGATGTTCATAGCAATAGTAGGACAATATTCTAAGGCAGTTGTGATTGAGCATGGCATAGCAACTGAATCAAGTGGAAATAGTCAAATGAAATGCAGCAGTATTAGGGGGTAGTTAAGCATTGCATCAGCATACACAAGTGGCACATGAAGTTGCCTAGACAATGTTAAGTACAAAGGCGCATTTCGTAGAAGGCAGCAGAGATTCAGGACCACCCCTCTTCCCCATACGCATACCTCTTGACTAATATAACCTATCCCTTTTTCCCCTCCAGTCTGTTTTAAAATATACTTGCAGATAAATTTTCTGTATTTTCAATACTTTGTTATACATTTAGCATTAAAAATTTCCACATTGTTTCACACGAAGTCCTTGCTTCACGAGTACCTAAAGCAACCATTCCATACACCTCTCCCTACAAATCATCCTACCCCAACAACTTTTCTCTCCATCTCTCCCTTTGCTTTCTACATTCATACCTAACTTTGTTTCACATTTTAGATTGCTTTATATACTTATAACAGACTTTGAATTAACATTTCCCTTTAGGCATGGGCAGATCTAGAATTTTGAAAAAGGGGGTGCAGATAGTGAGGTGCATAGTCACATATAAAACAACTTATATTTTTCTCCAGGTAAAAAGAAACTAGAAGCTTTATAAATATTCTAGGGGCCTAGGGCTGTATTATTCATTTGAAAATTGAATAAAAAACAAATACAAATTCATTGGAATGAGTAAAAAATAAAAATTTACCATGCTTTGAAATAGGAGTTTCATTACCAGGAGCAGTTTAACAAACAGCAGAATTGCACAACAAAGGGGTGCTTGATTGGGGGAACATTAAGACCATTAAAAAGAAGAGAGGGTTGTTAGCACCCATGCAATGAAGAGTTTAGAAGGGATAAAGTAGATTATAATAAGCCATGAAATCAGTTGACTCCCTCAGCAATGCCTGACTAAAAATACTGCTGCCACTGCCAAGCAGTTGATTTTAAACATTAGGTAGACCAGGCTTACTGTCCCCAAGTACAGGCTCTGCAGCTGTTCAGACTGCACAGAGATGGATTCCTGTATTGCACCAAAGCAATGATCTGTCACAATTTGGCCCTAAATATTGAAAATAAATGTATTCATGGGTAAAATTGTGGCAGGCCCCTTTTTACCTTAAGAAAATTCTACTTTAAGGTATTGACATGTTGTGCTATAGAGCATGTTTATGTAATTTACTTTGTCTACACACAAATTGTTGTATATTGGGTTAAGACAGATACACATAGAGTATAATAGGTCATATCAATATCTTAAGAATCTAAGATGCTATAGAGATGAAAATAGATTTTCTTTTAAATAAAACCAGGGTTACATAACTGATAAAATGGTACTCATTATTATTTTTAGAAAGGGATCTCATTCATTTATTTTTTTTGAAGTTACAGTGGATTTTACTATTTAAAATATTTGAGTGAAACTCTTGCAGGGACTCTGCATAATTTAAACCATTTTCTCTGGATGAACTCAAAATATCACTCCTCCTTCCTAATCTGAAATATTTCTATAAAGCAAAATGGTTCCATCTTGATAGCCACTTTTCTTAAAAAGAAAAACAATTGCCCTATTCAGTTAATCATTTTTATAACATTAATTGTTCGATATTTCTAGTTTCCTCACGGCAAAGTATGCCCATTCTTGGAAATAGGAAATGAATCTAAATCACTTCTTGGCCGAGTGCTTTCCTTAGACTATCATTTAATAATATCATAATCTAACTACTTCATATTCGTTTCCTTACTCCTGTACCCACTCATTCACAAATTTTGTCATTCATAAGGGTGTAAGGTTGAATGAAACTTTTGGTCCTCTAGGTCTTTCTATATAACACTTCCCCTTCTCTTGACTCTCATATTACAAAAATGGAGTGAAAGAAAAAGAGTAATAATATGCAGTAACTTACATTTTGTGGAAATATGAACAAGGTGCCATCCAAGACATGCCACAAGTCTGCGAAAGAAAATAATCCACTAGGGCAGTGGGGGCCAAAATGTCTGGCAGTTGTATCACAAATTAGTCCCACACAATCCCTAGGTGCCACTCCAATCCTTTTCCCATTCCCAATTAGTTACTCTGCTTTCTGCTCCCTGCCCTGTGTTCTCTGCTGCTTTGGTTCTACTCCCTGCCCTATGCTTCTTGTCTAACTGGCTACCCTGTTTCCTGCTTCCTATCCTATCTAACACTGAGTTGCCTGTACCCTCCCCAGTCTTCCATGTGCCATCTACAGGATGCCCATGCCCCTTGTGAGGTGCAAGCTGCAAGATGACCACTCTTGTGCTGGGGCATGTGCCTTACACTAGTACAACTGAGCTAGAATCAAGCCAGTAAATTCCATCTAACCCTGTGTGTTTATGATGCTCTTCCTAGCTAAGAGTATCCAAATGTTTTTATTCTCATTCACTGACACTGTTACTAATCTGGTATGTATACTATTGAGGGGTGTTTCCCAAGTCAAAATTTGTGATGTATTTGGTCTCATGAAAGATTTTTCTTTCACATATAACTTGGTTCTCACATACACAATTTGGGAATTCCATTAAAGTTAGTGCAGCTCTATTAGGGCCTTGTTACACATTGCACTTTGATCTGCTCAAATGCTGATCAGTGCTAGTGTTAGCTTGGGATTGAAGCAGTCACACCTTAAGGCTAAAAACCTTCTCTGTCTGCCACCTGCACAACTGTGACTTGCTACTAGAGGTCTGGCAAGCAGGGACCTAACTAGAAACTACAGCTGTGAGTTGCCATGTCAGGGTTGGTGAGCCAGAACAGGCTTCTAGCCCTGCGTTAAGTAGAGCTCTGTTGGAGACATAGGCTGGGGGGTGGGGGAAAACATGAAACTGAGAAGTAAAGAGTTAATGGGATGATGGTGGGTAATGAAATAGGAGGTGGAAAGGAAATGGGGATGGGGAATAGGTGGTGAAATGAAGAAATTCAGCTGCTGAAAGATAAAATAAAATGAAGTTAAAAAAAGAATTTAAAAAGAAATAAGGAGGAAAACATTTAAATTGGGCTCATGTTTTAATATATTCAGATTGAGATTGGGATTGGGGTGTTGTGGGTGCTGGTCATGCTCCCCAGTGTGGCTGGGAGGTGGAGCAGTGAGGGAAGGTACTTTTGGGGGAGCAATTCTGCCCCAGGAAGGAAACTCCAGGTCACTGGGACGCAATCTGGTGACTTGGCTTGGTGCCAGAACTCCCCCCTGGCCAGTAGAGTTCAGGGGATGGAAAGTTTATCCACACAAAACAGAGGAGTGGGAGAGGGGACATTGCATCTTGGGATGGTGAAGGACTGCAGCTTGGGCCACTCATCTGTGGGGAGTGGCCACACATTAATGGAACATGAGCTGAGTAACACGGATCAGAGAGAAACCTGCCCAGGAATGGCATAACTTTAAATCACCTAAAGTGTGCTTAGAACTAATTTCAGGTGTTAATGGGCACTTTTACACATGCTCCAGGGGTGGGGAGTGGCCTTAGTGTCTCATGCATCAGTGTCTCCCCTCTTCAAAATGGTGGTGGGGGTGCTTGAAGTGAAGCTTGTTCAATGAGCTTTAGTTCAAGCACCCCCACTGCCATTTTGAAATGTGGGGACACTGAAATTATGAAACTATGATACACAAGATGTGGGAGGCTGCTGGAGCACAGTAATTACCACACTCCAGCAGACTCAATTAATCAAGTCTGCTCCAACATGCTGCAATTACAGTGCAACAAGGCATCCTCTGTGCTTGAGTATTGGCACCCAATGTGTGGACAGTATAGGGGTTAAGAGCTCCAGAAGCCACCTAAAATTAATGTGTAACAAGGCCCTTAATGTAAAACCAGAGTGAGTAAAGAATTAATGCCTTGGTCCTCAGTCAGAGCACCTACATGAGATGCTATTGCACATATATTTAGTACTTGTATTAGCAAGTACTAAATAAATGTGCAGTAACCAGAGTTACTATGCAGTAGCACCAGCAAGTGTCTTTTACGTGATGCTACTGCACAGTAGCTTAATAGTACTGCACAGTAGTGTGTAAGCCTATCTGTACTGTGATGCACTACTGTGCAGTATTTTTTGGCTACTGTGCAGTTAGCATCTTGTGTAGATGCGCCCAGTGAGTCTTCCAATAAGTTTACATAATGGGTGAGGCCTATTGCTATTAGTTAGTCAGGGAAATGAGAAGCTAAAGTTAAGGATGTGCAAATTTTGCTTAACTCCTGCATGGAAATGCCACTTATTACGTTTTGTGATCTAACTGGCCAAATGTATGTGAAAATACTTTGTTTGCACATACACATTTGGCAGGATGGGTTAGGCATGTGTAAATATTTGTGCGCGGATAACTTTGAAATCTGACCCTCAGCTGAGCCTGCTGGGTCTATACTATCAGATCCCAATAGGCCAGATCTCCTACTCAGGTAATTTAATGTGCCAGTTGCCAGCTGTTGAGAATGTGGCCCAGTTTCTTCATGCAGACATGATCTTAAATGAGAGCTGAGTAACACCTTGATGACACAAAATTAGATCCTAAGGATAGCCTTAATTTTTTTTAAAAAGACAACTATCGTTAGCTACAGAGTGTAAGCCGTAATATGTTTCTATTTCCATTTTTTCCCCTTAAAATAATTTTTTGATGTCAGGATGAGGAGTGGAGGGAGCAACAAGGCTTGTTGTTGCCTGGAAAATCTCTAACCCATTCCCTTCCTTATGATTTCTGATTCTCCCCTGGTTTCTGTCTCTTCCACTCTAGCTCCTTTATCCCTTTCTCCCATGACAAATTCCCATGCTACCAACCTCCAGCCTAGTCTCATTTCTGGGCTTGCTTTCAGACTGCAAAGGAGCTGTAAAATCTGGAAATTTACTCTCCATGAGTGACTGGTGCCTCCTAAATTTGTTTTAAATGCACAAACTGTACTGAAACATTTAAGTGTTTCAGTACAGGAGTGTACCTGGAGCTTGGGATTGGCATTTATGTTATAAAATGGAAAGGAAATGATTGAATTAAAAATAAATCTATATTCTTAATTAAGGTACAGTACAATAATTTCAACTAGTGGAAACATGTAAGGGAAAACTCAGAAAATTTAAAAAACTTCATACTCAGGAATATATGCCCTGAATATTGAACTCTTCCATCAAGTTCTTCACAACCTGCTTAGAATCATTACTGACTTTTCTATTATAAGAACATCTTCAAAATTATTTTAGGTGTTATTTTGTAGGCGATGATGTGTGGGGAGGACTTCTGAAAGAAGTATTACCTAGTTACCAAATGACCTAGTTTATTATTTTCTTACAAAGGACAGAAAGCTGTGTTTTGAAGATTTTCCAGCATCATCTCTCTGTGTTGTCACTGGTTAGTCATTTTTTCCAATTACAGAGACATTACTCTTTTAAGTATCCATTAAAGCAAGATTTGTGTAATGTTCTTAAATTATGGTATTTGTGAAGTTTATTTTAAACAAAAAGAAGTTACAATTAGTACATAGTATGGTCAATAAATCTCAGAGAAATATAAAAAGTGTAATCAAACACACAAATACAGAGGAAAAGTATCAGGGGGGTGTTATTTTCCAACTGCAAGAAACATGATGCATATGCACTTATTTCTCCTTTTGACTCTATATGACCTATTTATATGAAGTTAGAAAGAGCCAGGCATTTTGTGGTTTAATGAGAGGCTTTTATATGTCACTTCTCAATGAACAACCCACAGTTATAAGAATTGCAGCCACAAGGCAGGTTATTGATGACTCTCTTAAAGAATGAAGAAGTGCTTGTCCGTTCTCTTTAATTTTGTGCTTTGCCACTGCCTAACTTCAAGTCACTGAAATCTTTACAAATAGGAGTGTTCTTAGCTACCCATTCAGTTTTAGGAGAATACTTTTGGCCAGGTACAGGCATTACACTTTTACCAGTATAAGTGATCGGAAACTATTCTATGCCTGTAACAGAACAGAAGTCCAGCACGCATAGACTGCTTTAAAAATAGCGCAACCTGGTCTAAGATGTGCAAGCCCCCCCCCACCTGCTCTC
>NW_017728992.1:133506819-133516008 GCF_001723915.1 Gavialis gangeticus | reverse complement strand
TAAAAATAGCGCAACCTGGTCTAAGATGTGCAAGCCCCCCCCCACACACACACACACGCACACACATACACTCTAAAGGGAGAATGTGTGTTCTGTTCACTACTGATCTAAAATAAACTACACCACTTACAGAAGACCATGTAATTTAGATTGACTCTGCCTTAGGTTTTTTGAATGCCTGTGCCTAGCCTTTAAGACATTCATTAAATACCGCTTCCATATTGTGAACGTGAATTTCTCCTACCTCTAACCTACACAAAGCTGAATTTTCGGAGGATTTTATCAGAGGTGACAAATTTAAATGCCGGCTCAAAGCCAGTTAGTGTAATGGAAGTTCTGATTGCTAGTTAAATCCTGTATTTCATATAAGCAAGGTGCAACATTTAACAAAAGGTGGCTCCTTACTCACGTTTAGAGAAAGTTAATGGAGAGTAATTTTTCAAAAGATGATACTCTGTGGAAGGAAATATCACCTCCCTAAAGATGGGCATGCTTTGTTATACAACTCTGTAAAGTTTTCTTTCCAATGAGATGTTATTCTTTTTCTAATTGTATGAAAAACCAGTCATAGAGCCTCATCTCTGTAGAAAAATGTTGTTCCATCTCTGACACGTGCTCCTTTCTCTCTCAGCTGCACAAAGCCCTCCCATTGGAGCCAGCAGGCCATAAAAAATTTAGCAAAGCTTTTCTGGGTTCCTCTCCCAGACCAACAGCAAGACAATCTAATTTAATAGGCTGCTCAAGTTGCTATTTCCTTCCCAGCTATGTAACACCCTTTAATGCCACTGCAGTCTAGGGAACAATTTGTAGCATGAGTTGTCCAGATTACTCTCCCAGAGTTGAGGTCTTCATTCCTTCGGACTTTAGCTGGGTGAAATTCCATCTAACTCTGATCTGTGAGTTTTGTCCAAGGAAGAACCAAGTAAAAACAGAGAGGCAGATTGTGCCTTAAAGCCACAATCTGAAGTAGAAGGCAATTCATGCACACTTCTATAAAAGATTTTTACTCTTGTAAAATGAAACCGTCTTCGATCAGGCCAGTGCATAAGCTATAACAGAAAAAAGCCCCAGGCTCAGAAACGCAACCATGACTGACTCTTACACAGGATATGCATACAGAAGAAGCACCCTCTCTTCCTCCCCATTCCTTCCATGTATCTGAAAGCAATCACATTTCTAAAGTAAGGGTGTCTGGCCTGCAGGCTGGATGTGGGCTGTAGAGCTCCCATAGGGGCCCAGGTATTCAGGGTGGGGGTACAGAACCCCACCGGGGATGTGTCTGTGGTAGGGGACAGACAAGGACTGCGTTAACCAACCCCTGAGCTGCTGCGGCTGCTCAACCCCTCAACTCTGCAGTGTCTAGATCCAGTCCACAAGGAGAGGTGAGTTTGCCCCTGTTCTAGAGTATTCAGAGTTGTTCGTTGTCACCAACACTCTCTGACCCAAGAAGCTGGCATACTGAACAATCAAATATTATAGAGACTCCAAATACATGGACGATTCAGTGTGGTCCTATGGTTCAGCCAGAATTCTCATTGAATTTAGTGGGTTTTGAGAGGGACCTTAAGGACATGCTTTGTTTTATTTTAAATGATGTCAGTCAGGAAAGAATTTTCAATAAGGTAAATTTAACCCTGGTTGGATTTGTGGAGGAAGTGACTGTTAAGGAGTGATCTGGGGTAAAATACGGTACACACAATCTGGCATAAGAGAAATTTGGAAAGCAGGGTTCACTGTCCCGTTTATCAGGCCAATACATTTTTATTTAAATATTCTCAGCTATTTGCTAAAAAAAATTGCTCAGTGTCTACTAGTTGTCTGATATCTGGGCATTTATAATGCACCAGTAGATGGAGGAACTTGATATAATGATCAAGCTGGGACAGACAAACTTGAATTCCAATAAAATATGAAAATATTTTATTTGTTATACTTCATTATACTTACACTTTATTACTTCATTTATAAGCCAAATTTTTGCTCCTGATTCATGCATACAGCTCCCATTAGCTCCAGGGGACTTGTAAGTAGTAGTGTAAGGGCAAAATCTGGCCCTGTGTTGTTATATGCTATTTAATAATAATAAAAAAAAAGTGATAGAAGAAAGGTTTATGATACCTTAGGCAAAACATGGCTACTAGACAGTGCCTTGGTTCTGCAAGTTAAATTCTGTATTGAATTATTTTCTGTGTTTGAAACTAAGAGCAGCCTGAAAAGACACAATCAGAGCAGCAACACGATTAAAAATATTATCCACTTTAGATCTACTTAAACCTGTCATATTCCATAAACATAGTAGAGAAAGAACAGCTAAGAAATGTAAACAGTTCTGCAGTAAATTTATATTAGTCCAAACAGCTACTTTGGATGAGGTCAGTAGTGTGCAGTTTCCATTTAAGAGAGCCATCCAGACTTAACAGGGGATATTATACGCATATTGGATCCTTCAAAGAAAGATAAAACATGGTTGACAGGCATTTTAAACAAATACTAGATTGTCAGCTAATCCTTATAACTGCATGTAAGGTATTTATTGTAAACCAGGGATCACTCTGGTTCATATAGTTTATACCTTATTTGATATTAGTGTTTTTAATTCCCAAGTAGCTCCGAAACATATACTGTACAGTATATGTATTACTTATCCGAATAAGCATCTGTATCAATTTTTGACTAGGAAATATATCATTGATTTAAGTCCGTTGTGAATAGTGGGTGGTCAAACAAACAGCTTGATGGCATTAATGCATTGGAAATTAAACTGTGGATAACAATCAGTCATAAACATGCTGAGCCAAATTCTGCCCTCCCTTGCTTTGGTATAAATCTGAAGTAGCTCCACTGATTTAAATGGTGTTACTTTTATTCTTATCAGTACAAATGAGAACAGAAATGCAATTCTGGGTTTAACATAAGCAAACAAAAATTCTATTATTTACTTTCCTGCTTTCTAATGACCTCCACCACTAGGTATTCCCAAACAGTGCTGCCCTAGCCCATAGAAAATGAAGTGCTTTGCTGTGTAGTGTCTTCCCACAAATGGATAATATGTCTATGCTACTCCTTCTGTGTGTGCATTGGGTCCTGTGGCAATAGAAATAATGTGGCTATGTTACATGCAGTGGGACAAAAATGAGGGGACCATGCAGAGATGAGTATCCTCTACCAACTGTGCTACAGAAGCACAGAGGGCCTCAGAATAGGAAGAGCAGTGTATGATTTTGTAGCTGTCTAAAACCATCTCCTTGTCTCTAAGCAGGGCAATGGTGCAAGAGTAAAGGGAGGGAAATAAGTTGTTGGAGCCTCACCTCAGGACATAAAACAGCTGGATCACATCTTTGGAATTTTCAGCCTCTGGAAATGGTAGCAGAATCTGTCTCATCCATTTGTTTCTTTTTATAAAATGGGCATAAGAATATCTCAGGGTATGGGTATAGTTGTTAAATTTAAAGCCTTTTACTTCAGTGCAGAGGGTCTGTCCAGCCCAGCATTTTCCTGTGAAGCACTGAATAGTGTTCATCCATTAGGATTTAACTGAGCGATCACTTGGAGGTGATCCATTTTATGTCATTACAAGAAGTTAGCGGACCTTGTTCTCTCTGTTCTCTCTCTTTGAGATTGCAACATGACCACTGATTCTCTCTAAAGTGCTTAGTAATTTGAAGAATTGTCTAATTATGTGAATTTCATCTTGCATTAGCTTCAGGAATGAAAAAGTGTGTGCTTTGAATTGTGTTTCCAAGTGATTAGTTGCCTCAGTTACTGAGTAGTTGTCTTTTCATGTTTCATTAACAAATATTTATGTTCTGTAAATACTACCTCAGACTCTTCCCCAGTCCTACAATATCGCTGCTTTAGTACAAAATCTAAAGCCCATCAGTACTTAAATCTATTTTCTACTGAATGCAAAGTAAATAGAATAGGCATTTTAAAAGATTGTTTGAGAGATTAGGTTACTCAGTTGGAGGGTTTTATTCTACCTTCCTAGCTTCCTCATGAACACTTTTATTTGAAATTTCAAGGACAATGTTCCACTTTCATAGCAGTCATGGGCATATGCTCCGTGAACCACTCAACATTTCTTTATATGGCTCCACTCCCTCTCTCCCCTTGGCTGCTGCTGCCCTCCCTGGGACCCCGCCAAACTTGGTTTGGGGGCAGAGTCCCCTGAGCTCACAGGGCGGCTGGATAATGTGGCAGGAGTGCTAGGAGGGTCTGAAGAGGGAGGGGCACTGGTGGCAGGGGCACCCCTCTCATCAGTGGGACCACGGATGCTCTCTCCTCCTGGCCCATGGGACACTCATGATGCAAGTGCCCTGAGGTGCGGCACCAGAAGCACTGCAGGTCCCCCACTGTATAGAAAACCCTCACCAGGGCCCCCTGGAAAGGAGTAATCTTGGGTAAAATATGGCACACACAATCTGGCATAAGAGAAATCTGGAAGGCAGGGTTCACTGCCTAGAGTATCAGACTGATAATTTTTTTTAAATGTTCTCAGCTATTTGCTAAAAAAAATTGCTCGGTGTCTGATAGTTGTCTGATATCTTGGCATTTTTAATGCACCAGTAGATGTAGGATCTTGATATAATGATCAAGCTGGGACAGACAAACTTGAATTCCAATAAAATATGAAATTATTTTATTTATTTCAGTTGCTATACTTTGTTATACTTGCACTTTATTACTTCATTTATAAGCCAAATTTTTGCTTCTGATTCATGCATACAGCTCCCATTAGCTCCAAGTGACTTGTAAGTAGTAGTGTAAGGGCAAAATCTGGCCATGTGTTGTTATACGCTATTTAATAATAATACAAAAAAGAGATAGAAGAAAGGTTTATAATACCTTAGATGAAACATGGCTACTAGACAATGCCTTGGTTCTGCAAGTTAAATACTGTATTGCATTATAAGAGCAGCCTGAAAAGATACAGTTAGAGCAGCAACACGTGCAGACCCCCCAGGGTTCTAGCTCTGCCCTATCATCTTGCAAGGGAACCCCACCCTCACCCTTACCTCACCCCCGTCCCAAGTGACTGCAGAGCTCTCCCAATCCCAGGCAGAGTCGAGGGTCTTAGCAGGCACTGGCGGGGGAAGGCAAGGGGTCCAAAAGCTGCAATGCCAGAATCTGTAGGCAGGCCTGCAGTTTCGTAGACACCCTCTGTACATATGGGATGGCCCTGCACAAGCCGGTGAACCCCACACCGGGCGTTGAGATGCATGAGGCCCCTACTGAACCATCTACTCCACCCTCCCAGCCATGAGGTCATTTAAGATCATGACCCTCATTGTCCACAGTTGCAAGAAGGGTCTCCAGAGATGTCCGGTGCTCTCCTTCCTTCAGGAGTAGGGGTACCCCATGGTATTCTTGCAGGAAACCCTGATGACTCCAGCCAACAAGCCTAATTGGTGGCTGGAGTGGGGAGTCAGGGTCTTTTTTAGTCATCTCTCGGCCACCTCTTGTGGGGTGGCCACCCTGGTCTCCCCACACCTGCAGCTGGAGGTTCTCCAGGACATCGAGGTGGTGCCAGCCACCTGCTGCACCTCTGGGTCCAGGTGCAGGGGCTGGTCCTGAACCTTCTGAATGTGTATGCCCCTGTGAGCAACTCGGAGTTGGTGGATTTTTTTTTCACCAGCCGGCCACTTACATCGGCACCCTCAGACCTCAAGAGTGCCCAGCCCTTGGTGGGGACTTTAACATCACCCTACATGCATGAGACTGGTCGGGCAGGGAGCAGAACCAGACTGCCATGGGCATCCTCAGGGAGATCCTGACAAGAGTGCTCGCTGGTGGATGTCTGGCATGCCTGTCACCCTCGAGTGATCCAAGCTTCACCCTCTCCACCTAAACCTCCAGAACCTCCTCCTGAGGTTTTGGTTGAATTTCACCCCCCACCTTTTTGTTTTTAGTCACCCCATCCACAGCCCCACCAAGTCCCAGGACCTCCTGGTCAACCTCCTCCTGGCCCTGGCCAGGTGGGCCCTGGACTTAACCAGGAAGGAGGCTCTGGCTGGGAAAGCACCCAAAGACTGTGGGGCTGCTTTCCTCTCACTTGTCCATGCACATTTCCAGGCAGAGCACCACTGAGCAGCATCCACCAGCTCTTTGGATGCCTTTGAGGACTGGTGGTATGGCCTGGGGGCTCTGCTCAGTATCCCCTTCCAAAGAACTTCTTTTCACATTTTGAACCTTTGACCTCTACGTCACTCCTACCCTTTTCTTCCTTAGTTGTTCCACCAAAAAAACAACAACACATTAGTTGTATCTTTCAACCTTTGGCCCCACACAGTGGGAGCTATTAGTTAACTAGGTGGGCCTTAAGGCCCACAATCTCTGGAACATACAAATAGACAGGACCTTCTGGGGATCAATCGGCTCCTTGGACATCTTTGAGGACCGGTGGGTGCAGCCGAGGGGTTCTGCTCGTTGTCCCCCTCAGAAGCACTAATTTTCATGTTTTTACCACTTAGCCCTCACGACACTCCTGTCCTATTTTTTGCCTCTGTTGTCCCAAGAATTTTGTTGTTTCATTCACCCATTATTCCCCATACAGTAGGGGCTCCTTGTTACCCATGTGGGCCTTAAGGCCTACGGTAATTGAATGAAACAAATAGACAAGAGATTCTAGGGCCCGGCCAATTGGTATCCGGAGACACTAGCCCCTTGTGCCAACTGGACTGTTGAGGCAGCCAAAACCTAGAGTTCCCTGCACCCTCTACCCAGTGGAGCAGTCTGGCAGTGGGGGCTGCTGCCTGGATATGACTTGCTGCCACCTGTGACAGCATGTGGCCCCAAGACTGTGCACCTACCAGACCCAGATGGGGACTGCACAGCCACAGCAGAGGCATCTGTACCTCTCAGCCAGCTGCCAGTGGGCCATGGCTGCACAGTTGGTCTTTGTGCAGCACTACTGCCATGTGTGCCCCTGCCCTGCCATCTTGGCAGCTGTCACCTGGAAGATGTTCTCAGTATGGTGGCCTGTTTTGCACTGTCAAAAGGTGTCCTCCTGGCCCCAAATGGCCAGGAGGTCAGCCACCTCATTTGCCCTCCAGTTGGGCCCTGGGTGCCTGCCCTGAGCAGGCTCCTCTGCCTGGGTCCTGCCACTTGCTTCACCAGTAGGAATCCTGCTGTTCCCTATTTAAAAACTGCAAATTCTCTGATTTAAAAAAATCCCGAATTCACTCTTCAAAACACTCCAAAATTCATTTTCATACACAATTAAAACAAAAGACCGCTAATATATATAGGGCTATGTGAAACTTCACCAGTTGTTTTGTTTTGACACTGCTTCAACTCGTTTTGGGCTCAAAACAGCGAAACTGAAATTAAATGCAGGGCTTTGAAACAAAACGAGGGCAGTCAAAACATTTTGAAAGTTTTGAAACTTCGAGTTTCAAAGCTCAAGCTGGGTTTGCCAGCAGAGAAAAGTAAAGTAAGGAGAGGGAGGGGGAGGAGAGGGGAAGGACTGCTGTCATATTGACTGTGTAGCTGGCCAGTGACTGTGATCCTTCCCTGAGGTCCCTTGCAATCCCAGTGCTCTGGGGGAGGGATGGAAAAACAGCATAAAAGACAGCATTGTTTGAACTGGCCTGCTTTCTGCCTTGGGGTCTGACAGTTACTCAGCTGTCTTCCAGAAGCTCAGGAGCATTAGACAACAAAGTCTACTACTACCATTGATTTGATTTCCTACTTGCTAGCCTAGTAAGTGGGATTCCACAATCCCTTTTGCTTTCTTTCTAGACCCTTTTATTTTAATAGTCATTGATTTATTCTTTTCAATTTCATAATTATTTCATAATTATATTGGCCAGTCAGCAACTGGGGGGTGGCCGATCATGCTGACCCGGAAGCGAGAGCAGGGCACCTGGAAGTGCCAGCAGCACTTCTCCTGATACCCCCACTCCCCAGCTGGTGCTCACAGGGGAGGCACTGGCACTCCCACCTGCCCCCCTTGCCCATAGCCTAAGCAGGGAGTGCACCTCCATGCACCCCCTATGCATCACCACTGGATTTATGACACTATAACCTGCCTGCCATCTGACTCCCTGGGTACCTCTCCACTTTTACCTGCTCCACCCCCATTCACCATTCCCCCCCATCCTCCTCCCAGCCTGTCTCTCACTACCTAATGCCTCTATTTACATTTTCACTGATTGTCTTTCTTACATGCATACCAGCCTCTGGATTCTTTCTTTCTTCTTTCTACTATTCATTCCATCCAGGAAGAGTGCACACACCAACTGCAGATGCTTCCTCAGCCTGATGAAGGGTTTTTAAACCCAAAACCTTGCTAAGATATATTTCTCCAACTATTCAGTTGGTTTAATAAAAGATATCAGATTGACCCAAATGACCTTATCTGCTTATGTCCTTAGACCAACATGGCTAAAACCTACACCCCTTAACACACACAAGTGATATGAATTTTGCTTTCAACAGTTTGAGGAGCACTTTCACAGCAACCCCTGCACCTATCTCCTTGAAATTTGGCAGGCTTCATGTCCTCAGAAGGAGCTATCATCCCAGCTACATTCATCCCACTGTGCCTTAACACACCCAAGTGGTATGAGTTTTGCTTTCAGAAACTTGAGGTGCACTTTCACAGAAACCCCTGCACCAATCTCCTTGAAACTTGGCAGGTTTTGTGCCCTCAGAAGAGGCTACCATCCTTGCTGTTTCTATCCAAATCTGCAAAAGAAGAACAAAGTTATAGGTATTGGAGTGATTCCCCATTATACTCTATGGCCAAATCACCAAATCAGCACCGAATCTTCAAATCCGATTCAGTTGAAGCAAATTGGGACAGTGACTCAAATCACTGAATTGAATCACTGTCCCTATGAACCATCGAAATCAAATACTTACCGCTTTGCACAGGCCTACCTACCAGTGTCTCTAGCATCATAATAAAATACATTATAAATATCTATATGCTTTGAAGTTTGCTTTTGGCTTTCTTATCATAGAAAAATTAGAGCTCCCTCTGACCCCTTCCCTAACCAGTATGTGGGGACAGCTGTCCCTGCAGCCACAGGTCTTGTCTGCAGGTCTCATCATGTCTGGCAGCTGGGCATGCTGGATGTGTGATGGGGGTATGTGAGGTTGGCAGGAGTGGGGTGGGAAAAGGTGTGGGTGGGTGTAGGGGAATGTGGGGAGTGTGGGGTTTCCAGGGGGGCGTGGGGGTGGGGT
>NW_017728992.1:133505453-133506416 GCF_001723915.1 Gavialis gangeticus | reverse complement strand
GGAGGGGATGGGGGGACATGGGGGTGTGGGTGGGTATGAGGAAGGATGACAGGTTTATGGGGTGCTGCCACATATGCGCCCCCTCCCACCCTCTGCAGTGCCAACTGGGCCATGCTGGTGGCAGTGCTGCCAGACCCATGGTCTATGCAGGAAGAACCTGGCCTGGCACAGCCCACTAGTGTACCTTTGCATAGGACTGGGTTGCACGGTTCTGGTACCCATGGTCCCTGTCCAAAGGTATGTATTAGCTGGGCAGGCTGGGCCTGGTTGTGTTGGGCTGGCAGGGCCCATTCTCCATGACAGTCAGGTGGTGATGCACCATGGCCCATTGTCGGCACAGCCGCATGGCTGTGCATTGCTGCCTGACCCTCATAGAAAATGGGTCTGGCCAGCCCGATGTGACCCAGCCAGGCCCACCCAGCTAGTGCACACCTTTGGACAGGTGCTGGAGCCGCGCATCCCAGTCCTGTGCAAAGGTGTGCTAGCGGGCTGTGCCATGCCGGGTTGGGTTGGGTCCAGCCAGGCCCATTCTCCCTGCACACACCGCAGGTCTGGCAGCACTGCCACCAGCATGGCCCAACTGGTATTGCAGAGGTTGGAGAGGGGCAAAGGTGTTGTGGCCCACCACACCCTACACCATCCCCTGCTACTCCCCAGACACCCAGCCACACACCCCACACACACCCCCAGAAACCATACAGCCACCCTACCCCCAGTCCCTGCTTACCCAGGACAGTGCCTGGGGTTGGGGCCAGGGCCGGGTCCTGCCGCAGTCTTGGCCCACTTCTGCTTTCCCCGCATGCAAAGGGTGCATGCTGGGGCAACAGAAGCACCATAGAGATGTTCTGGCCAGACTCCAGAGCGTCTCTGGTAGACCCACCGCCACTTTGCCTCAGGGCACGGTCCTGGACCATGTTCTGCCCCACTTCTTTTCCATGGGGTGTTGTGATTTGTTTTTTTTTG
>NW_017728992.1:133501303-133505340 GCF_001723915.1 Gavialis gangeticus | reverse complement strand
TTTTTTTTTGGGGGGGGGGGGTTGATACCTGGATTTCCAGGTATCAAATTTAGAGTTGATGCTGCAAATATGCAGCGTGGGAATCATTTTTTTGTTCCCAACATGCCTCTTGCAGCATCTCAGACTGCTTTGAGATGCAGCAAGAGGCATGTGTGGGCTCGTCTGGATGCACCACTGTGCCTTACTGATCTAAACTATACCACTTACAGAAAACTGCATAACTTAATTCCTCCTCGGGATTTTTGAATGTCTGTACCTAACCTTAATGGTTAAAACAGTTCATTTTTTCCATATAAAGTGTTACCAGCAACTTTAAGTCTATGGGGTCAAGTATATCATAGTTATTTGCGCTCCACCAATAGAATGGGTGGGTGCTGATATGGGGGAGGTATATAAATAAACTCTTGGATGTATATATAGATACTCAGGACATTTTTCAATACCCAACCTATGTACATTGTACTGTATGTGTGGATGGCTCCATACCAAAGCCCCAGGTTCAGACAACCTGATTTCTACAGGGTCTGAATTCTAGACCTGGATTTTATAGTTGGTTCATCTTAATAATCCAAAGCATTGTCCTGGGGCCACATCTGATAGAGCTCAAGTCTGATCATGCAGAGGCAGATTGAGAATGATGTTCAGTAAGTCTCTGGCATGAGCTAAAGCTTTTAATGCCATTTTGTCTTTAATTTTCATGGACATATAAATCATAAGGCCAGAAAGGGCTGTTGTGATTATCTAGTATGACCTTCCATATAACACAGGCCTTAGGATATCCCTGAGTTAATTATTAGGAACCTACTGCAGCCCTTACCATATCTCTTTGTGTTTGTACAAGGAGAAGCACTGTTAACACTGTTACACTGTAAAATATATTGTCAACATTCAAAATAAGAAAATAGTAATATGTAATGGAGTTGGGCACAGAATTAGGAGCCACAAAATCTGGGTCTTTTCTGCAGCTCTGCCCTTGTGACCTTCCTTTGGGAAAGTCACTTAACTTTGATACTCTGGTTTTCCTATCACCCTACATGCATAAAAATGCTTTCTTATATCATAGCTTTAATACTTGTAAAGTCTTTTGAGAACTTAAAAAAGAATGCACCATGGAAATTGAAATTTGGTATTTTTATGTATGCCAATCTTTTTCAAGTAACTCCATTCAACAGATTTCAGATTGAAAGAAGGACTCAACATTTTGAGTCTCAGAAAAATCATGTATACTTATTAGAACTGCAATACCCTCCATTTATTTTCACCTTATTAAGTCTGGTTCACATTTTTCAAAATTGCATAGTGCTACATAAACTTCATACTTCACAGTTCCTCAAGATATCATAGCATCTATTAGAAGTGTTCTTTCAAATTTAGAACATAAAACTAAAATGCTACCAATCTACCCTAATAGCAAAGGCTTTATTTTTTTAAATAAAGACTGTGTTTATATTTGCTTATAACCTTTCCCCCTTTTCCTTTGCTTTGATCTAATAAAGTTAATCCACTGACTTGTACATTTTGGCAATGTATATCATACCTAGCCATGCAGACTATTAGAAGAAACTCTGGACTGAGGAGTAGTGATGATGAACCATTTGGTTTCAAGAGCTAAAATGAATAAAGTTCCATTTGCCAAGGGTGAGTTCTGCTGTTTAATTTTTCCAAAACTTTCTATTCACAAGCACAAACTATGCAAGTACTATATGAAAAAGACAGATTCATATTGTCTTGTGATAAGGCTTCCAATTCAGGTAACAGCACGGAAATAACCCAAGTAGCTACATTTCTCTGCACCTAATTAGCAGGGGTGGGTGAGGCAGAAGGCACTCCTTTGGGATAGCTAATTTGCCATGTACAACCCGTTCCCAGATGGATGAGACGCATAGAATTGTATGACTGACCATAAAAGAGAGATATAGAGAAAGAGAGAGTCAGAGGAAGATCCTTCTGTGTCTCAAGCTGCACAGTAGCTAAAACAAGGCTTTGTTTCTCTTGCTTTGAGGATTACACTCAGAGAATGTCTAGATCGTAAAATGGCAGTACTTTTTTGTTTCAGGCTTTTAAAAAAATAAACTGTAACACATGGGTACTTGAATTCAGGCCAGGCATGCATTGATATAAGACCAATATTACATGTACTGAAGAAGGCAATAAAATTTCCTCTTGTGGTCTTGATCAAACAGATTTTTAGGAGTTTTCTAAGCCATTCAAAGAAAAATAAGTCATCCATGCAGGAGATGTGTCCATTTTTACATATAATTGAACTCTAAAAAGGAAGCTAAATGGACTTTATATCAACACAGCAGAGAAACATAGAAATATGGCCCTCTGGGGACTACTCACATGCTTAAAGGTAAGCATGTGTGCAACTGTTAGCCTGGTTAGGGCCTCAGAGAAGGCAAATAATTATTTGACAGCTAAGGTGATCTCTCCATTCAATGCCTAGATTGAGAATACTAGGCAGAGACAGACTTTAAAATCTATTTTCTATGTAAGCCGCTTTTCCCATTTCTTATCCCAGACACCCATTTTTAGAAGGAGATTCAGGTTGTGTGCTGTGCTTGCTTCTTCCTTCCTGCCTACCCCACCAAAATCAAATCTATGAGGAACAAACAAATGGTTTGTGTTTTAAAATGTACTTTCTGCAGTGCTCCTTTGGGTTTTTCTTTTCCTCTGTGCCCTTTTTCAGGGTCTCTATACATCTTTTCTGTTTCATCCCTACTTTTCTTACTTCTTTTCCTCCTCCTTTCCCCAGGTCTCTCCTAGCTGTAATTCAAAGTCAATGAAGTCAAAGGCAAGTCACACTTGGACCTAGAATGCCTGACAGGCAATAGTACATTTTGGGGTAGGTGACTAGGGCACCAGCCCTGGGTGCCAATTTAGAATTGCAGCACCTCCCTCCCCCTGCCAAGGGACTCTGTCATGGTAATAGCAGCCCCATGCCACAGCAACAGCAGCTGTTGGGGAGCCAGACGGTAATGCCACAACAGCACGTAAGGTCTGTGAGTCCATGGGGCAGGTAAAATTGGCATGCCCCTCAACCCAACTCTGGTTCTTAGCACTCCGCTCCCAGAGTGAAGGAGGTTTTGCACAGGGTGCAACACTTGTTAGCTACACTTTTGCTGAAGGGCTGTAATTAGAGGAAATAAATTAATCTAGCACTTTTTTCCAGTAGGTTTGCCCACTGCTACCATGTGGCTACTAGCACTACATTTTCATAGTTCCATAGATTTCAGTGTTTATTTCATCGTATTCAGCTTGCCTTATTTTTTCCTTTGGTTAATTCAATTTCAACATTACTCTCATAACTTTAGACAGAAAGTGTAAATGTTAGCGTTGGGCTGTTAAGGCAAGCTTGTGAACCTCTCATTGGAGAAGACAAGTGTATGATAATTTGAAGAAAGAGCAATTATTTTAGAGGCTAATGGACTGGTTACCAGAAGCCACAGTACTTACTTCACTTTCAGGGATAATATACTTCCAAGATGACCATTACCTGGGAACAGAAGGCCCCTTTTTCCATGCAGTTTCTCTATAGTTGGAGTAAGTATAAGCATTTCACCTAGAGTTTCCTTAACTGAGTTCCCATTGTTAAGTGTGGTATCTGACTTCTGCCATGTTACATTTAGGACATGATTACCTGGTTTATCATGTCTTAAGTCGTGACCTGGCAACTTGTTCATTCAATTAATGATGTGATAAAAAAAGGAATGAGTGACAAAGTTATTACATAAAATATGTAAAGGCTGTAACTGGTTCCTATCATGCCTTTAATTGAATGTGTGGCCAGGGCTCCATGTGTCTGGAGCACATGGGTATGTGCTCTGGAGCTGGGAACACTGGTCAGCTGATGGAGCTCCCAGCTGTGGTAGCACAGGGTGCCCCCCATGGCTGGGAGCTCCATCAGTGATCAGAGCTCCAAGCTACAGGATGACACCCTGCAACCCTGCAGCTGGGAGCACAGTCAGCTGACTGGAGCGCCCAGCAACAGGTGTATACCATGAACTCCCATGGCTGGGAACTCTATTATCTAACAG
>NW_017728992.1:133491420-133496303 GCF_001723915.1 Gavialis gangeticus | reverse complement strand
TGCCTTTAATTGAATGTGTGGCCAGGGCTCCATGTGTCTGGAGCACATGGGTATGTGCTCTGGAGCTGGGAACACTGGTCAGCTGATGGAGCTCCCAGCTGTGGTAGCACAGGGTGCCCCCCATGGCTGGGAGCTCCATCAGTGATCAGAGCTCCAAGCTACAGGATGACACCCTGCAACCCTGCAGCTGGGAGCACAGTCAGCTGACTGGAGCGCCCAGCAACAGGTGTATACCATGAACTCCCATGGCTGGGAACTCTGTTATCTAACAGGGTGCCCAGCCACACAAATGAAGATTGCTGGAGCAGGGGGAGCTTGGGATGATGATTCTAAGCTCCCCCTCCACCAGCCAAATGGTGTGATGGGATTGGATACTTGATGCCACATTCACAACTCCTGCCATGCATGTGGCATGTCTGGAGGCATGGTTGTTATGATTGCACAACCAATCCCATCATACCTTCTTTTTAGCATCTGTCAGTAGCTTCTGTGTTGTTTTCCTTGGCCTGAAGTAGCCAAAGTCTGTTGATTTTTTAAAACTTGTTACAAGGACCAGTTTCTTCCAAAGAAAGGAGTGACTAGAATTATGGGTGCATCTAGACGTTGCCATACAGTGACGTTGCTATGGCAGTACTAAAGCATGGCACAGTATGGGCAGTTATGGCATCATGTGCAGGCGCATGCTTACATTTCACTGCTACGTCACCATAGTGGTGCTCTATAACCAGGGAGCACATCACTACAGCAACATAGCTGGCAATCATGTGTAGACCTGCATGATTGCTACATTGCCACAGCATGCCATATGGCAACATAGTGTGTCATTACATCACCATAGGGTGTCATGTAGATATGCCCATTGGAGCTAAGGTATTAACAGATTATCAGCTGCCTGCTTTATTTTGTTATGTCAAGGTTGGTTGCTTTAAACTAGATGTATGCTGTTTTCCATTTTGTATAAGATGAGCTTTTCATATGTCTGCATCACCTGCAACTTGATAAAATTACCTATCTTAAGGATTAAGAATAAACAAATAAATACAGGCCTGCCTGCTGATTTCCTTACTTCCTTGACATTTACAGTTCCAATCAGCGGGCATCACATAAAGTGCTCAACTACACTGACTAGCCCTGCCTGCACCAGAGTCAGGAAGTTGATTCAGGGTGCATGCCAGCAGAATTGGCATCATGCACCATTTACCATCTCTGCTGTAGGATATCCCAGAGGGGCCTATGACAGAGTCCAAAAGTACGGTACCGCAGAAATCTATCACAGCATGGCAAGAACTCTTTAGTCTTTCTTCACTTGAACATTTATTCAACTGTTGAATAAGTTCCATGTTAAAAATGCTCCATGTTAAACAGAAATATGTGTCTTAGGGAAAGGAAAAACATTTTATGGTTCCTCATCTGTTTTTACAAATGCATACTTACTCTGGCAAAGATATCCCCTGTCAGTTTAAATGAAAACTGACTAAATGTTACATCAGTTTAAAATTAACTCATTCTGTAGTTAAAATTTATTGTAAAGCAGCTGGTTTTTATTCTTATTTTTTGAGGAAAACATATGGATTATGACAGAGCCTATTAAATATCTTTTGGAGTGTATCTGGGAAGCTGTGTTGCTCAACTCTTTCTGAGTTTTATCACTGAATTTCTGTCTGAACCTACTGGTCTCCTGTTGTCTTCCATTAAGGAGATAGGAGCTGAAAAAATGGAAGACAACTGTGTGACTCTAATGAATGCAACATGTTAAGGACACTTCAAAATTCAAATAACTGAGTTGTGTAGCTTTCTTACCCTTATTTGCATATGACATAACTGCTTCTGCTGTTTGTTGCTCTGACCTCTCTAAATGTTATTTCTGCAGCTGAGGTAGAAGATGCATGAATTGCAGATTATTGACATTCCATTCCCTTGGCTAAACACGGCACTGATGGATGGGCTACTGAACAGCATTATCTCTGTAGCGATTAACGGCCTGGCTTACAAAATAATTTTACTAGATTGCTTACTGTTTCTTAAGTTTATAGAAAGCATTGTGCCCAAAAGCTTGCAAAGAACTTTTTCCCAACTATTTAGTTGGTCTAATAAAAGATATCATATCTACCCAAAGAACCTTGCCTGGAAAGCGTAAGACACTGATTCGTTTAATTGGTATTACAGTAGCACAGTTTTCATACTCAGTGGAGCAGAGAACACCAAGGCAGAACACAGCTGTTATTCTGTAGCAACACTGCACAACAGTTTCAATAGGAGAGTGAGAGAAAGTAACTCCTCCAGCTGAAAAGGAATGGAAGATTTCTAGGCAGGCAGAATGTAATTACCTGACTTGGAGCATGTTCAGGAAATTGTGGTTAATGCCCCTTCTCTTAGAAAAGTGCATGGGATCTTAAGTGACCTCAGTGATCAAGACTTCAAATGTTAAGTCTAATTATTGAGAGATGTACAGTATCTTCAGCTTTTACATGAGGAAGCGAGGAGAAGCAATATTTACGTGTTCTCAAACAAATGCCACCTAACTGGCCAAAGGCTTTGAAAGTTCCACACTGAAAAGGCAAATGCTTTCTTGTTTTGAAGCATGGAGCTTGATTGTAGTGCTTTTTAAGAATTTTTATTTGGTGATAGCTGAGCTGCTAGTTAACAATGCTTTGCTTAGGAAAATGTTGTATTATTTTCACTAAATTACAAAATGATGCATGTAAAATAACAGATTTACAAAATTCAGAAAGATTTTCTCCATTCTTTGCTGTTTCAGAGTCTCCAATGATTTGTTTTTGTCACGCTGCTGTCCAATCGCAGTGCAAGGGACCGGAGCAGCAGGGTTAGAAGGGCCAATTAGCTCTCTATGGGATGGTTACCACGAGTCCAGCTCACGTCGCCTGAAGAGACTGGAGGTGAGGTGATAGTCACAGAGATGGAGAGTAGTTGAAGATAGAAGTTTATTTACTCACAGTGAGCGTTGAGGAGAGAAACGAGATGCAGAGTAGTAGACTGCTAATTACGTCAGGGCCGGCAATGAAGCAGCGTTCAGCGGTTGCTAATTGCAAACGGGAGGCGGAAGCTAGGTGATCAGGCTAGCGTCCCTTGTGATAATCGAAGCGGGTGATAAACGACCTCGCTTGGGTGCGGCTGTGCTCTCCCTTATATCGCTTGGGTGACGCACTCAACGGTGAGCTGGCTGTTTTCACTTATCACCTCTCAGGGTTCTTTGTCCCGGCCTTATTTGGCATTGCAGACTAGCTGACCTCACCTATGTTGGTGACGCTCTGATAACGAAAATAATGGTATGACAGCGTTTGTTTTACCCTTTTGTGATGGTTGCGGGGAAGAAGCGTGGGGCTCGCCATCTTGGTGCCTTGCGCATTGATGCCACCATTATGGTGTGCGTGTGACAGTTTTAGTATTTGGCACTTCAAGGTTGGATCCTGTAAATTCATATGCACACGATTATGGAATGTGTGAGTATTCCTGGCTTGTGTGTATATGCAAGTATACAAAAATAAGCACCCTGTAAGAGTTTGTAGGAATGGAACCTAAAGTTGTACTCATCTCCCTGACTTTAAGTCTATGTTGTCAAATTTTGTTCCTATATATATGGAGTTAACACAGCCATAGGATAGTAAACTGTACCCTATTATCAGTTAACCAATCCTGATTCTGTAATGGGGATTCAGGTGCTAAGGTGTATACTACTGCAGAATCTGACAGTAGTTTCTTACTGTAGTACCATTCATCACAAGTTTAACTGAGGGCAACAAAGGCGTAATTTGGCACCATAACTGAAACTTAATAAGTACATCTGTCCATCTATCTGTTACATTTCTTAATAATGGCACTGCATAGGTATGTGCAAGTAAAAACCTGATTGGAAGACAATGAACTTCAAATGTATCTAGTGTAAATGGGTGCAACTTATTGATTTCAAAACATGCTAAAAACATGCTAAAAAGGTATAATGGGGGCAGAATTTGCATGCCCCCCCGCAATCCAGTATCTCTGTTACAGGTGGTGTTACGAAAGCTAGGAATAACATATGTTGAGTTCTGCATCCTTATTTATTTGCCACACTGGCAGTTAAAAGGTCAGTTCTTGTAAACTGAGCACTTTTACTTTGGAGGCTACAGAGAAACAATAACCATACCATTTTCTGAGCACAGTGTTACTTTCCAAATGTCAGTCTGTTGATGGAACTGCAGTTGTTAGTTCAAATTGCCTTTTGTGGAAGAGATTAGAAAAGTGTGAAATACTGTATTTAAAATGAAATTAGGGACAGCCATTATTTGCTTATTGTTGAGTTTGCTTGCATCCTCAAGCATGCAATCTTAGCTAAAGATTTCAGCTCATTGCCTTGTCAACCTCTGTTCTTCACACTAATTACATGCCTGTAAGTTGAACTGAAGGTACAGATCAGACTATGGTATCTCTAGCTGATAAATGTAACTAATTTTATGATCACAAAAAGCACCATGCTTCTCAGGGGCAAAACAGTAAATTTGGGAAATTTACACCTGAAAGTGTGACTACATGCACATTATTTTAGAGCTGGAAATTTGTCATTAATTTAATGGAAAACTATTAAAAAGGAAGCTTTAGAAGGGACATAAAAGGTGGGATTTTGTACTTAAGGAAGTGGAACTGGCCTATAAAATGGGTATAGCTGAAGAAAAGGGAAGGGTAAGATTATAAACCTATACTGGATTGAAACTTCTGCACACCAAAAAGAAGTCTATAAAGCCTAACTTTATATTAAGTTAATATTTATGTTGTTTCATATTTAACTACACTCTGGTGAAAAGAAGTTACTGCTTTGTACTGCTGAATGGAATGTTCATTGTCCCAAGAGATTCTAGAAGTTTAAATTATTCTTTGAGGTTCTTTAA
>NW_017728992.1:133473463-133486420 GCF_001723915.1 Gavialis gangeticus | reverse complement strand
CACCAAAAAGAAGTCTATAAAGCCTAACTTTATATTAAGTTAATATTTATGTTGTTTCATATTTAACTACACTCTGGTGAAAAGAAGTTACTGCTTTGTACTGCTGAATGGAATGTTCATTGTCCCAAGAGATTCTAGAAGTTTAAATTATTCTTTGAGGTTCTTTAACGTGGTCACCTTATTTATTAGAAGTCTGTATTCAAGTAGTTTCTACTATGGTATTACCTCCTGCCAATGGGTCTGTATCGTGGAGAAACATGGTAGTTGATGGCCATTTGTCCAGACTACCTGATCAATGAAATATTTAATATAGAATAAATATAAACTCTGCAACCTCCTGGCCTCTGGAGAGGCTTGGAGGAGGAAGGGTCAAGATAAGATCCAGGTTAGAACTGGCCCAGCCTCTGCATTGTCCTCACTAGACAACTTTCTTCCCTATGACACATAGTTGAAGTGGGACAACACTATTTTACCATCCCTAATAAATAACTGGCCAGATGCACAAGTGCAAAAATATTTTTATAGAAAAATGTATATTTTCATAGAAAGCCTCAGATCTTCTGGGCAGTGAACCAATATTAAAGATTGAGCACTTACTGGTTGTTTTTGCAATCACAAGTATGCAGCAGTAGTTCACATTCTGCCTTCCTGCATTAAAATGTGGAAGCATCATGGTTGCCTACCATTACTATAGAATATGTTAGTATTTTATTTGGTTTCACTGCCATATATATTGAAGTATGATTCCTATAATTCATGCTAACTAGTTTCTAAAATTGTTCTTAAATAAGTATTCTCTGTTTAATAAAGATGTTAGATGTGCAGATGTTAGATTTAGTTCAACCTAACTAGGGTTAGGTTGATCTAAATGCCCTCTATGCAGACAGTTGTGGGGTTTAAATTGGACCAAAAATGGTGGGTCTGATTTAAGTTAGTTCACTTGAGTATATGAGGATCAGGAATTGGGTAACCTGATCCAGTGAAAGTCTGCATAGATTCAGAGTACAGCCTTGGGGCTGGGAAAGCCCAACTGCTTGCTCCAGCCCCAGGGCTGTGCTTTTCTTAACCCCACCCCCACCACCATTTTAAGACCCCAGCCCCTCCACCCCTAAATGAACAGCCCACCTTGCAGACCTACCAACCCCAGACACAGACTTGCTATCTTTTCTGATCCCACAAACCCCTCCTCAGACCTGCATATAGATAGGCCAGCATAATTGTAATGATAAGGAGATTTGCTGTCTGCCTGGAGCTCAGATTCGGGATGTCATGGCGATGATCCTGAACCTCGTCTGGCCCTCTGATCACTACCCCTTGGTCCTCATCTATGTGGGCACTAATGATGCACCCGGGAGTAGTCTGGACTGCATCATGAGAGACTACAAGGCTCTGGGGGCCAAACTTAGGGAGACAGGAACACAGGTGGTTTTCTCATCTGTTCTTCCGGTGAGCAGGCATGGACAGTGCCATGAGGCCTGCATCGGAGACGTCAACCGGCAGCTTTGGAGCTAGTGTTACCAGGCAGGCTTTGGATTCTTCGACCATGCCCCACACATCCACGCAGGAGTCATGCTAAGGCAGGATGGGCTACATCTCTCCCCAAAAGGTTAGCCTGTTTTCTCTTCCAGGTTGGCTGATCTCATATGGCGAGCTTTAAACTAGGTTCATTGGGGGATGGGGATGCGGAGGTACAGGAGGACACTTCAATGTCAAGCCAGGTGACATGAACAGGAACACCCAGGTAAGGGCCAGGGCAAGCTAGGGAACAAGAGGGCAGCACGAACACCCACAGGAGGTCTCAATTCCCTCTACACAAATGCTAGAAGTATGGGGAATAAGCAGGAGGAACTCACCCTCCTACTAGCTAGCAAAAACCCAGATCTGGTTGGGCTTACAGAAACCTGGTGGGATTCTACCCATGACTGGGCAGTAGACATCGAAGGCTATAGGTTGTATAGACGAGATAGAGTTGGGAGAAAAGGGGGTGGGGTGTAGCACTATGTTAATGAGAAGTACACATCTTTGATAATCAGGATGGGTTCAGAAGAGGGGCAAACTGAGGAACTCTGGGTTAGAATGCAAGGGGGTTGTGGGGAAAGGGACTTGATAGTGGGCATCTACTACAGACCGCCTCACCAGGGGGATGAGCTGGACCTGGAATTTTCAGGTCAGCTCATGGAGGCTGTAGGACAAGGGATGTGGTTGTCATGGGTGCCCTAACTACCCAGACATCTTCTGGGAGGGTCAATCAGCTAGGTCTGAATGCTCACATAGGTTTTTAGCCTGAATACAGGACCTCCACTTGACCCAGGAGGTACACCATCCCGCCAGAGAAAATGCCTTGATGAATTTGGTCCTTGCCACAGGTGATGACCTGGTGAGGGATCTGCAAGTGCTTGACTACCTGGGCATTAGTGACCATTGTCTGCTGGAATTTACTATCTGGCGCAGGGTGGTGAAAGCAAGCAGTAAGGCAAAAGTCCTTGACTTCAGGAGGGCCAACTTCAATGAGCTAAGGAGATTAGTAAGAGAGACACTGGGGACTTGGAGCCTCAATGAGATGGTGGTTGTTCCTTAAGGAGATGATCCTCCGAGCACAGAGGGAGTCAGTCCCAATGCAAACCAAAGTGGGCAAGAGTGCCAAAAAGCCCTTTTGGCTCAGTAAAGACATCCAGGAGGGCCTGAGGGCAAAAAAAGTGGCATACAATCAGTGGAAGCAAGGGGCTATCACCAAGGAGGATTACATCTCTGTTGCTTGTGATTGCAGGGAGGTGGTTAGGAAGGCCAATGCAGAGATGGAACTAGGGCTGGCGACCAGAATTAACGATAACAAAAAGTCATTTTAAAAATACATAGGGAGTAAGAAGAAGGCACCAGGTAACATGGGGCCCCTACAGGACAGGCTTGGCAATCTGGTGATTGCAGCAAAGGAAAAAGCTGATCTCTTCAATGAGTTCTTTGCCTCCATATTTCTGAGCAGGGACCGAGGACAACTCCCCCACTAGGATTATGAACAGGCTCAGGGCACACAATGCCATGGCTAGGGTCAGGGACGATCTAGTTGGGGAACTTTTGGAGGGGCTGGACATGTCTAAATCAGCAGGTCCGGATGCTCTTCATCCAAGAGTACTGAGGGAATTGGTGGAGGTCATAGCAGGGCCCCTGGCATGGCTGTATGAGCATTCATGGTGCTCTGGCCAGGTCCCAGAGGACTGGAAAAGGGCCAATGTGGTGCACATTTACAAGAAGGGGAGAAAGGAGGACCCAGGTAACTATAGGTCAGTTAGTCTCACCCTGGTCCTTAGGAAGTCCTTTGAGAAAATTATCAAGGAGCACATCTGCGGGGGCCCAGCATGGGAGGTAACGTTCAGGGGCAACAAACACGGGTTCATTGCAGGGAGATCCTGCCTGACTAACCGTGTTTCTTCTTACGACCAGGTCACAAAGTCCTTGGATGCAGGCGTTGAGGTGGATGTCGGCTACCTGGACTTCAAGAAGGCCTTTGATGCTGTTTCTCACCCTATTCTCATAAAAAAGTAGGTGACTGTGACATTGATGCCTACACAGTCAGATGGGTGGCAAATTGGCTCGATGGTCACACCCAGAGAGTGGTGGTGGACGGGTCATTTTCGACCTGGAGGGAAGTGGCGAGTGGAGTTCCCCAGGGTTTGGTTCTCAGGCCTGTGCTATTCAACATCTCATCTTTAACAGTGACTTGGAGGTGGGCATGGAAAGCACGCTGTCCAGATATGCTGATGAAACAGATGTGGGGAGAAGTGGGCACACTGGAGGGGAGGGACAGAATCCAGCTAGATCTGGACAGGTTACAGAGGTGGGTGGATGAGAATAGAATGGAACTGAATGCAGACAAGTGCAAGGTACTGCATCTAGGGAGAAGGAACCAGCAACACACCTATATGCTGTGGAACACCCTTCTCAACAACACAGTAGCTAAAAGGGATCTTGGAGTCATTGTTGACCCCAGGATGGACATGAGGATGTGAGGAAGCTGCCAATGTGAGGAAGCAGTCAGTAAAGCTAACCACACCTTGTTGTACATCCACAGATGCATCACAAGCAGGTCCAGGGAGGTGATCCTTCCCCTCTATTGCAGCATTGGTCAGGCCGCAGTTGGAGTACTGTGTCCAGTTCTGGGCACCACACTTCAAGAGGGATGTGGGTAGCCTTGAGAGGGTCTAGAGGACAGCTGCTCGCATGGTCAGGGGGCAGCAGGCCAGGCCCTACGAGGATAGACTAAAGGGCCTAAATCTATTCAACCTCCACAAGAGAAGACTGAGAGGGGATCTGGTGGTCATCTATAAACTCACCAGGGGGGACCAGTGGGAAATAGGTGAGGCTCTGTTCCCCCAGGCACCACCTGGGATAACAAGGAATAACAGCCACAAATTGATTGAGAGCAGGTTCGGGCTTGATATCAGGAGCCATTACTGTTTACGGTTAGGGCATTACAGTTTATGTTTAGGGCTGCCAGGCTCTGGAATGGGCTCCCAAAGAAGGTGGCACTCTCCCCTACCTTGGGGGTCTTCAAGAGGAGGTTGGATAGATATCTGGCGGGTATTATGATCCCAGCACTCATTCCTGCCTGGGGCAGGGGGTCATACTTGGTGACCTGTTCAGGTCCCTTCTGACCCTAGAAACCATGAAACTATGAGATGCAGACAGGTGCATGAGTACATGGATGCAATGATTGTAATGGGAATGCAATGTTGTAACAGTGTACATGTGTTAAAGCCTGTCAAGTGAACTAGATTGGTCATGAGACAGGGATGTGTAAGTGTGGGGGGTATGCATATATAAATATATTTTTGCAAAAAAAAAAGTGTTTTATAGTTGTGCTCAGTGTTATCTGCAATCAATTTCATAGTTGGTTTCCATTGCTAAGCACATGCTGCTTTTACCAGCAGTTTAATGATAAGCAATGTATTTAGTGAGATTTCCTTGTATGCAATCATAAGACAAGGAGCTTTTCCCCCCTTACCAATTGGGAGGAAAAGCTCATCTTGTATTAAAGTAAATATGTTAGATATACCATTCAAACTATTATCTGAAGGTCCTTCATCCTGACTGATTAACAACATTTCCATACTGAGAGGTGAAAGGGCAATGCTATAATTAAGGGGACCTGCATTCTACTCCTTCCTCAGCAAAAGTGTGGATTCGATTTTTCCCTCATTGAATACTCTAAATGGCTACTGAATTTAGTAGCTCCTTTTCTACTGTAGTTCTAATGATGTGGTGAAGTATTTTCCTAATTTAATATAGTACTCATTAGATACAGCTTTAAAGCTTGTCTTTCTATCACTTAGGTAACTGTGTATCCCAGGAACTGTGCCATGCAAAATTTCATAAAATGGTTTGTGGATGGGGAAAACAGACTTTTTGCACTATGTCTGAGTTATACAAATTCTCTCTTTTTGGAGCTCAGAGGGTGTGTGAAACTGTATCAATGGGCCTCTTAGGAGTTTTTGTCTCAATTCAACGTTAAGCCTGGCTGTTGTACTTGCTAATTCTCAGGGAAAAATCTCATTTGTTCCACAAGACTCTTATTCTTGTTTGACATGTGTTCTCCAGTGGGACTTCTACCACCCTTTGATTTAATTCTTCCAGATGTTTCATGCATCCTATTATAAGTCTCTTCAAAGAGGGAACATTCACCAGTCTAGGAAGCAGTTGCATTTTCATTGTTCCAAGGAAGGTAATAATTTTATGCTAGGAAACAGGAGCAAAAAAGTGCATAGCTAGTTGAACATATATGTATATGTATGTATATCTATAAATCAGTAATAAAGAACTCCTTAAAATCTTGTCGGTTATACCCTTATGGAAATGTACTACATTTAAGCAGTAAATAGATACATAAAAATACATTCTAACAGAAGGTAACAGTATCCTTGGGATTCAAAGATTTAGGGCTTTTAACTTCTCCCCTTTCCACATAATGATTTGCTTTGTGTTTATAAAGGGGTGCTGTTACAAAGAGGATAGTTTAATGTATTTGGAAGCTGTAACACATGTATGAAAGGTTATAACAAAAAAAACATTTGTGGAACAGGTATTTTAGTAAGACGTTAAGGTAGGATGCTTAAAATGTTGTTAAATAGCAAAAGAAGAAAATCAAGGTAAGAGTGTTGAATCTGCGCCTGCACTTAGTTTAAAAACCAGTCCATTTTGTGATTAGTTTGTGAATATCTTCATACTGACTATTTTGTACCATTCACATCAGCAAATTTGCTCCCCATCCCCAAATTTGTTATTCCCATTCCATGTGGCCATATACCTTTCTCAAACAGTTTGTTGATAGCGACTTGTGCCTCTCCTGCTTCCTTCATGATTCTCTATTCATTCACTCTGAAATCAAAGTTTATTTTTAATTCTACACTTTATAAGCCACATCCAGTTAATCCCCCTTCATAATACACATCCCTTTGTAGTCCTGAATCAGTTGGGTTATTTATTAATTATTTTACAAAATCTTCTTGAGATTAAGCTTCTCATCCTCCATGGAGTTCTTGAAAGGCAAGAATGTCAACATCAAATACCAAAATTACATTTCAAATTATATATAATTACAAGCAGTCTGAAAATAACCTAACAATTTTTTGTTTAAGGAAAGCCCAAGGAGGGTAGATATTTGATATCATGTGCACTGTTACCCACTGCTGTACCTTTCCAGATTCAGCAACAAATTCCCTATAATACAGTCACCATAACCACTCAATGGGCCTTACATTGCTGTTGTACTGGTGCAAAACTAAAGAAATTCTGTTGACTTCAGTGTATTTAATCCAGATTTTCACTAGTAGGCAGACTTTGGCTTGGCATTCCTAAAGTGGTTTTGCTATAATACCAACATTGGAGTTAGTATTATAGCAACTCTCTTTTGCAGAGAGTGAGTACTGGATATTGTGAGAAAGAAACACTAGAATAGTTTTTCTTCAGCTTTCCCACTTTGTCATTCACTTTATGCCCCATACTCCTATACCTGGGATTGAGCCAGGATTCACCTTCCAGTTAGCAATAGAAGAAAGTCAGGATGGTTGAAAATCTGTGGTCTGTCAAAATAGATTAGCAAAATAATAATGGAAATATGATACTCACAAGACTGAGCAAGCTTCTTTAATTTGGTGCTGTAACTATGCTAACCATTCTACCAGACCATTTTGCTAAATGTGGCTTAATTGCATTTCAGTTGCATATTACCACACTGAATCACTACACTTTTGGTGCAATAGTGAATAATGGCAAGCCTGAATTAAGGTGCATTAATAAAGAGCTTTGTTTGAGGGTTCAACCTTTTGCTCAATGACAAAAAATATCAGAAAACAGAAATATATGGATGTAATAGGCTCTTGTAAAAGCATTCCATGTACAGATGCTTTTCTAGCTATTCTGCTACAACTAACCCCAGAAGCTAACTACCATTTCATTCTATGGAGATCTCAGGTACACACTTGTCCTTCAAAACACCTGTTTTGTACTACAGTAGCACAAGAAATGTCCCTGAAAAAGTTAAAGGAACTAACATTGAACAAGTCACAGTAACCTGAATCATTAAGCTGGTTCTTGCTATGGCAACCATCAACTGAGATAAAAAAAAGATGATCAAAGCTTTGCATATGTATTTTAGGTACTGAAGGCACAGATGTGGCAGCCACCTGATAACATATTATTAGCACAACCCAGAAAAGGTTGAGACATCTATATCACAGCCTATAATTTCCAATACTTTAGACGATGATTTCCAATAATTTAGACGATAGATTCTTTAGTTTAGAAGATAAAAACATGAAGTGATCCAATGCCGTGAAGATAAAATGAAGAAAATGAGTGAAATTATTTAGCCATAGGAACGACTTACTAAGAGATATGGTAAAGCAATCCTCACTTGAAACCTTTACATTCAAGTGGGATGCTTTTCTAATTTGATCACGGTAAGGTTTAATAATATTTGCTTTAGTAGAGATCTAATGCTGGTCCTTCCTGGCCTTGAAATCTGTAGACAATCTCAGCTGTATTGAATTTACTGAAGATAGGAATTTATTCCATGAGCATGTAAACCATCGATCTTAAAAAATCAGTTTTTATTATTTAGCATATTAGGAAGCCAATATGTACTTTGAAGCATCTGCGGAAACCTCCTTCTTAGATTAAATACTCTATGTTTCTACAAATACCAAGCATTGTTTATTTTAATTTTCTTGGCTTCCTCTGTATTAAACTGCTTAACTCAGGGCATGTCTACACATGCATTAATGTACTTTTCCCAATGTGCATTAAATTTAGTACCTCCAACATAGGATTATGATTGGGCAAGACTAAAGATGATACATATAACCCTTGGAAAGTAAAGAAGTATCTGGTTAATAAAACTTAGTTATGATACATCAACACAGACATAGAAAAATTTCAGTAGATATGGTCATTGTATTCTGAAGAATTACTAACCAAGTTACTGTCACGTTTACTCAGACACAGTGGACAGAGGTAGACATGGGAAACCAGGTACAACCCCTAATCAGCTGCTTGGGCCTAAAGGAAATAAATGCCAAGCATCACTCTAACCTCCTTTGCCTGTGTAACATAAACTTACAATAGTAGAGGATCTAACACAGTGGAGGACTTCTCCACCAAGTGCAAAGTGACCTTGCTAGACTGAAGAAATCAGCCCATTTTATTCTTTTGGAAGAAGAAATTATGTGACCAAACTAGAGCTGGCCCTAAGACATTTTGGCACTGGACTGACCAAAATTTGGCACCTTATCCCAAAAAGGCAAACAGGGAATGGTATACTTCCAAAGATAAATCCAGAGATCTTTAGGTACCCAATAGAAAACAGTAGGCACAAAAGTAAAAGTAAGTCTGAAGTTTTATCCCCTCAGGAGCTTAGGTACCTGATTCACACTAGCCCCTCTGAGGGCCAGCACTTTACTGACCAGTGGTGGGAAAGCCACTGCTCACCTTTGCACAATAATGATTTATTATGGAAAAGTAAAACATTTTGAGATACAGTGGTTAATAAGTTATAAAGACTAACTGAAATAGCACTTCAGTCCCAAAATTGTGCAAGGAATGTTATGTATTTATTGCCGCTCAGTGTACAGATACACTGCATCTAAGAGCACCAGTCCTGGATCAGAAACTCCATGTACCAGACTCTGTACAAACATAGCATTATAACATTGTTCCTGGGCAAAAAAAAACCCATATACAGTTTTTTGTCACTGAATGAGGTATCTCTTGGGCACAGGAATCTTACTTTATCCCACTATACCAGCAGATTTGGACACTAGTTATAGTGTCACTTTTCCCAAATTGTTAGTACAACTCTTGGAATTTCTTCACTAAACAATGATCAGTGATAACTATCACAAACAGCCACCTTTTGCTGTTATTTGATCACCCTCTGAATTGTGCAGCTATAGGATTGTTCTTTACAACTACCTGCTTTATGTAGCGAAGGGCTGTTATGGTCTTCAATACTGTTTACACTAATTATTTTTTAGCTTCTGAATGAGATAACATACCTGATTTTTGCAGAAAGCTGACCCTACTTATTTTCCCGCTTGTCTGGCTAGTCCAGTGAAGCCTCTTTATCTATACTAGCTTTTGGGGGATTTGTTTTGTTTTTGTTTTGGATTTAAGAAGATAAAATAAAGCTATTCATAGCTGGGTGCTCAGCTCACTACACAACTAGTTGCTATAAGCTAAAAACATGAGCAATCCCCCTTCGTATTCTACACAGGGCTTCTGTCTTGCTTCTGTTGAAGGCAGTGAAGGCTTTACATGGATTTCAATAGGAAAAGAGACAGACCTAGTATGAATAAACTAAAGCATAATGTGACTGACACAAAAATTCATCAGTAAGCCTGAATTTCCTTGATTTTGTCAGTTTAAAGTTGACCTCTAACATTAAAATATATTTTGTCATTTATTTTTTATGCCCGCTGTATCTACCTTAATACATGGACAATGGTTCATGCTGAGTGTTTTATACATAATTTATATCTAATACTAAAATGCTTTGTACTGTTTTAAGGGGTTATAAATTCACTACAGCCTAACAGGTACGTTAATGCAAAACTCCTGGCCTGCACATTTTACTGGATGTGAATTGCCTATGGTTTTGAACCCTAGACATTTTGCCAGTAATTTAAAATAATAATAATAATAAGAGCTTCAGAAACTATCCTTGAGCAGTAATAAAGGGCTCCTTCACGGGAATGTTCAGTAATAATCTAGTAATTATTCACCAAAGTTTGGATCACATGCACATTGTTCAAATTTTGTTATTATTCATGAAGCAGTGCTATTTGCAGGTTTTATACAATATCCAAATTTGCGGTTGTAGAAAAGTGTAACAACACTATATCAAATTTTACTTCATTCTATCATATCATGTTAACCACATGCAGGGAGTTTCATTATATTTTAGCCTGACTGTTTACATTTTGGCTTACATGAAACAATCTTGCTTTCATGATGCAAAAATGCTGTTATAGTAATACTGCATTCTGCTGGATCCTGTGAAACTACAGCCTATTTACTCAGCAGCCTTCCACATTATTTTTGTAAAGTGACAAAATGAGCATGATACTTTTACAAACATAAGATGCATCTTCTCTTGCCCTAGGACTGTATCATTTAAGAGTTTGATCCTACAAGCTGAACCTCTGACTCCCTTTTATTTGATTTTTCAAATTAAATACTGATCTACCATACTAATTGTTTTTCTTATGCTGTGTCATAATTTATGATTCAAAGTCAAAAGGTCTTATGGTTGCATAAGTTCCACAGTAGTATCTGTGTGCATGGAGGGAGACTGAGATATTTTGTGCTTGTGTTTGTGTTTGTGTGTCTATGGTTAAGGTATATTTTCTTCAGGACTCCTGAAAGGAAAATAACCTAAAAAGGAGACAGGATTGTCTTGGGAGTTGCAATTTGAACCCATCTATATTATATTATTTTAAACACATGTACATGTAGGCACATGCACATGCATGCATGGAGGTGCACACACACACTCCCAAACTAGTTTACTAGGGGCTCGATCTTCTGTGCCAAGTACAGTAGGGCTCTGCGAAACAGCACTGTTTGTTTCAACTTCCATTTCACTGTTTTGAAGGGACTGTGTTTTGTTTTGTCATTTCATTTCGAAGCACTGTTCTGTTTTGTTTAGTTGAAACTGTTTCACTGTTTCAACGCGTTTTGTCGTTTCACCCTTGGTTGACGAGCTCCATGTGCCTCACAAGCAAAATTAGACTCTTTGATATCCAGGGGTCAAACAATACCCTTGGGGGGAAAAAATGGGTCAGGGCATGGTCCGAGATGTCTCAGACCATGGCCTGAAGCAACAGGAGGCTCGGTCCTCCATAGAGATGCTCTGGTAGCCTGCCAGAGTGTCTCTGTGGTTGGCCCTTTCCACAGTGCAGGGCAGGCAGCAGTGCGAGCTGCAAGGACTTGGACCCAGCTTCTGCCAGGTAACTTGGGGGGAGCTGGAGGAGGAGGGAGGGACCTTCCCCAACTGCCCGTTTGTTCCCCCCACTCCCCATTCATTCTCCCAGCCCCCCCCCCACACACACACACACTCACCGGCAGTAGCAAAGAAGGAGCAGGAGGCTGGAGAGAGCAGGGGAATGTCTCCAGCTTATTTCCAGAGGCTTGTCTCCAGCCTCCTGCTGATCTCCAGCTCCCTGCTCGACTCCAGCTTTGGGAGGCTGGAGCTGAGCAGGAGTACCCACAGGAGATTGGAGACAGCCCCTGGAGCCAAGCTGGAGACATTCCCTTGCTGTCTCCAGCCTCCTGCTCATTTTCCAGCCTCCTGCTTCTTCTCCAGTTCATCTCCAGCCTCCAGAGGCCGGAGACAAGCAGGGGAATGAGCAGGAAGCTGCAGAGAGCAGGAGGCTGAAGACAAGCCCCTGGGGGTAAGCTGGAGACTTCCCCTGCTTTCTCCAGTCTCCTGCTCATTCTCTGCTACTGCTGGTGAGTGTGGGGGAGGTGGGGCTGGGAGAGCAAGCAGGGAGCTGGGGGAATGAACGGGGACAGGGGGAACGAACAGGGATAGGGGGAATGAAATGGGGGCAGGGAGAATGAATGGGGTGGGGGGAACAAATGGGGCAGGGGGAATGAACAGGGGTAGAGGGAATGAAATGGGGCAGGGGGAATGAATGGGGAGCAGGGGAACTAACGGGGAGCTGGGAGAACCGGTGGGAGTGGGGGAAACAAGCCTCCTGCTTGTTCTCTTATTCTCTCCAGCCTCTAGCTTGTTCTTCTGCTCCTCCTGCTTGTTCTCAGAGGATGGAGAGGAGCAGGAGAACAAGTAGGAGGCTGGAGAGGAGCTGGGGAATGAGCAGGGGGCTGGAGACCAGCAGGGAGCAGAGGGGGAGCTGTAGCCCCTCAGGGAGCCTGGGACCCTGCAGCTAAGGTAGTCCATGTGCTGTGGTGGGAAGGCTATGCCCTGTCAGAGGCAAGGGATCATTGGCAATGCGTAGGGGGTGCACATAGGTGCATTTTCACCCCCTGAGCATGGTGGTACACCCCCTCAGAAAAGGCACTGCCAACACTGTGCCTGTGGGCAGTCGCCGCTTGCCACTGCCCCCCTGCCACCGGTGGCATCTGCAAGCGGTCAGCAATCACTACTGGTCGCCCTGTCACTGCTGGCGGCATCTGCAGGTGGTCGCCAACCCCTGGTCAGCCCTCGCCACCCCTCCCCCTGCTACCAACTGCACCAGCAGTGTCCATGGGAGCTCCCCACTTACCGCTGCCACCACATTTGTGCCTCCACCAGCACCGCTATGCCTGCCCCCCTCCCCAGCTGCCAGGGGCATACAGCATTCATGTAGCCCCCACATCCACAGTCCCCCCACACCTACCCACACACTGACTCACATCCCCCACATCCCTCCACAGGTGCTGACCCCAGGCTCTAGCATCCCCTGA
>NW_017728992.1:133452904-133468463 GCF_001723915.1 Gavialis gangeticus | reverse complement strand
TCCACAGGTGCTGACCCCAGGCTCTAGCATCCCCTGACTGCAGATCCGGGAGGAGCCAGGCAGGGTTATTTTGCCCCAAGTGGCATAGTTTGCTCCATAACAGAGTGCATGTCCAAGCACATGCGCTGAGGCAAAAAGCCCCAACTCAAATTTGCACTGCTTGTATTTGAGCTGCTGCAAGCACATGTGATTGCATGTGTGGACGTGCCCTTAGGCTATAATGGAGAATCATAAAAATGCCCAAAACGTTGTCATTTCTTGCCTGACTCACATGAAAATCACTTGGATGGTAGCCCCTTCTGAGGGCATGAAGCCTACCAAGTTTCAAGGAGATAGATATTGAGGTTTCTGGGAAACTGCACCTCAAACTGTTCAAAGCAAAACTTGTGACACTTGCTGGCAGTGGTAGCTTCTTCTCATCCCACATGCAGATCTGACAGCCTGCATTCCTGGAAGGGCTGTGCTGGACTCCTCCCAGTGGTGTGGGCCCCCAGATCTGTGTGCCAGATGAGAGAAGGCTGCTGCTGCTGCCTGGGACTGGCGCTGCAGCCAGATAAGCCCAGCTTCAAAACTCGAAATGTTTCAAAACTTTCAAAACTTTTCAAGTGCCCTTGTTTCATTTCAAAGCTGTTTTGAAGCCTTTTATTTCATTTCAATTTTGCTGTTTTGAGCTTGAAACAGCTTCAAAATGAAACACCCAGCAAAATTTTGCACAGCGCTGATCCAGAACTGTATAGGCTGTGGCAGGATAAATTTTACCCGATCATTCATTAAGTTGTGCTGCAGTCTCTATTCTAGTGGTAGAGTTTATGGTAGATCTCCTGCTACTCTGACTTCTGCTGGAGCTGGATAGTTGAACTGAATGGCGCTCTGTGGCTATCATGTTCCATCGCCTCCAAGAATAGATGAGACTTTGTGGAAAATGAGGACCCAGCTGTATATATCGGGACCACTAAAAACAGACAACTCAGCAATATGGCATTCCTTTCTGCATCACAATAAGACTTATTTTTACCTGGAAAATGAAATATAACTTGCCCATGAAAACTGCAAGGGAACTTAGATGGTTATGTTATTATTACCCATCCTGGTATTTCTTGTGAATCTCTGAAAGAACTTTAGTAATCACAAACACCAAGAATCTCCATTTTACATCTTGCAGGGGAAAAAAAAGTTTTCCTCATAGTCTTAAAGTGACATTGGAGCCTTGGCCAAATATTGGTTCAAGAAACAACCAGTTCCATCACCTACATCATTTCTGACAGCCCCCAAACTTTTCTTCACTGTTTCTCACTCAGCTGACCATACCAAAAACCTGCTCAGATCATTAGCTTCACATATATATTAACCCACAGTATCAAAGATGTAGTTACAGAAAAAATAGGTAAGTCCATTGTGTAAGTAGTGAACAAACATCAAAGTATTAGAATTTACATCGGTATGCAGGTATACTGAATGCATTTTGTTAAAATGACACTATGGAAGCTCTTTGTTAAAGGAAAGCACATTCACTAGGAAAATTATTGTAAATTGAGTCAAAGTCGGTTTCAGTAAAGAGCAGCTTTTATTAAATTATTTATGATTGCATTTGATTAATCACAGATGTTCTAATCAGATTTTTTAAATCTCTTATTAACTACAGTACCCTTTTTAAAGATTTTTTTTCTTTACCAGTAATAATGCAAACCTGACATGCAGGCTGGGCTTCCTTTCAGTCTTTCCAGTTTTAAACAAATGCCCAATTATTAAAAAGAATAGGCCACCCTTGACTATTTTCTTGTTTTTATATTTCTGTTATGATCATGATCTGGCAAAGAAGGCCCCAATTCTGATCTCTCTTACACTGATGTAAAATCTGATAAATTTCATGAAGCCATTGAAATTACTCCCATTGTATACTGGTATAAATAAGATCAGAATGTGCCCATAAATTTAAGAATTACTTCCATCCCCCCAAAATTAATTAGCTTTAGGGTTTTTAAATGTCACCCAAATGTATATATTCAGAAGATAAAAGAAAAAAAGTGACCTTAGGGTTTCAACCAACATTTAAGTTCATTTAAATCAATGAATTCTGTTTATTTTACTTATGGGTTGTGAGTGGTATCAGATTTCAACACATCACACACCTGCATCTTCGAAGGTTGTTTACTTTCAATCCCATGCCTACATTCACTAGACAATAGTCAAAGCAAATAGTAATGTGAGGCTTTATCATCTAGAATGGGGGGAAATCTGTATTTCATTTTCTAGAATTTAAATGGACATCAGAGGCCACCAGGGTTGTTTGGGATGTTCCAAAGTAACCCAGGTTTATGCTCTTCAGTTTCTCAGAAGTCACACTGATTAACACTAAAACATAGTCAGGAAGTGCTGAGGTAAAGTATTTGGAGACTTTTTCTCCTTTAGACCTTTGAAAAATGGATCCAGTTGGTGAACATTAGTTGTAAGTATTTCTCTTAATGGCTATTTCAAAAGAGTTATACCATAAAGAAAATCATCACAGAATTCATTACCATAGATAGTTAAAGATTGTAATAGAAAATATTTCCTTGCATATAAATACTGTGCTAGTATAGGTTTAGAATTATTCTCTATAGTTTCTGACATTGCCTTTGCACAAAACTCTTACCATCTCAGGAAAGCTTGAGAATATCTAATCATGGATGTTGGTTGCTGTCTTTCCCTAGTATTGCAAAAATGAAATATGCAAAATTAATCAATCATTTCTCTATTATTCATGTCATTAATTTTAAAACCAAGAGATTTAAAAATGAATGCATTTTGGATTATTTTTATTTGCCTTCTGAAGTTGGTACACTTAGGGTTTAAATCTCTAGCTTTTTTCTGCAATCTTGAAGGGTAGAAATGAATTCATTGTTTATTATATTTATTCAAGGAAAGCTAATCTTCTTGGTCATAATAATTCATAATAATGAAGCTGTATCTGTTAAAAAAATGACAAACAATATTTGCAATAAAAAAATCAAGAGAGTTGTCAATGTTGTTAATAAGAGACTCAAACTTATGGGGGGGAAAAAGCTGACACATCTCTGTTTGCCTGTTTTTTCACCTACAGCATTAAAAACGTAATAGATCTCTTTTTACCTATGCTCCCCCTTCATCTTCTAGACGTATGGAACCTCATCACTGAATTATAATGGCATACAACCACAGAGTAACTAGTTCTTTTGTACCAATGATATCCTAAAAATGTTTGACAAGGTGATATGTACATGGGAGGCTGCCTTTACTGTCTTTCCACATACTTGTTGAAAAATGTGAAAAACAATTAGAAGTATTAATAAATGATTTATCAGTAATTAATATAAAATCAGTAAGGACTGCCACAGGCATTGGGAAGAACATTCACAAAGATACAACATGAATCTTGCTGAGTTGGGATTTTTTGTAAAGTGGAAGTTTTTATGAGTCCCTCCTTCAGGGAGGAAAGTTTGTTTTCCTGGTAGAAAGGGCAGGGGCCATGGCCTCTAAAACCCATGAAACTCAGGGATCAGTAGGGCAAAGCAGCTCACAACTTCCCAGGGCCTCTGCATGAAAAGCCTCTCCTTCCACTCTAGGCTCTCCCATCCCATGGCATCTCTCTAGAGACATGCTGCCACCAACAGCCTTTTTTAGGGAGCTGATGTGGAATGGAAACTAATGATTCTCCTAACAACAATAATGTCTGCTCCTTTTTTTTTCCTGGTAGAAACTATTAACTCTGAAGGTCCACAGACTTTGTCATAAACCTCTAGATAAGACTCTTGACTCTCATGTACTCATCAGTAGGATATAATGCCTTAACAGAAAATAGGTGCAGACTTTAAAATGTCCTATAGTTCAAAATGTTCAGATTGGCAGGTGGAAAATATCTATCAATTTTTTCTTTTAAAAATTATTGCCCTATTATTATTTTTTTCCCTTTCACTGATAACCAACATAGCTTTTATTTCCCCTACGCTGTTGTGATGAAACATCTTCTACAAGCTCTAATTTTGCTCTGTTTTAGCTAGAACTTTGTAGCACTATAAGTGACATTCTGCCATTAACAGGGACCTAGAAATAAGACTTGTTCATTACCCTAGAGACATGATCAAGTTGTAGGAAAGCCTTAAAGTGCCAAATTTCAATAATGACCTGGACACTCTTTTGGTCACACTCTGAATTACAATTTTAATTTGGACCAGTTATCATAGTAAGGACTAATGATACAATTTAGATCAGGTTTGGATTTCAGACACCCACATTTGAAGTTACTCTGGGTTTACTTCAGTATAACAGGGCATGCCTACATGCCCTGTTATACTGGGCGTGTAGACTGGGCGTGAAGGGTCGCACTCAGAGGGTGGTGGTGGATGGGCCATATTTGACCTGAGGAGAAATGGGCAGCGGAGGCCCCCAAGGCTCGGTTCTTGGGCCCACGCTGTTCAATCTCTTTGTCAGCGATTTGTTTAGATTCGCTGATGATACCAAAATTTGGGGTGAGGTGAGCATGCTAGTAGGGAGGGAAAGACTGCAGCAAGACCTGGATAGGGGTGGGCTAGCAAAAACAGGATGCACTTCAATACTGACAAGTGCAGGAGGCGGCACTTGGGCAGTAGTAACCAGCAGCACACTTATAAGATGGGAAACGCCCTTCTTGAGAGCGCGGAGGCAGAAAGGGATCTTGGAGTCATTATTGACTCCAAGATGAACATGGGCCAACAATGTGAGGTCACGGTTGGCAGGGCTAACCGCACCTTGTCATGCATCCACAGGTGCATCTCCAGCATCTCTAGCAGGGACAAGGAGGTGATCCTCCCCCTCTATGCAACACTGATCAGGCCACAGCTGGAGTACTGTGTCCAGTTCTGTGCGCCCCACTTCAGGAGGGAGGTGGACAACATTGAAAGGGTCCAGAGGAGGGCCACTCACATGATCTGGGGACAACAGGGCAAACCCTACAATGAGAGACTGCGGGACCTGAACCTGTTCAGCCTTCACAAGAGAAGGCTGAGGGAGGACCTGGTGACAGTCTGTAAACTCACTAGGGGGGACCAGAAGGGTTTGGGAGAGACCTTGTTTCCCCTAGCGCCCCCTGGCATAACAAGGAATAACGGCCACAAGTTGTTGGAGAGTAGGTTTAAATTAGACATCCATAAGAACTACTTCACAGTCAGGGCGGCTAGGATCTGGAACCAACTTCCAAGGGAAGTGGTGCTGGCTCCTACCCTGCGGATCTTTAAGAGGAGGCTTGATGCCTACCTAGCTGGGATCATTTGAGCCCAGTTTTTTCTCCTGCCCAGGCAGGGGGTCAGACTTGAAGATCTACAAGGTCCCTTCCAACCCTACTTCTATGATTCTATGATACGTGCATTTATACCGGCTTAAATTTCCTGTGCAGTAAGCAGGAATAGGCCAGCAACTACATGTGCAGCTGTTAAAGCGCATTAATGCTATATGTGGACTGACTTGGGACTAAAGTTAGTCCCAGTCCAGTCCACATACACAGTGCTACTGCACAGTAACTTCATGTTACTGCTCAGTAAAGGCGCACGTGTAGACGCACCCTCAGAGAAAGACTTGGTTCTTTTTACTGGCCTGTTTAGATAAGGTTAAGATTTTTCAGTTTTGGTCTGTTTTCACCCAATGTTATTTCACAATGACTCAGCCTTTGAGGAAAGCTAATGCAGGATATCTTTGTGGCAGTCATGTCAGGTAATCATAGAGAGAAGAGTGGGTTTAAAAACTGAACTAGAATACTGAGGTGTGCTAGAAAAACCACATAAGCATAACGCATTATTTCTGTGCATTGGCACTAAAAATTTTGATCAGTTGCTAATTATTAGGCTTCTAGTACTCTTCCTAGATTGCCTGAATGTTTTAGTATTGCCAATGATGGATGGTATTTTTCTGAATTGCCCAGTTCTGCTGTGCGGTGAAGTTCAACCACTCTGTACAAAGGTTATACCCAGTTAAAACAGTCTGTTAATTATTTATGAGACAGCAAGAAGAGCAATGGGACTTTCACTTGTCCTGCTAGAGAAATAATGAGACCATTACAGTCTATTTAACACCATGAAAAACAATATCGACAGGTGACCTTTCAGAATCATTGTCAAGCTAGATTTACAGGCATTAAATGCTCTGGTCAAGTAGGAATATCAAAGATGTGTGCAACATTAAACAGACACGTAAAATGGCAACATTGTCCCATGGTCTGATAATAATATAGTCACTCTCTGTATTTTTTTATTCGTTTTTATTTTTGTGAATAAATGTCTCTCTGAGACCAGATCCAGTAGATAAAGTTTTGGGGGGCGGGGGTAGTTCCTGTTCTGGGAGACTGCTGAATACTTTGAATATGCATTGTGATATGACAGAAAGATAGTGGCTGAGAAATTACAATGTGTTTTAAAATGTTCAGAACATCTGTACTTCAAGGAAGACTTCAACATTCCATTCTTTCTGTTTCAGTCTTCCTATTAAATCACTAAGCTAAAATAAATGTTAAATCTTTAAAGATTTAAAGTAATTTCTAACCATGCTTGTATCACCTGTGTAAAATACACACACTGTCATCTCTTGTTATCTTCCATTGTGAGAATGATCTTGAAGCCAAAAACAAAATCCTTAAAACTTTTTCTTTAATTGGTAAGTAATTTGATGAAAAAGATATAGTTTGATTGTGCTTTTCTGGTAAGTGGCAGTCATGGGTGAAACCTGAGTTTAGTAGGTGTAGGAGTAGCAACCTGAGTTGTGGGGATGGGTACACCCCTGCTACCACCCACCCACCCACTATGTGAGGGTGAGCAGACCAGCAGTGGAGGACTTTAAAAGAGTGTAAAAATCTTCCTTCCCACCTCTCTTCCCCTCCTCACTCAGCTGCATGTCCCTTCCCATTCCTCTCCAGCCCTTTCTGCTGCTGGTACTAGACCCAGATGGCCTGAGGGCATGAAAGAGGGGGCCTCCAGAACTGCTCCTGGCCCACTCCAGCAGAACTGTATGTGGAGCCAGTTGCATCAATGGGCAGGTTCCCTTCCATACCTACTCCCAGGTTTTCAGGAAGCAGTAGTGGATGAACATGCTCACCACTGCTGCTGTTCCTGGCTGAGCCTGGTTGTCTGGAGCCTGGTTGGAGTGGACAGGCTCTGAAACTCCTCATACAACCTTGCCCCAGGACAGCTGGAGACAGCACAGCAGTGTGTGGGGGGTAAAGTGGAGGGGAAGGAACATGATGCTGAGCATGAAGAGAAAGGGGGATTCTTACTTGTTTCAGGTTCTTAAAGACAAAATCACTAGCTGCTGCTCTTCTGGTATGGTTGACTGAAATGTGGGTGTGTCTGTGCCCACTGCACACCCACCCTTAGATCTACCCTGATGGCTGTACTGAGGCAGACAGAGACTAAATACTGTTTTCTGATTGGACTTGAAAAGAAATGCATGGGTCACCAGAGTAATAAGAAAAACAACGTAATGGATTTCAATCAAATATTTTCTTCATCTGTGTTGGCACTAATGGGACTATAATTGTACATCTTTTAATTAAACAGGTGTGGATGCAGGAGAAGGAACAGGTACCAAGAAATTAATTTTTATTAATATTTTAACAAATTTAATTTAATCAATTACCCCCTATCTTCCCAGAACAGTGCTAATAGAGATGGATAGCATCTAGATAGGTTTGAGAACTTACCTGCTGCTCTGATGAAAGGTTGGGTTGTATTTTCAAACTTAAGGCTCCAGTCCTTTAATACTGTATTTTCTTGTATATAAGATGACCCTGAATATAAGATGACACCCCATTAGATTCTATATATGGAAAATGTATACATTTGTTATAATTTTCAGGTATAGAATCTAGTTATTGGAAGTTTAGCATTGAATTTGTTCTCCTCCCACAGCTACAGCAAGGAAAATAAATTGGGGTCGGGGGGTGGGAGTAGAAGTTAAGGGATTGCCCTCTGCTCCCCTGCCCTAGCTTCTTCCCCATACAGCCCTTTCCTTCTCCCCTTTACTGTCAGTCCCTGCTCTCCTTGATCACATGGAAGTGAGGGGCAAATCTGAAAACACTGACTTTGGGTTCTGACAGAAGTGACATATGTTGCACCATCAGCCCTCTGAAAGTGCTCTATAGCTATGCCATGACACACTTGCATGGCTGCAGAGCACTTTAACAGTGGCCAATTGCACAACAAATTAACCCTCATCTAATGAAGGATCACATGAAGGTGCTATGAAGTGGTGTACCTTGTCAATGCAATCAGGGCTGGGCTGATACAGTCCAAACTTGCCCCACTCCTGGTGCTATCTGTGGAAGTGGGGAGGGGAAGGTAGGGGAGATGTGGGCTGGGGTTTGCTCAGCCTGAGCTGCAAGAGGGGTGGATTCCAGGCCCCCTGCCTTGTGGCCCCACCTTTCCCCCCATCCTTCAGTTCAGGCTGGTCAAACCCCAGCACTGCAGCTGGCAGGGCGTGGGAGCAGGGCTGAATCAGTTGCGGGACAGGCAGGCAGACTTGATTTCACTCCCTCCCCCCATTCCCACATGATCCAACAGACAAACATCTGTTGGGTTGGGGGGTTGCTCTAACTCATGGTGCCTTACGTAAAACACCATGAATTAAAGCAGGGACCTGCAAGTCTCTAAGCACCCTCTGAAATAAACTTGCCTGTAGTAATTTAGTTCATCCAGAATGGATGCATTTTACCTTTTTTTTTGAAAATGCTGCAAGTTTTACCACAGGTATTCCATAAACAGACTTTTAAGTAGCACTTCTGTACCTACTTATATATAGTACAAACTATGCATGATATTAGTCCAAAGCCAAAAGGCTTATGATTTAGCATATAGCTAATTGGACTGAGCTCCAGCAGAATCAACAACGTTTCAAGCCATGATGACCCCATAGTTCAGCATTGCTCAGTACGTGAGTGTACATCAGATACCACTCACAAAGGAGCCATGTGCTAATTAGCCCCTCATGGCTAGAATCAGGTGTTCTTGTCATGAGTTCTGGGATCCTCCAAAATATTATATGCTGATGAACAAACTGCCCCACAGTGGCAGCAGCATTTCTATTCAGGCAGCAGTGAAGGAGTCACTTGATATTATGATTCATTATAATCTACCTGATTCCTTCTAACCTCATCATTCCACATGTGTTAATGACCCTGTCTCCTTTTTTATGGTCTTAATGTTCCACTAATCAAACTATTCCTTCATCTGCAATTCTTTTATCTGTTAGCTGCTCCTGGTCATGTAGCTCCTATTTTACAGCTCTGAAGACTGTTTTTAACTCTAGCTAAAAATATTAACTTAGGTGTGGAAAAATGTAACTCAGTGAATATTAACTTAGGTGTAGAAATAACTTGTAGTGAAGCATTGAATGCTCTGCCAAGATACTCAAGGTGGCTTGATTTTCTTTCATGAATCTGAAAGCAATACAGGTTTAACTGTAATGACTGCAGGATGGGAAAAAATCATCTTTTGATTATTTGTGCTTAGCTTGTTGTTTTTTAATTTATAATATATAATATAACAACTTCATGCACATTCCAATAATGTTATATTTGTTTTTGCTTTGATCTTACACTGAATAATATAGGCCTAGTCCTTAGCATATTAGTAATAATTCTAGTTTCTTTTTAACTGGAGAAAAATATGGGTTGTGCTATGTGCAATGATGTACCACACTATGTGCACCCTCCTTTTCAAAATCCTACATCTTTCCATGGCAGCAGATCTTTCATTCCCTTCTCTATCATATGCCAGGGGCTGTTTGGGCACCAATACACATGCCAAAAGCCTGCTCCAATGTGTGCTCCAATGTGTGCTGGCTGGAGCATCCTAATTAGCAGACTGCAGCAGCCTCCCTGCCACATCACGTGTGTTTAGCATCCCCGTGTTTCAAAATGGTGGCAGGGGCACATTAACTAAAGTTCATCAAAAGAGCTTTAGTTAAAGTACCTCCACCACCATTTTGAAGTATGGGACGCTGAATACACGTGATGATGCATCCCACTGCAGAGCACATACAAAAGATGCCCTTTGATTCCCATTTCCCCCATCTTCCTTTCTCCATGGTCTTCTTACCATGACATTTTTTTTTCTGTCTGGAAGATAAGTCTTGTCTCTTTTATTGATAGTTTGACTGTGGCAGCTTTTGACATAACCCCAGAACAAAACATTCCTTAAATTCAGAGTTAAAATGTGTTAACTGTAACACCATGGGAGTTGCAACTACATTATGGTAGGCTAGAATGTCATTGTATATGTTCAATGCAACAAAATCTATGTACGTTGCCTATTCACAGTTTAGAGAGTTAGTATATGTCCTTCCACATCTCACTAATGGAAAGGAAACCATCAAATTAAGTAAGTCACTTATCTTCCCCCAAGATTCTTCTAAGAACCGAGATGGAGCTCCATACTCTGGATTTCATTAAAAGAAAGAAAAAAAATCTTGGCTGTAATTAACTGATATATTACTCACCCTTCCAAATACTAGACCAATCTAATTTCTGCATACAGTAATTTCTTGTACAATGTTGGCCACTCCCCAGTTGACTGGTATACAATCTGTCTGCCTTTTTCATAGTTCACCTTTAGAGCTCTATAAAGTGCAATAGCGTTCTAGTGATTTGTTTCCTTAACAGAAGGGAATTTAATTTTGTGGTACTGTATTTTGATTCCCCCTTATCTTTTTAAAACAGACAAAAACAAAACAAAATTGAATTGATGTATTTTCAGTAATGAGCACCATCTTTATGGACTGCTTTAAAAGCCAACATGCATTTTTCCCTCTCCTCATTCAAAGAAACTATCTGATACACCATATCTAAGGCAGAACCTATGTTTTGAGAAATATAATATCAGTCCCCATGATTTCGTCTGAGTTCTATTTTTTGAAATGCAGTACACAAGCTGACAGCAAGCAGATTCTTCAGTTTATGCTGTTTAATGCAAAGGTCATCAGCCAGAATCAGGCAGGAATCTATCCTTTGCCTTTGCCTGAATTGCTAGGACTGAATGCACACAACTTCTCAAGCAAGCCTACTCAGCATATCCTTTTTCTGTGATAGTCCAGGGCCTTTTTTCCACTATCAAAATCAAGTTAAAGGGAGTGAGATGATCTGCATACTGGGACAGGACTTTCTGGACAGACGGGGGCTGAACCAGTTCTTTCCTGGTGTAAGACTTTGAAGGAGGAGTTCCTGATGTTCTTGCTCACAGCTACCAGGCTAAGTCCACTCTAAAGAAACACTCTTTCCTGTTACAGTGAGCTATTAAGGTCTCCCAGCTGTGAATGCAAAGGTGCAGAACAGGGGTACTCAACCTCCAACCCACAGAGACATGGCATCCAAACCATGGGGCTCCCCACAAATGGAGAAATTTAGCAGAGGAGAAGCAGAGGGGTGTCAATGAATACCTCCACCCTTCCCCCGCTGCCAAATTTCCAATCCCTGCATGGCTAGGTCATGGCTCCCCTCCCCTGTGGAGCTAAATCAGAGCTGGGCCATGCCCCTTCTTGCATGGCTAGACTGGGGCCAGGCCACCCCTCTTTCCCCTGTGCTGCCAGGTCTGGGCCAGGCCATGGCTCCTCCTCACACACAGCTGAGTTGGGGCCAAACTGCCAAAACTGGCAAGGTGACTGTCACAGGGCACTAAGGTGCCCTGCTCCTGAAGAGCAGGAACTGCCTGGGGAGAGCCCAAAGAGCCAGGCAGAAGCCCAAGTGTGGGTTGCTATGGCAACCAGCTAATGAGGAAATTGGTCTGCACCTGCACCTGGTCAGCTGGCCGGAAGGGGCAGGGCCCTGGGTCCATATAAACCCCAGGCTAGAGCTAGGGAGGGCAGTTCTCTGTTGGTGGCCACGGGGGAAGGAGCCCTCCTAGAGTGAGTAAAGGGAAGAGGCCTGACTAAGTTCTGCTCCTAGTATGTAAAGGGGCAGCACACCTTATGCAGTTTGTGTTATGTTATAGCCCAGGGGCTTATGTTTTGTTTGTAGTTTTATAAGGTTTGGGTGAGGCTATTTGGGGAAGGAGAAGGCCTCACTGGGGGTCCACTGCAGTGTGGGGACCCCAGTGCCAGCGAGGGCATGGCATTTGGGGTGCACCAACCCCAGCGCCAGTGAGGCATAGAGACAGGGCTGTGGAGAGCCCAGAGAGGACAAGGGGGCCAATTCATGTCAAGGCCCTGACCAAACAATGTCAATGCTATCTGCGAGGCTTGGGGCATGGTAAAGGGACGGTTGGAGCCATGCATCCTAGCCTTATGGACTATGTGCCCACGAAACACCCATTGTGAAAACAGGACCCAAAAGGGGTCTGGGAACCCACAGGGTTCAGAGAGCCCATCAAACCATGTCCAAGAGGACTTAAGGGTAGCTTCCCTATTTTTATATTTCCATCAAAGATGTGGTGGGCAAGAACTGAGGGTGCCCATTGGGCCAAATTGGCATGGTCGGGGGGCCTTAGGAGATCATGGCTATCCTTAGGGACCCCATCCCATGACAGTGACCTGCTGGTTTATTTTAAGAGAACTAGCACAAAACACTGTTTCTTCAGAAAACCCTCAAATATCTGCTTGATCATTCAAACCAAGGTTCACACCCAAATAAGCATAACAGAAATACCTATTACTCTCCTTAGCAACAGCAGTAGCCACCCCTTCTACGAGACTAGTAGAACCATGCTTTGGGTAACTGGATGAACCCATCCTACTTTCACACCCCTTCTGCAGCAGTTTTTCTAGCTCCTACTTTTCTTTTCCAGATGGACTTTGCCTCCTGTTAGAGAAACAGGACATGAGGAAGTAGTAACCATAATGGCCTAGTGCTTGGCTCCAAAGTGTATGCATTGATTGACACACTATCAAATCATCACAGAGAATATTCTGCTAAATATATCTTTATTTCCTAAACTTTAGACCTTAAACAGATTTTTTTTAAATGGGGTCTCCTAGGGTAAAGCAATACTTTGTTTCTCCATGTCTCAGATGGAGACATTAAGGCCACATGATATTTGAAAAATCTTTGCTCTCCATTCATGGCAACAGCTTCACTTTATTGTTGTAAGTTCTGGTACTCTGAGAACCATCCCTTTCTCTACATGCTGCCATGATAGTTGAAGTCCATTTTGCTGATTGGAGGCCACTAGAGCAGTAGTTCTCAACCTTGTTAGACTCGAGGCTTAGAAAATGTCAGCTATTATTTTTCACACATTTTGTGATGACAGAAAAATAATAGAGCAACTCTTCTCTTGCAAAGCAAGACCAGAACAGGGCAGAATGTTTTTGACACTGTGGATTTCTATTTGAAATCTCTGGGCATGTCCCCACAAATGTGCATGTGTGGTTTGCAGTGCTGCAAATTAGCAGGTGCAAATTAGCAGAGCCATGGGTTTTTTGACACTGGGAGATCCTGGTGTGAAAAAAAAAAGAACCAAAAAAAAGTGGCTGCAGTGTGCGCCACCCGAAACTGGAGCCTAGCCAGCGAGAGCCATACTCCAGCTGTTGGCCAGGCTCTGTGTGTCCAAATTGCCACCACTGCAGCCCCAGGAAGCCCCCAGGACCCCAGGTAAGGCTGCTGGGGCAAGTCCAGATGATGGTTCCAGCCTATCCTACCCAACCCAGGGCAATCTGCCGCACACTAGAGCATTTGTACAGGGGCATGCCCAGGGACAACCAGAAGTGGCACAAGTATGTGCCACTGCTATGTGTCCCCAGGGAAACATGCATTCGTGTTTGTGGGGCCATGCCCTCTGAGTTTTTTGTGAATCTTATGTCAATGTTTGGACATTGCCCTTAAAAGGATCTCATGGCACTTTGGTTGAGAATCACTGGACTAGAGGCAATGACTGTAAGGGCTTGTTAATATCACTCTGCTGGTAGATATATTCAGGCAAGATACCTCTTTTAAAGACTATCTCAATGAGCCTTATATAGTGAGACTAATCCCAAGTGTTCCAAAATCATGAACTATGTCCAAAGAAATAATGACATTGGTTTGCAAATCAGGAGACTTTGTTTAAAAATGAGATTTTGCACATGATTTTATGTGGTTTCTGGCTTTTGTAGCTTTATAATGGAGTTATGTTTTCAGGCCTTTTCCCTTCAACTATGAGAACCAGAAGCTTTCATATTGAAAAAAAAAAGCAGTAAAGCTAAAATCTTGATGCAATCAGTGACTCCAGGAACTAAGACTTACTGGTAAATATCAATGGTCATGTGACTCTCAATAATAATGTGAAAGTTGCATTACTGTTCCTTCAACCACTGGATCTAGCTGCCTTGCTCTGCCTGAAGATTTTGCCTCTTTCAACCTGGAATCGGGCTGTCACTGTGAAGGCAAGTATTTGTTTCCTATCCAATGTAATGCTTCCACCAAAAAAACAGAAGAAAGATTTCTGAAATTTCTAACAGCCAAGACAGACTTAAAGGAAAACATTTTAAATGTGTTTTTAAACATGTTATTTATTAATAACAACATCACTAGAAAATGTTCTAATTTGTATCTATTATTGCAAATGTATACGCCATTCAGACATGTGCCTTAGGCTCCTGATAAGATACTAACGCAGAGTTCAACACTGCAGACTTTGGAAACACCTGGTTTTACAGCAGTTAGTTTTCCATTGGAATTGAATTCAACTTGAATATCAGAAATTAAATCTAGAAGCATAAGAGAAACGCCAGTATGATGGTAACTGTGCTCAAAATACTCAATTTATTAGAGATTTGTCAACAAAGGCATGAATGACCTATGCAAAAGAAATTGTACAGCCTTTCAAAACTAGCCCTAATTTTAAGCAGTTTTTAACATATAGCATCAGCTTCTCAAGGGTTCATCCTTTCCCAAAATAGAAACCAAAAAGTACGCTGAGTTGAAAGCAGTAGGATTTCACAAATGTAACTCATGGCAGAAATTGGCCCTCTCTGATTTCTAAAAGCAATGATGCCTCATAATTAATAATCTGAGAGAAGGAAAGACAGCTTCTAATGTAAGTGAATGCTGGGCAAAACTTGTCCTCACACCTGTAGCAACTTCAGTGTGATTGCAGAAGTATATGTAAAGACAAATGTGACCCTAAACTGCTAGACTTGACAAGCAGGAGGTGGGGGAAAAAATCTGAAATGCAAAAACAGCAGTGCACTGTTTGGCAAAAGCTAGAATTTCTTGAGGGGAATACGCATTTTTCTTCTGTCCTTTTCTTTTAAAAAAAACAAAAACCTTTGTGAATCTTTTGGCTTTGGTGACAAAGCTGTCTATAGAAAATGTTACTAATTCCTTTAGTTTACGCTCTGGCACAAGTCTTCTTAAACCTGGCTGCCTCCACTACATTTTTAACTAAAACTTTTTGCTGAATGGAGTGATTTATTTATATTTTTGTTGTTTCTGTTGGCATTTAATATTCAGGATTTTTTTAAGTACTTAATATAAAATAAACTCTCATACAGATAAGTTTGGACTAGTGCGATATTTTAAAACCACGTGTTTACAATAAAACAGTGGGAGCTTTGAAATTCCCAAATCCAAGTTAAGCTCAGGATGGAACTAGAAAGGTTCAGAAATGTCTCTGTG
>NW_017728992.1:133434520-133447904 GCF_001723915.1 Gavialis gangeticus | reverse complement strand
AATATTCAGGATTTTTTTAAGTACTTAATATAAAATAAACTCTCATACAGATAAGTTTGGACTAGTGCGATATTTTAAAACCACGTGTTTACAATAAAACAGTGGGAGCTTTGAAATTCCCAAATCCAAGTTAAGCTCAGGATGGAACTAGAAAGGTTCAGAAATGTGTCTGTGTTTCTGAGTTTCATTTAGTTCAGCCTGGGCCAAACACTGTTCTCATTTTAAATGATTTAAAGCTGCAGCTGCTCTACCAAGCCAACAGAGTTACTTCAGATTTTCACTGTCCTTATGGGAAGCAGTACCAGGGCTATTGCATTTGTTTTTAGGTTCGGTTGGTGTGATGGAAAATCCCCAAAGCTGAAGAAATCAGTTCACGTGGCTAAAAGACCTCTGTTTAGGACTTAAGGTTTCTATGCATTCACTCCAAATGTTTTCTCTACTATTATCCCTGCTTCCTGTGTGTTATGCATCACTTTGCAAGTCAGTGAATATTGCCCTTTAGTGTGTTAAACTGTGATACACCTTGATGGGGAGAAAAGTCTCTTTTGGTAGCAATGGTTCTGTGGTTATGTCGTGCCACACTGTGCTACTCTGGTACACCATTTATTTCTGGCATGTTTCACAGATTTGTGTTGTTTTATGGAAGAGGGTGAGTTGCCACAGTGAGATAAAGGCATAATGAATCAAAGCACTCTGTGGGTCTTTACAGGAAAATATAAACCAACATAATGCAGTATGAAGATTTCATCTTGATTTGATGATCCATTAATTACAAGCTAGTGATTTTCATTTAGAGTGGGAAGCAGAGGTATGTAAATGCCTCATTTCTTTAAAATGAAAGATGATTTTACTATTGTAAAAGTAAAGATTCCTGAATGACTAAGAAAAAATTATGGTTGCTGCATGACTTGTCATTCTTGACTGCTATCATGTATTTCATACAAGTAAGATTTAATAACTGGAGGTTTGGCCTGTGTTTTCCATTCTGGCCACTTGAGGGAATCAGTCTGTAGCGAAGGTCCACAATTTTGTTCCTACACTAAAGGAGTAAGAAAAAATATTTGTTGCAGAAAGTTTTCCAACTTTACCTCAACATTAAGGACATCACAAAACACCGACTCAGAAATAAATTACTCTCTATGTACTAAGTATCCAGGAAGGAAAAAAATTGTTGATAAATGGGAATCTTGGGAGTTGCTAAGTGAGGTCCCTGCACACAATTTATGATCATGCACTCTTGGACTTCAAAATGATTAATACAGCTAATTCTCAGTAGAATAAGAGCTGTTTTAGCCCAAGAGAGAACTGTACGTTATTGTTTATAGAAGTAGATAACATCAAAGTGGCCCACTGCTTGTGTTAAGCAAATACAGAATTCTGGGTCAGTGCAAATTAATCCTAAAGGAGTAAGAAAAAGTTCTTAATGACTGTTAGATCCGTGCGTTATCACTTTTCATACAACTGAAAATGGTAGAACTGTTAATGAGAATTACAAATGGCCTCACTCACCGCAGTCTGCTAGCAGCTGTATATTAGCATACACTCCATTAAGGAGTCTGACTTTCTGTATATTTGCAATCTGTTAATGAAGTGTAGAAGATTAGGTAACTTTTTGAGCTATTTGAACCATTTCAAAATTACGTTTGCAGCAAAATATGCAGCAAGCGAAGGACCACTTTATACTATAAATGCTATGTCATTTTAAAAACTGAAGTCTTCAACCTGTATAATGACATTGTTATAATAAAAAATTGATTGTAATTACAAATGAAAGCACTGTAAAAATATGTTGTTTACTAAAGTGTGCCTCTTTAGTTTCTCCAGTTAAATTGGCAAAGCACATAACTGAAGTTTGACTTGCAAAGCATGTTTGCATTTCACTATCTCATAGTACCACAACCTTAACTATTGGTTTACCTAAAAGCAGTGTGTTCATGGTGCCCCTTAAAGTATAGCTCAACTAAAGTACCAAATACTGGTGTAGAATACACTTCCTGTTTGTTTTATTTATGCATTTAAAAACGAAGTTTCTCTTTGTGTTGCTTTATGCACATTTGAACATACCCCCTCTTATACCTTCCCCTATATATTATGTAACATGTGGTCCGACTATTTTATAAGCAATATTAAACTAAAATGCACCTATACATTTTTTGCTGTGTTAATTTAATTGCACAGATTAAATTCACTATATAATCATCTCTTTGGAAGGATTTACTTCTTCGTTTAATTGAGGAAGTGTCACCAATGTGAATAAGCCTATCACATGCCCTCAGAAAGATTAGGTATCATTTAACCATGTTTATTCATATGAGTTCAAATGCCATTTTTAGTGGGGATCTTCATTTGCAAATCCACATGCAAAAAGGGCAGTTTGCATGTAGATTTCTCCTTTGTGTACTCAGAAAGGAGGGAACGGAGCCTCCATAGCACCATAGCTCACACACCGTCAGACTGGAGATTTTCATTGGTCCTGGAATGGAGCATCAGTGCTCCTGAGTTGGAGCAGTAGAGGTGCTGTGCTCTGTGATCCTGGTCCCTACACTGTTTGAGGAATTATTTTGCACAAAACCATATGGGATACAACTGCATTCAGATTTATATCTCCTCCAGCTGGGACCACTCATTGAATGGATCTGGCAATAGAAATGTATTGAGAGGGGCAAAAAAGGCAGAAGGGCAATCTGTTTCTCCCAGTTCCCAAAGGTGTATATCGGTGTGTACTGTTCCATGAAAAGTCAACAAAGGGAACTTCACAAACCTTCTCTCTACTAAAAGTCCCTTCCACTTATTTTTTCTTGGAAAAAACAAGTAAATCCTGTGTAATTTATTTCACAAAATTGGAGTTACTCTGGTTTGCAGCTGCCCTATGTGATTGTAGAATTTGACCTATTTAGTTCTATAAGAACACTCCTGTAGACAGCTATCATGCCTCTGCTTCCACTGTCACTTAGCCAAACTATTCATATTTAATTATTTTAATTTCTTCACACAAGCCAGTCCTTCTTGCCCTTTAATCATTCTTGATGTTTTCCTCTCAACTCTTTCCAGTGGCTCTATGTTTTCTGGCAGTTATATATCCAGACATAAAGATACATAAAATAACCCTGTATCTATGTATTTCACTCTTTGCTATGTAGTGTGCTAATTTACTACATCATCTATATTCAAAAGTTATACCTTATAATTTTTTTCAATTTTGCCCCAAACTTTGAAAATCTTCAGCCTCTATTCCAATTCCTAGTAGCAGGAACATAAGATACTTGTTTAGAGAAACTCAGTATTTTTGATGCATGTGAGCAAAATTACTGCTTTAAAAATTGTTTTCCAGTTTATTAAAATCTGATACAGAATTCCCAATGCACCGTTTAAACTGGTTCCCTTTCTAGCTTCATACTGGTCGTTTTCAAGCTAACTGGCCACTTTGAGAATTTTCACAATTCAGGGGTTTATAGCAACTGTAAATCTATTAAGTCACAATTTGCACATAATAAAATGAAACAGCAAGTAGTTAAATGAACGCTCCAGTCTAAGCTGGAGAACATTTTCCAGGAAAAGTCATTGAGGCTGCCTTAGCTACTGCTTCTGTCCTTTGAGAAATTCAATCATGCTGATTGAGGAAACCTGGAGAGAGTTGGCTGTTCCTTCCTCCAGTTCATAATTGCCCTGTAGACCATTTAATCATCTGTAGATGAAACAAAGCCTGTGCTGTGGAGTACCGGAAGCAAAGGTATGCACTTATCAAATGCTTCCTACCCACGAAGCATAACTAGGAACTCATCTCTATGTTTCTGAGCAGTCCTGCTGTCAAAGTGGGGAGCTGAAAGCAGACTGGCTCTTCCTGTTGTCACTACGGTGGCCTTCCTGAATGCCTTTATTTCATTACAGTAAAGTATACGCAAGCCAATTTTTCAGGAGCTAAGTTCAGAGCAGAGAATGAAAGTCTTTCTGCTAGCAAATGCAGACAGAAATAGAGACACCGCAGCCAAGACAAGAGCTGTCTGATGCTACCTTGACAAGAAGAGATAAGCACAGCAAGTTAAATAGAAGGAGCAGGGGTTTGCTGACTACTGTAAAACAAATGTTTCTGTCAACTTTAAAATGACACTCTTCACAGTCTCTGCTTTGTTCTTTGTCATGTGCTTTGTATTCCCGTATGTGGCTGGATGACCAACTGGATGCCCAAGTTTAGTAGATGAATGGTCTGGTCAGAAACCACATGCCCAGTTTCATTAACTAGAAAAGAAAGACAGCCTGGCAAGTGGAGGCACTGAGAGCTAGAAAACCTGATCCATCATACTAATTGGTTTGGAATATTAGCCTTTAGTTGAGATTTGAAATCCATTTCCTCCTGAACATAGGCAATTTGCCTAACAGCTTAGGCACTATACATAACCATGTAAAGCTTGACATGTTGCCCTCAAATCCTAGCTCATATTTTCTAGGACACTTTGACAGAATATAGCATTTAAAATAGTATTACAAGAATGGTTATCAGGAGGGAGGAAAAACATTTTTTCCCCTTAAAGCTTTTGTCAGGAGGAATTTTTATAAGGAATTTTAATTCACAAAAACACTTACTGCTGACTAATGTGTGCCAATTAAGTTCAATTCATTGTATCAACAGTTTCCTGTTACCTGTTCCTTCAGGTAGAACAGTGGCTGATACCCCTGCCCTTTCCCAGGCTTCTGTGCAGGGACCTTTCCTACCTGAAAACAGTAGGGACACCTGTTTTCTGAGCATGGAAGGCTAGCACCTGAAATCTTAGGAATGGGCTTGCTATTGAAAAGAGGGTGCTTGATAAGGCAGCCACTGTGATAGGCAGCGGAAATTTGATAATGAAAGGAGATGCCTAATAGATTAATCTGGTGCGATTTGCCAAAACACAGGGTTTTCTGGAAGATTATCCACACTCGCAATAGGAAGCCCTTTGTTTTGTAAAAGTCCCCACTTATCATTGTATTCTTTATCTCAATAAGAAACATAATGGTTTACTTGTTTACATGCATGGCAGATATATTCAGAGCTGGGCTTAGGAACTGTGAACTCCCTTTCATTTGAAATGTTTCCAGCATGCAGGTTATTAGCTGTGGGGGAACAAGCAGTTGGACACATAAAATTTAAATCTGCCTTGCTTAGATTGGCAAAAATGAATGTTATTTCATCCACTGGGAAAATGTTTTACTTCCTGCTCAAATACTTTTGGAAGAAAATCACAAGCTCATTTGTAGTCATCATATATGTATGTATATATATATTTTTAGGGTTAAGTGGTATGTCTACAGAAACGTATTTGTTACTGTATATACCAGTTAATTTCCACTAATATTAATTATTTTATTAGCTTGTCTTTACTTCTTCAATTTTACTTTGCTTACTATAAAATGTGACTGATGGCTTTACATTATTTATACTGAATGTGTGGCTGGAATATACTCCTTGATGTACCTTGGATAGAACTACTTTGGTTTCTGGAATTGATTTTTAAATACCTTACACATCCGGGACTGCAGAACTACCAAAGCAGTGTGTTCCTGAACTCTGAAAATAAACAAAAATTACCATGTTAGAAAACAGCTTTATTAAAGCCCTTTTTAGCAATTTTATACGAACAACAATTTTCATATCATACAAAATTAAGGCTGCTGTATCTACAATGTACACACTGTATTAATGCATTTGTTGATAGGATACTCGCTGTATTAAAAGAAGTGAAGCATTAAGAGGCACTGTAGCTTCATAACACGCTAGCTTACTGAGTTATTTTAGTGTGCTCTCAGGCAGTTGGGTATTGTATGTGCTATGAACTTTAAAGTTACTATACAGGCAGTTTGTTTCCAGATCTAAATAAACAAGGTATGGGGTCACTTGAAATGAGCCTAAAAGAGGGAGCGGGACAAACAGTCCTGTCAATGCTGCCCCTGAAATAATCGTGTTGACCTACCTGAGCAACGAAGTCATTACATATCAGCAGTGAGTGCAATGGAGAAGAAGGAATAGAAGTGAAAAAAGGGGAAAATGCAGAGAGAAATCTGATAAACCCATCAAAAAGAATGGATCTCTAAAGAATTGTCTGTCTAGACCTGTGGACGGCTGCAAACGAAAATAGTGGCTCATGCAGATGGATACAATGTAATGAAAAATTACCACCAAGTAATACTTGGCACCGTATGAAGGATTTTATTTTACTTGTAGGACATATTTTATGGTTTATGAAGACATTGGAAATCCACTTTCTGTTTTCTTCTTCCATATTTATAGTTTATGTTTTTTATTTTACAGTGTGTCCAGGCACATGTTGTACCAGGGCAGGGATTTGTACGCTCCAAAACTCCATGGAATTCAAACAACACTTAAAAAGCCAAATCTTGAAGCCCTGCATAGATACTTCACAGTTGAAACTGCCACACTTGTGTAATGGCTTCAGGATTTGGTTGATGATTGGTTGCAAAATCCCTGTGACTTGCAAAATATGAGCTATGGCCTCAATTGTATAGTTGGAGTCAGTGGGAATCAGACCTGTGCAAAGAGATATCCATGCAAATTTTATTGTAGGATCAGCACCTGAGAGATAGCCCTACTTCTAATGTACATGTTACCCAGGAGTATGAATCAATACCCAACCTTTTATTAATCTGGCTGTTTCAGGATTAATTCTTCCAACCTTCCTCATAAAGAGTAGTATCTTCTGCTACAAGCATACTGACTGCACTTCAGTAGGAGTGCTCTTTGGGTGAGGAATTATTCAGTGTGAAAGTAGTAGATGTAGTTTCCTACCTGGAACACCAAGAGGCAATGAAGCTGCTTAATGCATGAGTTTGCAAATGTTTCTTTCTATAATACATTTATTGAAACTATTATATTTCATGGGCTTTTCACATTTTCATTTAATTTATGCTAATGATTCAAACATTTTTCACCAAGCTGAGATAACTAAGCATTTTAGTCTTTTCTGCACCTTGCTTAGATTACAAAAATGAAACCCATTTCTCATTAGTGTAAATTCGATCAGCTTCATTATTCCAACTACTGTCACTCGTTCTCCTATCTGGAATAGAGGAGCATAGATTTCCAAACGATTTGTTTTTTTGTTTGTTTCTTTTAAGAAACACATTGCCCTTGTTTAGGTTGGTGGACGGAAATAGAGGGTCATGCCACCAGACCTAAAAACCATGGCATTTCCTTCTCGTAGTTGTTAAAAGCTTCATGAATGAGCAGCATTCCTCACCATAAAGCACCTTCATGCTTAATTAAGTTTCTGCACACAGATTCATAGAAGACCTATGTCTCTGTGATGTTGTGACTCAGTCTCAGGGATAAATACAGTAAGGAAATTTACTTGTTGGACTTGGAATGCTTTCACTTGAAGCTAACCTCTGCAAATAAGTATTTTTTTCTTTTACTACCGTTATTTGTTTACAGAAGCAAAAATGTCTGTCTACACTCCAATATCCTTTAAGGCATTAAGAAAATAACCTAGCATGTCAAATGAAATCTGCTGGTGCTGAGGAAAAATTGATAAAAAGTAAAAAGTTGATGGAAAACTCCTTCCCTCAGTGGCACCCTCTAGTGACTTCTGTAGCCCATGGAGGTATGGAAGGAGAAGGATTTCTGGTTCAAGCAGCAGTAAATCTCTAAGTAGATTTTCCCTCTGAAATCCTCCTGGCCCACTCACAAAATAGAATTTTGTACTTAGTGGCTGATTCCTTCTCTACTTTTACTAAAGGGAGAGCCTTTGCTTTTATCAGCAAGCCATGGGAAACCTGTGTTGTACACTGCCTGTGCAGTTCAATTACACCACATTTTGCCACTCACATTTTACTTGTCATCCATTGTTACAATTATAAGCTCAAGTCAAAAGAAGGAGGACCTTTTTTAAGAAACTGAGATACTGTTACAAAGGTTCCTAGCAGAAGTATTATCATTTAAAGTAAAAAAAATAATCAAGACAAAATATGGCACATATGTTAACAAATTCTGGCATATCTATGGCTGGTAACATAGACCCACCCTCATCCCCCATTCAGCTCTTCAAAGATTCTAGTCTCACTTGCAAAAGTAGCCTGAGCCTGCTCAGGTATCGTGACTGAGAGGATTACTATGTGCATCCTCAAAGGTGCTGGACACCTGCTAAGAACCTTCACGGAGCACTCTTTGTGCATGATAAAATGTATGGTGGCATTGTGCTCATGGCTTGGTACAGGTGGCAGTACCTAAATGAGCATGCAGCCCCACAACCTCTGATCTCTTGTCCAGAGTCTGTTCTGTTTGTCCAAAGGCCTGTCTACTGGGGAATCTGTGAAATACTCCGTATCTGCAGAGGGGGCATAATAGGAACAGCCTCTTCCTCTGTACACAACAGCTGCAGGATTTTTGTGCTCTTTTTATACCATGTCCATTTTGAATGGTTAGCTGCACTTAACCCAAAATGTTTTTCAAAGCTTGTCATGAGATGTCAGATCCTGTTGAAGTTTGTTCTTTGAAAAAAAGTATTATGTATGCATTCAAATATTTATTCAGTTTTAGTAAGAAGTCCTGTAGGAAGACAAATGCTGCCATAAGCATCTACCATATAATGTTTAAAGATACAGAAAAAATGAGAATCACTTTGGCTTATAAACTCCCCAGGTCATTCCATGGCTTCCACTATAAGCTTTAAAGCAAAACAGAACATTTATTGTTTTCAGAGCTTTGAATATTTTAAAAAGAAAATGCATAGATTTTTGGCAGCTGGAAATAGCAGCCTTTCAATTCAAACAAAAGAATTATTGTTTCTGGTAATGGCCCAAAGGATTAAACATGATGTAAAAAGTAATGTACTCCTGTGTATCTAAACTACAGAAAAACTAAGGACTGTATTAAAATCTTGTCTTCCTTTACATGTACATGGTCTCTTACTTTCTTTGTTTCCACTGTCCTATCTCCAGCACCACAAAAAAGCAGTTTGTATGTTATCTTGTCCTCATTTGTCCAGGAACTAGCATTTAAGCAAAATATGGGCAGATGAATAAATTAGACTAATCTTAATATTTTAAGCATGATCTAATAAACTAAGTAGACATACTGTATATCTCAAAAACCATTCCAGGAGAAAAAAATGCTCTTTCTTTTGGAGGTCAGTATACAGAATAAACCCAGTATACAGAGTACATCCCAATACAGAACATTTCCCTTCAGCAGTAACAGAGACAAGAAGCTTGCCTCTACTTATTTGCCATCCCATGTCCCTTATCCACTGCATATCCTTCCTTTCCCCTATTTCCCAAAAAAACACATGAGCATCTTTATGATTCAAGGCTTGCTCTTGGTTTAGTAGTTTGTTGTGGATTTTCCTATTTTTATTCTTTCTCCAAAAATCCCCTCACCCTGACCAGAATTAGATATGGAGATCCCCTGCCCTAGAACAAAAGAACCATGAGTATCTTTCCTCTTGCCAATCAAAACAAAAGAGCCATTGTTATTGGTGAAGTGGGCATTCTTGACATTATCTTTGTTTAACCCCACAAATTATGACCATTAAAAATATTTTAAAAGAATATAGCTTTGGAAAACATATATTAGGGAGGAAACTATTTTTAAGAACATCCAAAGAAAGTTTTTACTGTTACAAGTGTTTAAGGCCAAGTGTTTTAGTCAGCTTGTTGCATTTGAATGATACGATTTAGTATAAATGTGACTGGGTGAATAATATATGTGGCTGCATATAAGTGTGCAGAGTCTAGTTAGGGGAATGGTATGATACTGCTAAATGGCTGGATACATTTTTGTTGTTGTCAGCAATATGCTGACAGTCTAAAGCTAGGCTGATCTCCACTCCTTGGGAAGTATCCAGGAATACAAATGTCCCCTTCATATCATTGTGATGGAGAACTACATTTTGCCATTTTCTTATTTAAATAATTTTGGTAACTGCATGTTGGATGGACTTGTGGGATGTAATCTGAGAATCTTGGAGCCTAGACAAAAGAATATTGTTCTAGATGAATACATTGAGTTGGTAGTCTTCTACAGAATACTCCTAGTCATCTGTATCTGATGATAAATGAAACCATAAGAATAAACCTGGATGCCAAAGATTAAGATGGAAAGGGAGGAAAAGAGTAATTACAAATTACGTCTCTGCAATAGCAGTGGCAGAGCATTGGCAGTGCCCTGGTTTCCCCTTCTTTTTGATATATTGTAATGTGTTTTTGGTGTTTTGATTTTGTACCTCATATTTGTGTGTGAGAATTTAAAATGACAAGTTTTGGGGAGTGCTTTTGTGCAAGTGGTTACCTATTCGTACATGGAACTGGAATCTGTAGCCCAGTCTTATAGGCCTGTGAATAGAGCAAGCAAGAAAGCAAGCAAGCTGAAAGCGGGGGAGCTAGAGAAGGAGAGGAGAACCAGTTGGGCACAGCCAAAAAAGAAAGGGAAAGATCATGATTGTAAATCAAGTGTACAAACAGCAGATAAACCCAGGGAGGCAAAGATGGGAAAGAAATCAGTTGGAACCACAGTTCATCCCCTGCAATCTCCTACCAGAAGCTCTACAAGGAGAAGAATGAGCTAGTGGAGTTCAGTGACCTGCCCCTGGCCCGCAGTCTGGGCCCACTAGAAGGGGTAAAGTTAAGCTTTGGCTGCAACTAATAAAGTCCACTTCCAGAAGCAAGTTGAGGGATTTTGGTAGTGCCCACCATCCAGCTGCTTTCTGACAGCTGTTGCAGTTCTCATAAGAGGTAAGGCCATTAGCAACAGTGCTCCAGGCTATTTCTGTCTTCCCTGCACACCCATAATTCTCACTGAAAACAAGACAAACTTGCACACATGCAAGGCTGAGTCCTCAGAGCACATTTTAATACCTGAAAATTCTTTCTTTTTCTCAGGCTTGTCTAAAGTGCATGTCTAAAACTATAGAAAGATTTGCACCACTAATATATGTTCTGCCCTGATGGGTATGAACAACAGTATAATCCCTTGACTTCATAACATAGCTGATGTTATATCTGCTGGTGTAGAAATACCATAGAACTTATTTCAATTAAGTGCCTTTAGGGAAAGAACTGTAACTAATATGTCAAATATTACCATATGGTGAAAAGCAATTAATCATCACAGTAAATACTGCAGTTCACAGACATACACTAAATTTTCATTAAAATAACGTTACTTAAAGATCCACATATTTTAAGGCATTAAAAATAATTTGGGGGGGTTGCCTTTACCTTGCAGATATTAAACATTTCACAAACCATATAATTTGTAATCAAATATATTGTAAAGCCATTAAATAACAGCTATGCATATAATGATGAATTTTATTTTTCCATGCCATGTATCTAGTTTACAACCTAGATTCCATAATAGGTACTGACTCTACATATAAGAATAAAGGGTGTTTTATACGCATAAATCTATGCCATTTTCTTCACATTATGTTGGAAAAATATTTACAATTTTTAGGTTTATAAAAGTGATTTTCCTCTTGTCTCAAATAAAAAGCTAAAATACCTGAATAGGGCCACAATTGAAAGTACTCAAAACTCTGTGTTTGAGTGAAATCCTAGTCCCAATCAAGCCTTCTCTAGGTCCAGGAGTTGATTCTTTGCCCCTCATGTCCTGATGCATTCACTGATTTTTACTATCCTCCCTACAGTTTATATTCTGTCCCATATTTGTAATCAACATGCAATGAGTGAAATTTAGAGCTGTTCTTTTCTACACAGGTTTTCATACCAGGTACAACAGTGTGACATGTATGTGCCATCTCTGTGTGAGATTGAAAGGTAATTACAATTTTAGGATTATAAAACCTTTATCTCCAATAAGCTTATTAGTAAGCTTGCTGCATAGATGTAGATGACCATGTGAGCAAGTCCCAGTGACTACTGTAGGGAGCAGAGCAGAATTCTGCTTTATTGAACTGATTGAGATATTTACAAGGTGTGACAAACCAGATTTGATGCAGAAGTTATGTTCCTGACAAGTACCTGCGTGTAAGAATATATTTAAAGATAATGAATTGTAGCTGTATATAACCTATGGGATTTGACTGGAAATTATTTTTCCTTGTTATTGTGTCATAGTATAAACAGTAAAGAAAAATACTGCTTACAAAGCCTCATTTATAAGGTGAAAAGGGCAAAAGGTCTGGTACACAAAGGAAGATGAACTACAGCAGACATTTCACACTTATTAGGTGAATATAGATACATTCCATACTTTATTATGATCAATAGACAATGATAAAAATTTAAACTGTGTATAGCCCTCCATCACCATCTGTGGAACATCTACTAAGGTAATTTATGACCTTTAGTAGTAACTAAACTTCAAGATATCATTATTTGTTTAGGACTCACATGTGACATTCAGCATCACTTAGTGGATATATGTTCACCTGTACAACTGCATATATTTCTATTCTTTGATTTTCTTTTTTTTCTCAATCTCCTTTATGCCTTTTTCTCCTTCCCTGCCTGCACATGCATCTTCTCTTTCTTCTTCTGTATCACCATCAAAGAGAAACATTTTTTATAACCTTTTCTTTGCAAAAAGCAAAATAAATTTGATTGATAAGCATTTGGGCTTCGCTAAGGAATTGATGGGGATAGCATTTGAAACTTATCTGACTAACCAGTCTGGGAGCAAAAGCCGTTAAATCTAGCACAAATGTCAGTCTGACATGCACGTTATCAAGAAAAACACAATATTTTTTAATTATATTTTCCACTGCATCCAAAAGGGCGATATTTACTTTCTATTGCTCAAAAAATTCAAGCCGTAAAGGAAATGCCCAAAGTGCTTTGTTGTTATTTTTAATTATAGTGTTTCTGCCAATAATGAAGTTCTCAATGGACAAAATAGTACTTTTTTTCCACTTGCTACTCCCAAAAATGTGCATGTGTATGCAGTGGTATTTCTGACATGTTGAGATTAACTTTTACATATATGTCTGGTATTGTTTATACGTTTATACATCTAATTTCTATGGAGAGTGGACAACTTCCTATATTATAGGCTTTACTGTAATCAACATATACTTCGCACACTTTTTTCGGTTAGCACACTAATCAGTGTTTTTTACTTTACGATCAGAGGTCAGCAGTGCTTTCAAAGTATAATATTTGACATAATTACACACCATATTAAATATATTAAAGTTTCAAAATCAGGCACTCCGGAAATCCTGGAGTTAAAGTTGCCACTGGAGATAACCAAGTAATTGTAGGTGGTTGTTCTCTGTGGAACAGCACAAGAAAGGGATGATAAACTTTTTTCCTGTGAGTTTTATCATTATTTGAATATTAGAGAGCTGGAAATCTGGGATTTCATTCCAGCTGTAGATGAATGCATGCTCAAGAATGCATAGACTTTTCTACTTGTTTCCCTCAGACTTTACCC
>NW_017728992.1:133420685-133429520 GCF_001723915.1 Gavialis gangeticus | reverse complement strand
GCTGTAGATGAATGCATGCTCAAGAATGCATAGACTTTTCTACTTGTTTCCCTCAGACTTTACCCCTTCTTTCCTGTCCTGGTCACATCTCTTACCTGCTCTATTCTCCTACTCTAGAAAGCATCAATCACTGCTTTTTAGGCTTTTAATCCTAATCTGTTTGCCTAGTCATATTCTTCTTTATTACACCCTCACCCCATCACAGTTCTATCTGCTACTGGTGCCAGTCCCAGTATCTTTGCACAGCTAGTCTCAGTACTCTCTCTCACCTCATTGCTTAACATCTATGTCCCCCCCCCCACATCCTACTTATTCCCATTATCCTTGCAAAGTAACCCCAGTCTCCTCCCTACCCCATGTTAAATTCTCAGTCCCCAGTGCAGCAGTGGCAGCAGTTCCTTAACATGAGGATGACAGCCTTCCAGAATATAGGGAAATCATCAGTGAGGAGGCAAATCTGAGATCCTCATGTTTGATTATAGACGTGGCAAATAGTTCCAGGAGGTAGGAGTAGATTCTGGCAATACCAGGTCACAGATCTTTCCCTTTGTCTCTCTCATTTATTCGCCTCCATAGTGAAACAAGTTTGGTCAAAATGATCAATGCTTTATTGCACATCAGGGGCCCATAGAGGATGATTCAGTCCTTGAGTCTCCCAGGTATTAATATTAATATAACATAAAATCAGATTTACCTTCAAGGTGTCCTTGACTCTCTTCTTTTGCCCACATCTACAGCAGTGATCATTGGTGAGTTGAAAGTAAAGGACCTATTTTTGGAGATGGTTGTCAGGCATCCTTAGGTCATGCATCCTATCTAATGGAGCTGGTGCCATATAAATGTGGCTTCAGTACTGATGAAGTTTGCTTGAGCCAGAATGCTGGAGTGCATTCTTCTGCTCTTCCAGCTGATAAACAGATTTTCTGAAGTTATCACTGATGGTGACATTTTATAGCTTTCAGGTCTTTCTGATATGTCATCCAAGTGTCATGACAATACAGTAGGGTAGGAATGACAAGAATGTTTGGTTTGTTTCCTGATGTCATTATGACCATCAAAGACGCAAGGAAAACAGTCCCACCACCAACTGGCTTCCAGCCCTTCCCCTTGCATCATTCCTTGGCTGCCTGTCCTTTAGCGAAATCTGGGTGGATTTTATGATGCTGGGAAAAAGCACATCCCTGACACAGAAGCCACCTGCCTGCCCAATTTCAAGTCCCTGTTCCAAAATTTGGATGTGCTATAAATAGTCCTCAAACAAAAGGACACCACGGTTGTGGGGGGGGGGTTTAACATGGGCAAAATAACATTTATTTACTAGCCTCATTCTCAGAAATTACTCACCTGTTTGGCCTGAAATTTGCCTCCCCCTTGCAAATAAAATAAAATAAATCAGCCCAAGACTGGAAAAGTTCAGCCTTAATGGTTAAAGTCTGGCAAAGTTATGAGCAGTTGAAAACAGAATCTAATGAAAAGAGATTTCAGGCAACCCAGATAAAGTATCAGTCCTTCCTATGCTAATTATCAGTAATCTACAGCTCTCAGATGGAGGTCTGAAAGCATTTTACAATGATACTATGAGTTAGCTAAGTATTACTAATCCTTACTTTTCATACTGGGGGGACAATCAATTTGCTCAAACAGAACGTCTTTGTTACAGCCCATTAGGGAACCCTAAGTGTTAAGACCATCCTCCTTCCCTATGTTGTCCTGTAACTATGCTACTTTCATCCTGCAGTGTAATTTTCTTTATCAGATATATTTGCACCACCAAATTAAGCATAAATATGAGAATTCTAACTGTTACTCAAATGTACCTGCAAGTACATATTGGCCTATAATTAGATGATAATATAGGCCACAATTATAGGTTGTGTCTTCTCACAACATGGAGAAGGAGGAGTGATGCTATCCTCCAGCTTAATTACAGTACCTTGAACAAGCTGGGTTGCACTTTAGCAGAACATAAAATGGAGCTAATTTTTTTCTTATAATTTGCACTATGGTTTGTGACTTTTTCACAATGTCTTACAGCATGTTTGCCTCCATCCCTGCCCTGCCCTGGAGGAATTGTTCCTTATTCTAATACAAGGTCCCACTTATGATACTCTGGCTTTATTTCCACCCCCAATATAAAGAAGCTGGAGCAGAGGCAAGGACTCTTTATGATTTAGGACTTGATGCTGTAGAGTCTAACTCACAGAGATTGTGATTAAGGGCTGTTTACATAAATAAGGCTTTGAGGAGGGAGCCCTTAAAGCTTCCATAACAAGTCAGAATTCTATAACTGAGTCACAAATCTTGACTCACTAGTAAAGACACTATCAACTTCAGAGTGGGTCATTTAAATTTAAAAAGCCACATAGAAAAGTAATTTCAGACAATCCATCTTCTCTACTCCCTTTTTTTGGTTGTTCTTTTACAATCATATTTTTCTATTTTAAAATGTTTTCACTCTTATTTTTGTGTGAAAAACAGATAGGACCATAAGGAAAACCTCACTAAGAAAGTGTGAAATTTTCCTGAGGTATAGAAGGCCTCGTTAGCACATATATCCTTATGTGGGGCTGAAGGCAGAAAAGAAAATGCAGGTGCACAGAGACCCCCAGCATTTGCTCTTAAGGCCAGATAAACATGTTACACTTTTACTGGTATAAGTGATTGGAAATCTTCTATACATATAACAGAACAGAAGTTCAGTACACATAGACTGGTTTAAAAATGGCGGAACCCAGTCTAAGAGTGCAGACAGAAGTGGCAGTTTCTGCCCAGTCTGGCCACAGAAAGCAGTCTATAGCCATAACCAAACACAAATGCATGGCTGCAAATAGCTTCCAAAATGGCTGATTGGGTGAAAATCTGACCCCTCATTGCATAAGGTATCAGATAAAGACATTTCAAAATGTAGCGTCTTCTGTAACTTGTGTTTGCCGAGGTATCAGTAGGGCTGTGCAAAGCTTCGGGTGCTGATTTGATTTGGAGGAGATCCAGCCTGATGTGGTGTCTGAATCTCCAGATCGAATCAGGAGACAAATCAAAAGGTCTGAATCGATTTGAAGCTCTCCAAATCAATTCAGAAAAGATTCAGAAAGCTTCGGAGAGATTTGGGCAGTCCCCACTCACCACCACAGGGAGCTGATCCCAGGCTCTATGCTAGTAAGTAGGGAGCAGGGGAGGGGTCCTGGAGGAGTGGGAAGGGAACCATGGGGGGGACCCTCACCAGGCCCCATCTCCTGCCTGTTTCGCCAGCCCCTCTGAGTGCTGTCCAACCCCTGCCCGCTCTCCCAGACCCACCCCCATGGCTGCCCCACCCAGCCCCAGCTCCCGGTTCTTTAAAAAAAACCAGCCTCGCTGGCTGCTGCAGCAGCCATTAGAGCTTCTCGGGGCTCATGGCAGAGCCCCCTACACAATGCAAAACAGTGGAGGGCAGTGGGGATTGCCGCCCTGCCTGACAGCAGCCAATGTGTTCGTGGCTTTTATTTTTTTTAACAGCTGGAAGCTGGGACGGGCAGAGCAGTTATGCAGGGGGCTGGGAGAGTGGGCAGGGGTCAGGGGGCTCATTGCAGAGCCCCCCATGTTACTTGGGGCAGTGGTGATTCCCCTTGCCTAGCAGCAGCTAGTGAATGCTGGGCTTTTTTCTTTTTTTTCAAAAAGCCGGAAGCTGGGGCTGGGCAGGAGCTGGGGGCTTGTGACAGAGCCCCACACACAGTGCAAGGCAGTGGGGGGCAGCAGGGATTACCCCCCCCCACCTGGCAGCAGCTGGTGAGTTCTGGCCTTTTTTTTTTTTTAAAGAGCCGGGAGGCTGGGGCCCAGCAGGCAGCCATTGATGGGGCTGGGAGAGTGGGCAGAGTATGGGGCCACTACTGAATCGGCTGAATCTCCAAATCAGATTCAGCCAAATTAATTCAGGACAGTGATTCGAATCACCAAATCGAGTCACTGTTCCCCAAATTGGCCAAATCCGAGTCCGAAGTGAATACTAGCTCCTTCGCACAGACCTAGCTCCCAGCCTGTTGCTGTTTTAAGTATGGGAGGGGAGAAAGGGAGTGGAGGGAGTTCAGTCTGGGGGGGTTTCAGCCTTCTCTCCCCCACCCCCATGAGGGTGGGGCAGGTGTATTGGAGCCCTCCCAAGGTGGGAGGGAGGCCCAATTTACCCACCCTGCCCTTCAGCACCAGCTGGGGAGCCCCAAGAATGAGTTCCCTCTGCTGCCTTTCCCCACTCCTTTTCCAAAAACAGCAAGCATTGGCAGAGAGCCTGGCCATTGCTATGGGAACCTCGCTGCAGCCAGCCGCTTCCCCCCCGGATTCCTTTCTCCCCTGGAACCAACAGTGAACTTCTGTTTGGTCTGGGGTAATGTTGTACCTTGGAACACTTCACAGCAACTGTTCTGAGTTACAGCTAGGAGCTGCACTTCTGTCTGTATCCTAAGTTTTGTCCCCCTCCCCACCAAAGGGCAAATTTGTGCTCTATTTGCTACTGATCCAAACAATGCCACTGAAAGAAAACCACATAACTTAGACTGATTCTGCCTCAGGCTTTTCAAATGTCTGTACCTAGCCTTAGGCTCTGGTGTGGAGTTCTGTGGCATAATATGGATGTCACATGATTCTGCATGCATTATGAGAGACGTAGACTACCTAGAAAGAGTAGGGGCTTTCATAAGAAAATATATAAAGTTTAAGAGCACAAGCACTCATCTGCTATGAGAAAATACACATTAAAAATTGAACTAATTTGAACAAGAATTGACAGCTGAGTAAACTGAAATAATGTTCCAATTAGAAAGAAATTTCTATTCCATGAAATATTTGGAAATTTAAACTTTTTGTCCTAATTTGAGATGAAAACGAATGATGAACTACTAGAATTTCCCAGTGGTTGCAAATCATGAATTTTGCTCAACTATAATCCTCGCTGATTTAACAGGGCAAACAATGAAACTGCCTTGATTCAAATGCTGTCAAATAAAGTAAATAAACTGTAAAAGACAGAGGAAAGATTTTGCCCTTTTAATATACTGTTAGTAGAAACCTAACGTGCTAGATATACTAATAGATTGTAACAATAAAATTAAAAATAATCAAATTAAGAGTGTGTGTTAAAATCGATAATGTCCCTTTATAATGTTTTTGAAATTGGAGAAAAACTGAACTAGTATGAAAGAAAAAACATAACAATGAACAAAACTGTACAAAGGTAAAAGGTGGGGGTGGGGGGAGAGGAGTGTAAGTTCATTGCTGTTTGCCAGGTAATAAGTAAAAGACCATGTAATTTCAATAATTAACTCTTTGGCAGGAAGATGTATGTCCTCGTCATTAATATAAGTCCGAACAAAAATCTAATACATCTGAATTTGTTAAAAGCACTTTATGTTGATAAAAGAGAGCATGCTCCATGTTGTGAGTATATAAACCAAACTATATACAGATTTTTAGATCACAGAATGTTAGCAATCAGTGAAGATTACCAAAATTTGACTGGCAGCCATAATAGCGTGACAGTTATCAGATCTAATCCTGCGTTATTATGCTACAAATCCTAATTTATTGACACAGTAGAATAAAGAGAAAGAGAAGGCCATAATTGATATTTCAAGTGGAATTATGTGGCATGGAAGTGCTAAAATGAACATTTTTCCAAATGTTTGTTGGCAAGTTAAAATAGTGTGTGTGTTTTTTCATTCATGTCTGTAAAATGAAAGAGCTCACTCTAGGATCCATTATTTAAAACTATGTTTTCTCTGTAAACTTTGCCTTTATGAAAAGTACCGTGAACTTGTTGATTATCATTTTAAATTGGCAAAGTTTGGGTTTTCTTTGACTGTGAAGTGGTGCCAGAGCATACTCAGTGAATTTTGCCTACGTTAGAAAGATTTTAAATTAAAAGAAAATATATAAAGTTTAAGAACACAAACACACCAGTAAATTATAATTAATCCAGACAATGCACGATAGAAACTGTATCATACGATTTTAATGTTGTTGAGAATCAAATTCTTTTTATTAGTGAATCCACTCTAAGAGTGTTATCTTTGAATGTATACTTTGAATGTTCTGATTTAAAATTTCAAAATGCTTTCCCATGGCAATGACAATCTTAATAGAGTCCAATTAGTTCCACAAGGCACTTTCTGATGCACAGGCCTCTGGCTTGATTGCGGTGAATGGTGGGTATTTCCTGTGTTTAAGTCCACATATGGATTGAGTAAGGCAGTGGCAGAGAGACTACTGTTTTCCTTCACTACATCTTCATTTCTTTTTCACAGGCTAAGCCTTTTTTGTTTTTCCTGGCTCTGTTGTCAAAATACTGACCAGAGTTTTGGCTCATAGTATTGGAATACCAGGCCAAAACAATCCTTTGGAAACCAGTGTGGCAAAATGTATTTTAATCTATACATTCACCATTCAACCATGTGAATAACCACACCCGTTGCCCCACTCTGTGGCTTAAAATCAACATGGGTTTGCCCCCAGAACTGTTTGATTTATCTGACAAGCTTTTTCAAGCTGGATATATCAATATTTAAGCTTGGTTTCTTACATCACATGCACAGCAAATATTAAAATATACTCTAATCATTTTCTATCCCTGTTAAATCAAACAAGGTAAATGGGTTGTACATTTCTGTGGGATTTCTTTGAAAAACTGTCAGTCTCTTCTATGATAGATGGGGTACTTTGAAATATTCCCTCCCACCAGGAAACACAAAATTAGGATGTTTTAATTAAGTTTTTTTGCTAGAAAAACGTAACATTAGTAGAACTAAGCAAGGAAATACAGCATTAATAAAACTATTCAAAGTTAACACACAATCTTGTGAAAAAAAAATCACTTTAAAGCAATTAACGATAATATGTTTTAAGGGCTTCCTCTTCAAAAAAAAATAGTAATGCACAGAGCACCATTTCAGCTGTATAATTTTAAGGGATACATTAAAATGTATTACCTCTTTGTCAGGTTTATTAAGCAGTTTGGCTTTATTCAATACTAAGCAGAAATATGCTTGTAAACTTCAAGTAAGAGAATATCTTTAACATTAGTTCAAGACTGAGTATATCATATACAACCAGGAAATGTGAATCAGATATTATCTAACAGACTGTGTGGTTCCACTAGGGATCTGAATGAGTTAAGTCTCATGCACATTATTCCACAGCTCCAAGAATCCCTCCATTTACAGTTCTTTTATTTCTGCTTTACACTGTGTGCCCATGAGATTGAGTGATCCCCTTTAATTTAGGTCTCACTGATAGAATACATATACAGAAATAGACATTTCTGTGGAGAAAATACCTGCTGCAGGAGCACTCCATAAATTATCTCTATTTAGAAGAACTGACTGTGTTAGGTTTGGACCAAATTTAAATGTCCCACCTGGATTTGCTCCCAAATTGCACAGCATGAACTAGAAAACAGTCCAGAAAATGCCTTTCACCATTAAATAAAGCATAAACTTTCAGGCAAGCCTGTTTCATGGTATGTGCTGCAGAAAGCTTTACAAGGGGGAAAAAATGTTTGTAAATGTAATGACACGTTTTTTACAATTCCGCTTTCATCTTCTGCAGTGCCAGGCTCCCCTGCATAATTTTACACTGCCAGTAAAAAACTACCAGCTCAGGGCTGGAGAAAGGCTGCTGCCCTGATTGAAGGTAAAGTACACTCATCATCAGCTCAGGAGGGGACTGCTATCCTCCCCCTCCTCCCCCCCACCCTTCCCTTACTTAAAAGCTATCTCGCAAATAAGGCTTTTGCAAGTCGTTTTGCTTGGGGATTTTTTTTTTTGAGAAAGAGAGAGAGAGAATTATTAATATGAGCTTTGTGATAGTAAAACCCTTGCTTCTCTCTCCGAAAATAACTCTTAATACACTCATGTGGCCTCAAAGAAGGTGCCCTGCACCTTGGAATAATCCATTATTTCATCGCAGATAGTGGGATCTTTTCCTTCGTCTTTGCTGGGTTTTTGGTCGCAGCCGTGTTGGTCGAAGGACATAGGCAGGCAAGGTTCTTTGAGTAGATGTCATATCTTTTTGTGATAGCTTTTCTTAGACCAACTGAGTAGCTGTAAAAAAGTTCTTGGCAAGCTTCCGGGAGCAGTCACCCTTCTTCAGGCATGGGGAGTCCCTGCTGTTCTGAGACTCCAAGAAATGAAAGCAGCTAAAAGTGTGGCAGGGTATCAGCGAAAATGTAAATAGGTTTACATTGTCCTTTTACATAGGTTTACATTTAGCTACATATTTACTATTTACCAAATAGTAAATATGCTTACTATTCACGACATAATTACTATTACTACATATTTACTATTTACCAAATGTAAATAGGTTTACATTTTCCTTTTAAACAGGTTTACATTGACCTATTTACATTTTCACTGATACCCTGCCACACTTTTAGCTTCTTTCACTTCGTGGAGTATCAGACAGCAGAGACTCCCCATGCCTGAAGGGGGGTGACCGTGCCCGAAAGCTTGCCAAGAACTTTTTCCCGACTACTCAGTTGGTCTAATAAAAGATATCGCATCTCCCCAAAGAGCCTTGCCTGCCTTCCTTCATCTTTGTCATTCGTCTTTACCTTTGGCTCAATCTGTCCAACACTGCGTCTGTCATGAACCGAATTAGTCCTTCCTCCACCCACCTCTTTCCAGGAACCCTTCTGCACTCCTAAATAATACCGAAACCCTATTGTGACTTGTCCTAGACACAGCGTCTACTCCTGATACGATTTAGTTTTACTCCCTGATGCAATTTTTGTAGATGGCGAGCGGACCAAGCTGTGAAAAGTTGCTCGAAGATTTCTGCTGGAGAAGTGGAAATCGCAGTTCAAAACCCCTGCGC
>NW_017728992.1:133411035-133415685 GCF_001723915.1 Gavialis gangeticus | reverse complement strand
ATACGATTTAGTTTTACTCCCTGATGCAATTTTTGTAGATGGCGAGCGGACCAAGCTGTGAAAAGTTGCTCGAAGATTTCTGCTGGAGAAGTGGAAATCGCAGTTCAAAACCCCTGCGCCCCCCAGGTTTCTACCTGCTTTCATCCCTTCGGAGACTTTCACGTGGATATGCATCGCGAAAACTACCAAATCCCAACGCTGTTTTCATGTGCATGCATAAAGATCATTGCAAAATAGGAGCTGTAAAACTCACAGGAGGCAGCACTTCCACCATCCGACCTTTTACAAAGCCAATAAACATGAGATCTGAGAGCGTCGAAGGCGAAGCGGAGGTGAGGGGGTTCGGAAAGCATCATTGGAAAGAGCTGAGTTTTTACTTACAGACAGCATAACTTGTGTTACGATTAGTGATCTGTTTAAAGATTTGTCCTGGAAGTACTTGCTATTGGGTTACAAAAGGTTACATTAATTACATTATGCTATAATGACCCATGAGGACTGCAAAGAATTAGAGGGGAAAATATGCTTTTCTAAATGATCGTGCTGGATTTTAACAGGAGCGATGGTTTTCAAGCTACCCTTTAATAAGCCGTTCTGTTTCATTGAAGAGCCGTCGGGCTGAATGAATGCATTGATCCACAGTAAAATTCGCTTATAGCTCCTGTTTCGCAGCCTCGTCTGGGATAAGAAGCGTCCACGAAGGGGTGTGACAGGAACACATGCATCTCGACCAAAGCTATTTTCAGGAGCACATGCACGTCATATGCCCACAACGAAGGCACACGTCGCCCAGTGTCACGTTGGGACTCAGCCCGGCTGCACGAGTGCGCGGAATTAAGTGCGTCGACTCCTAATCTACAGCCTAGTTTGCAAAGACACAGCAGACAAACAAAATTGTCATTCCAAATGAAAAGAAAACACGATTTCTTAAAAGTGTTTAGGAGGGTGCACAGCGGGGCATATTTTCTTTCTTACTGGCAAGAGTTTGTAACTGGATCCCTTAACATTACTGAGAACATGAAAACATGAAACAAAAGTATTGATCCAAGAATTCACTGAAGAAAAGTGTCCAAATACACACACTGGTTTGTTTGATTTTTTTTTTAAAGGTTACATCAGTTGTTTATTGGGGAAAGCTGAAGCCTGCCATTTACTCCGGTTAGGCACTATTCAAACATACATGGAGGAAAGTGTTATTTGTGTTGTTAAATTTACATTATGTTCACTTTAATTGCATCAGCTGCTAAATAGATCTAGGAATAATGGCATTTAGGAGGGAAATTGCAATCATCTTCAGAAGACTGCAGCATAATGGAGAAACCTAATTAATTTAACCTTGCAGTCTTCCATAATGGCTGCACTTTATCATTTCCACAGATGGAGCTTGAAGGAATTAAGAGTGTTGTTTATCCCAGCAGACGTCTCTGCCTGTGGTTAGCCAATGGCAGATTTCCCTTTAAAGATGCATTTCTTCACTTAGGGCAACCAGCTCTAGTCCTGGCAATGGCTGCCGAGATTGGCTAGTGCTGTGTGTGGCAGCTTGGGAAGCTTTGAGAAAACGTGCAATATTGGGCAACGTCGGGCTTCTTTCTGGTGTCATCAAGTGACTCTGAAAAGAGCCTGGAGTGGGTCCGTACTGGAGCCAAGCCTTGTTCAGAGCCGTTAGATTTCAGCCCAGTTTTCCCTTTGATTCCTTCAACCCCGTGTCCTACTGGTGCAAGGAGGGGGGACGTGGGACGTGTCCATTGCAGGTGTCGCAGAATTAGACGAAACGCTTTTTCCTCGGTGATTTGTGATGTTTGCGGTCTCTTTATGCCCAGGAAACCCGAGTGGGTGGGATGTACCCCTTCCTGCACGGCCGGCGCAGCCCGATGCGGCTGATTGGAACAAGACGCCCGTTTATTATTTCAGGAAACAATGGCTTTTCCGAGCTGTTACATCCCCGTGATTTCTGGGCTGCCGTGCAGCCACTAATACGGATCAAGCCTCTTAATCACGGTGACACAGCCGGGTTGGAAAAGGTAGCTATGCCATGCTTCTGATCGGGACAACGAGCCACATGGGCGCCTCTTAAAATAATCGGGAAGCATCTGACAGCCCGCGATCTGTTACGTGAATACACACGGTCTGCAGCAGGGCTCATGCAGCAAGCACGGGCTCTGGCGAAGGGACAAGAGTACCCCCGACCAGGAGAAAGCACAAGGCGATGTCTGCTCCTGGTCTTGTTGGAGAAACGTGTTTGCATGGGAGGGAAGGGGGTGGGGGTGGAGGCTGCACTGCATCTTTCCTATGACAGTGCACGGGGCCTTCTGGGCGCTGTTGCAAACGATATTCCCATCGCCTGGGTTATGTTGTTACAAGCTCCCTAACACCCATCTTTGACCCGGACGAGGTCCCTGCCAAAAATGAGAGCTGATACCCATCAATCTGCTGCGAGGCGGGAGGCATCTTTCGTGAGCCCTGTGCCTGAAGAAGGGCGATTGCGCCCGAAAGCTTGCAAAGGACTTGGCTGCGACGACTCGCTCTCACTACAGATCTCCCATCTACCCAAAGAAGCTTGCCTGCTGGACCCCTCTGGTTTTGAGATCAACCTCCCCTCCCCGGACACGGGCAGGTGACAGCAGTGGAGGTGTGGGCAGGGCATCGGCCTGCAGCCAAGAGGAGCGATCGCAGTATTTGAACGGGATGCCGGGGTCATGCAGAGCAGACGATCTGGCTCCCTGCGTAGGTCGCTCGTTAGCTCAGGTCAGGCGCGGGCGGGGGGGAGCCAGCTGCCCCTGCCGGACCGCTCCGGCCTCGCGGCGCGTTGTTGCGCGACTCGAGTCGTGTCGCTTTGGGAAGCAAAAGAGGGCACCGGGTGGCTGCTGTTTCGGGGAAAGCGACTGGCCCGAGAGAGGCACGGGACTCCCTGGGGAAAGCGAAACGGCAGGCAGCTCATTCTGGAGAGAGGGGGGAAAGAGCCGGGGAGGTATGGTCTCCTCATTTGTTTGTATGCAAAGGGGCACTGGAGGAGACAAGAAGAGTGGATCTAGCAGGGACAAGCAATGACAGCTCCAGCCCCCTTGGACGAAAGCCACCTGGTGCCGCGGCTCTCCCAGGGTCGTGCCTCAGGGCCCAGATCCTGGTTCCTCACGCCCCGGGGCTCCCCCGGGGTTTGCCACGAGACCGGAGGAGTCGGCTCAGGACAGAAGAAACAAGCGGTGTCTCTAAGTCCCTTCTTGCATGGGGTGCCGTCCTGGCCCCGCAACGGGGTTTTGCCCCCCTCCGGGGGGAGGCGGGGGGAGATAACCCCGGGCTGCTGGCGCAGTTGAGGGATGGCCTGTGCTAAGGACACGTGAAACAAGCACAGTTGCACAAACCACGCCAATGCAAACGAGCTGCTCCGGCGGCTTTCTCTGCTCGGGGCTGCTGGCATCTCTGCCGCGGGGGAGACCGGTTGGTCCGAGCTCCCGGGCCGGGCCTCGGCGTCCCGCAGCCCTCCCCCGACACGAGGTGCCCACGCTGCCCTCTGGCCGCGCTTTGGCCGGGCAGCACAGCCCTGCAGCTACAGACGGCGAGAGACCGACCCGGCTAACCTGTATCGTATTGCCCCTCCCTCCACCCCTGCTCCTGGCAGTGCTTGGCTGTATCTGCCTGGAGATCCAGTTGGACCCTGTTACTTACAACGCACTGATTGTCCGGGGGTGCCACTCCCGTGAGCTGGCGGGTCTCGGACTGGGCCAGCCACCGCTGGGAGCATTAGGAGCAAGGCTAAACTCGCTTGTGTGCCAGCCGGGCAGAGGGTGACAGTGGCGGAAGCAGCATCAGCCTCCGGGGAGCTGCTCCTGAAACTGGCACGAGGAAGGCAAACAAAGTTTGCAAGAAAGAATTTGTTTGCCAGTTATTGGAGTCGGTCTAATAAAAGATATCGGGTTTAGCCAAAGAACCTTGTCTCCCTGGCTCCTAGCACTTGTCCCTCCCGAGGTGGCTGGAATCCGCCAGGGGCCTTACGGGAGGTCACCTCCTGTCCCCGCCGTGGTTAAAACTGCACGGGGATGCACTCAGATCCAGATCTCTTGGCAGTGGCGAGGCCCCCACGCCAGGCTGTCCCCTCCTGTGGCCCGCAGTTCCCAGGCCGGGCCATTAGCCTCAGCGATATAAAGCGCTGCGGATTAGCCGCGGCCGGAAAAGCTGCGGATGTTTGCAGTTCAGATGGCCGTGCCCGGTTCCCGCCGCCTTTGCGGCTAACGTAGCCTCCCGAGCAAGCAGGAGGATCACAGCTGGGGGGGGGGGCCGGGGTCTTGTGTGTTGTAGAGTCAACTTATTGGGGAAGGGCGTGTTTATAAATGGGAAAGATCGTGTAAATCTCCTACGAAAATTAATGAAAACAGGAGGACTCCTAAACAAGCCATAACGAGTGATTTTTATCTTCTGCTTTACACTCTTCACTAGCTACCTAACGAGAACCCCCCCCCCTATTATTTTATGTAGTGTACTGAAACCACAGGTATTTCGGCATTCCTAATTTTTTTTCTTCCAATACATTCAGGAACTGGCAGCAGCGTTGACTTCAAACCTCCAGTTGAATAAAAGCGGGGTAGGGTGGGACGGCGCAGAGGCGTGAAGTGAATGGAGCACATTCGCCGGTGTCGGGCAGCGCCCCCCCCCCCC
>NW_017728992.1:133410005-133410837 GCF_001723915.1 Gavialis gangeticus | reverse complement strand
CCCCCCCCCCCCCCCCGCAGACTGATGGCACTTGGCGTCCCCGCGGTCCCCGGCCACAGCCGCCATCTCCCCGGCCCTGGTGCGTGGGCCTCTGTCTCCCTAAAGGACCTTTCCCTGGAAACCAGAGCTTGCCACAAGCCTCAAGACGGCGGGATATTGCTTTTTAAATCAGCCTTGTCAGAGGAGGAAAATCAGGTGGGGATTTGTTTCCTGTGATGTTTACATCAGGCAGTGTTTGCATTACACCCTTGTCAACAGCGTTAATGCAAAACGTACAGCAACGCAGGAAATGAAGCGCTACTAGGGACAGTTGATTTCAAATGATATCTATTTTGAATATATATGCATATGTATGTGTGTGTATACACGCGTGTGTGTGTATATAGCTATAAATACATGCATATACACGTGTGTATATGTATACATACATGCATATGTACACACACACACACACACACACACACACACAGATGCCACTCTCTCTATGCCTCTGATTTATATGTATGTATATAAATGTGTGTGTGTATGGATATATATGTGTGCGTGTGTGTGTTTATAGACAGACAGAGAGATAGACAGATATCTCTGTCTCTCTATCAGAGGCACTGGCATTGCTGCAGGGTTGCAGCAGTCAGTTCTGTGGCGTTGCCCCTTGCCGGGTTCTCATCACTCAGCAGCCCCGTGCGCCCGCCCGCCCGCGACCTGGAGGGCTCCGACACTGATTTTTAGGGTGCGGGAAAACAACCGCTCCCCTTCTTGTCCTATGCAAGTCCACCTTCTGGTTTCCCCTCCGCATGTCTCTCGTGGCCGTGGGCGCCGCCGCCGGCCCTGC
>NW_017728992.1:133402660-133409704 GCF_001723915.1 Gavialis gangeticus | reverse complement strand
CGCCTCGGGCCGCCGCTCGCCCCCGCCGTGTGGCGCAAGGGCGGGGCCCCGCCTCCCACCCTGCCGCCCGGGGCCGGCGGGAACCTGAGCTCTCTCTTGGGGCCGGCGAGTGACTTGAACACTTTGCCCCTTAATCTGAGCAGCTCGCCCAGCAGCCCGCGCCGCTCTGAGAGATGCCAGTGCGCCTTAAGGTTGAAATGCCCTGAGGCAGGCTCCAGTGGGGAAGTAGCTAGCCAGAGAACCATTGCTGAAATGAAGGACCAGGAATCCCGCTCGGAAGAGGATGCCCTGTCAGAGGCATTGGAAGGGCTGTTCTCAGGAGCTCCTGGCCAAGACTCCTGGAAGGGGGAAGAGCAGCTTTTCACATACAGCTGGACCAATACTTTGCAATGTAGGAGTCACTGGACATTTATAGCTTTCTTTTTCTCCACCCCCACCCCACCCCCCGCAATTGCCCATGGTTTTTGGCAACACATTACTTGTTTGCTGGACGATTTCTGCAAAGAATCCCTGGGGTACATTGTTTGTCAGCAGTTAGCTGCAAGCATCCATACTCAAAAACGTCAAACAGTTGACTTTGCACACACAAGAGGTCCTATTGCATGGATTTTCTTTTCACACTTGCTTTTAGTGTATTTAGGAGTCCGAACTGGATTTCCAGGAATATTTGATAATGTTTACCTAAAATTCACTATGTATATGAACCATCTTGCCAATAAACTCATTTGCTGGAACAGTTGCAAAAGCAAACACAAAAGAGGCCTGGACATAGGCAAAACAAATTCAATTTTTATTCAGGCAAATATTCAGAAAAATCTGTTGGAAGCACGCTGCCTGTCACTTCTCTCACCACAGCATCAATGCAACAGCAGATCTTCAGTAGTATTTTTTAAATAAGAGGTTGATAACATTTATATGCTAGGTTTTGCACATTATATTCTTTTCTACCCCAGAACATTTAAAGAAAAATACAGTAAAAATATTTGTAAATATTTAGTTAAAAAATTAAAAAAGTAGTATAACATTAGTAATATAGGAAAATACAGAAATATCTGACTAGTTTGTTAATATTTCTAAGTAGCTTACAGGATGAAAATTATACAATACTATTGATTTTAATAAACATGATTGTTCTTTAGCATACTGTGCAGTTCACTTTTATCCCAACCTGTGCTGACTAAGTATACCATAATGCCCCATAAATGGAAAATCCAGAAAGAGTTTAACAACAAGTCATAGTTGTGAATAAAATTAATGATAACAATTACATCAATTAGTAGTTGTTTGTAGACCATGCATTCTAAGAAAAAGCAGAGATGTCAAAGATTAAAGATTTTAAGGTTCAAAAGTTAAATGCCTCATATTAAATCTTAAATCCATGTTTAGACACTTACATTCAAATTCTGTCATTACTCAGGCTTGGGATTAAGTTCATTGGTGTGACCAGTTCTACAGACTCAAGCATGTGCCTCACTTTCGGTTGAAAGAGAGCCTTATAAAAGTAGCCTATTTTATAAAATAACTGAGCCCCTAACAGCTCCCACCGATATCTTCAATTTAGGATGCATAAAAAACTAAACTGGGAGATTGCGGTAAACTCTAGTGAGGACAAAGAAGCAACAAAATTGGAGCAGAGAGTTTAGAAATAGCAACTCACCCCAGCTGATTCTGCATGTCTTCTGAGGACTAATAAGCTAAACATATGTCTTTCACAGAGGGAAATACTTGGGATTCAGTCCTTTAAACAAATATATCTGTAAACAGCCTTACTTACACAAGTCAAAGGCCCATCTGAACCTAGTAACCTATTTGGCTGGTGCAACTGAGATACACAAGGAAGAGATGTAGCTAGCAGCACATCCAGCTTTGACCCCAGAGTTCACATGACCAGGAGCCCATTTTCTCTTAGGATGACTAGGGGTGGTCCTCAGCTCTTGTCTAGAGCAGTGGTTCTCAACCTCATTATAGTCAAGGCACCTCTCATTTGAGTCAAGGCATCCTTCAGAAAATGTCAGCTCTTAGTTTTCATTTGGCTACAGAAAAAAATTTGAGCAACTCTCCTGCTGAAAAGAACTCAAAAAGACCACAACAAGTCAGAATGATTTTACCACCACAGATTCCTGTATGAAATCTCTATCATGTGAATCATGTTTGCACACCTAACAGTGCTAACACTGGGTGGCACTCCTTAGTACCCTTGGAAAGATCTCAAGGCACCCTGGTTGAGAACTACCAGTCTGGAATGAAGCTCAAACTCAAGCCTTTAGAGCCACCTTAATCACTGTTTTGGCTGCCTATACACATGCTGGTTCCTGTTCTAATTAGAATGCATTGGAGCAGAATTGATTAATTGATTAATCTATGTTATAATTAGACTCTTGCGTTCTAATTAGAATGCTCTAGAAGCACCAGGCCATCACCTGTATTAAGCCCCCCACAAGTTCATTGAGTGAGGTTTAAAATATCTGCTGGCCTTTTTTAAATGCATTGGGGTTTAATATACATGACACTGCAGAGTTTTAATTAGAGTGGCTCTCCAGGAACTGCTCTAATTAAAACATGCCCCACCACCACTGAGCATGTGTATAGGCAGTTGCTACTATGCCAGTTAGACTCAAATAGCTTCCCAGAAGGCTGTATCCTTAGAAAGTAGCAAAGTTAGAAATCTAGGAGTTAAGAGGGATGAACTGCTGCACTGGAGTTCGGACAGAGTTTTGTCATTCATAGGCCGTGGAATGGGGTAGGTCACCTGGGCCATGGCCCAACCAACTTAGCACGTTAATTTATATAACCCACAGCTATGCAATTGTCATTCCAGTTCAAACTGTATACCTATTTTTTAACTGCATAGCTAGCTAAATTAACGTGCTAAAAGTTGGTCCGGACATGGCCCAGGTGGCTCACCCCATTCCAGGGACTATGTTGTCATTTACTACAGTGGGAATAGAGGGAACCCTACATTTGCAATAAATTAAGGTGTGGCCTGGAGCGATTAAACAAGAGAGTAGAAAGGGGGTAGCTCCTCATTTCCATGCATGAGTAAGACTACCAAAACAACACAGGATACTGTTCTGGCCACCTCAGTATTGGAAAGGTGTTGACAAACTAGAAGGATCGCAGAATGTATAAGTACATATGGCTGGCAAAACTGAGGGATTAATTTAAGAAGAAATAGTAACAGCTTTATTTCTAAACCATTCGATAATATGACAGAAATAATAGGCACCTATATATTTAAAAAAAATTAAAAGCTAATGAGAGAAAGCATTTGTTCTGGGGAGCACCAAATGCTAGCCTTTGTGAGTCTGCAAGTCAAGCTGCACTCCTGCCTATCATTATTAATAAACATACCAAGGACTGCATTTTGCCCTCAGTTCTATCTGGTGTATCTAAAGGCAGAATCTAACTCTGAAATTGAAACTTTATGGCTCAGAAGGGCAGGATCATGCCTGTGTTAACAATAATGTTTAGAATGCATATGCCAGAACAGCATCTAACTTAGTTGTATAGACTTTTCAGTGGAACAGGGAATAGCAGCTTATTTCTGTCACTGAAATAAGATGATAAGGGCTAAATGCACATTCATGTAGGGAACATGTAGTGAGGAAGAAGGTACTGTTTTTATAATCACCTTCTAGAATAAATCCTCACTTAAGTAAAAGGAAAAATATGCTAATAACTTAAATTATACTTAGATTACTCCATAACTTAAATTATCATCTGTATTAGGAGCCAATGCTAGTTCAATTTACTCCTTGTGGTAAGGCAAGCAGGAATTTGTTTGACACAGAAGACAAAACTACACGTATAGCATAATCCAGTCATTAGCTAACAAACATGATTTCTCAAGATTGTAAAAAAATCCAAATTATGTTCTCAAGTGATCAATTTTGCATTTGGATCACTGACTTAGCTGAAAGATGTGTAAAGACAGCTCCCTACTGGCAGTATATCTGAGAAAGTCAGAGAACACTGTTTATTCCAGCAAGTGTCTGGAATAAATTATGTTCAAGAAATTGGCTTCTGATATGCCTATTTTAGATGAGAACTTGTACATTGTGCTAAATCCTAACACTTCTAGCCAAACCATACCCTCTATTAGGATCTGCCATTCATCACAAATGCCAGAAACACTCAGATCTGGAGACCTGCTTATTTTGGAGGGTGGAAGAATACCAGAAAAGTAACAGTTTAGCTTGGATATTTAGTCAACCCCTCCTGTGTACTGATGTCTTCCAAATTTTAGAGCTCTGCATTTGTAGATTCTATACCTCACCAGTATTCATTCTTTCTTACAGTCTAGAAATAATTAATTAGAAATATAAAAATCCTAATTAGTTTAACGTAGTGGGAAGTGGTATATATCACTTGAGTTTACTTTAAAATAATTTAGAGTTTTCTGTGTGCATCTACTTCATTACTGCTAGATCAGAAGTAATTATGGATCCTCTTCAACCATAGAAGATGGAGTACCTATAATTTCCATTGTGGTAACTGGAAATCCAATGCATCACAAAAGCTGTTCAGCTTCTTAATGGAAAAGCTTTTTATCTGCAGTGCAGCCCCAACTGATGTCAAGGGAAGGGGCGCCCAACACAAATGAAGGCATTGTTGCATTACAGAACTCAACAGCTCTTGTGATATCCTGATTTTCCATTAATTTCAATAGAAATTCTGGATGCACAGCGTCACACAGAACATTGCATATTCTGTAAGCAGAATATGGCCATATGGGTAGTAGTGTAAAGACAAAATATCAAAAAGATTTAGAGCTATATGACATGTGAGTACATCTAATTACACAAGTGTGCCTATATGCCAAATCAAGGTCTTGGAATATAGACTTTAGTTAATCTTTCTTTTAACCTACCTCAAGACTAGTTGTAGGAAAAGCTTACAGTGAGGAAAGTCAGAAGACTGCAGGGTCACAGCTAAGGATTTCTAAGGGACTCAGCAGAATAGAATCAAAGTTTTGTACAACAATTAAAGATCCTCTTCTTAGTGCTTTTTATCCTTACGCTTTCCTCTGAGAACCTAGTGCTCTTACAGGTTTTGTTCCTGTTGTCCTCCAGGCTGTTTCTAGGTGCTTCTCCCCAGGTTACACAGACTGACAGAAAGTTATGGTGCTGCTGCAAAAAATTTCAATTGAAAATCTGTGAAGTCTTGTTGTAACCATTCTGCATAATAAGGAACTCAAGGAGATACAAGAGCAGCAAGAGAGAGGAAAGGAGAGAACACAGGGATTCTGCTTCTCTCCTTGTTTCCAGTGATTTTTGCTCCATATTGCTTTGCTTTTCTTCTTTCTATACTTTCCAATGACGGAGACCATACAGACCTCCAAATGTACCCTTCTACGTTTGTTTTAGTTATATTCTAAAAAACAAATTCTGTCTTCCTACGTGTGAGGGGAATCTCCTCTGATTCAGGAGGAAACCAAAGCGTTCATCTGAAGGCAGCACAAATTCAGGTTTTTTTGCCTAATTACTGCAGGTTGTGTTAGGATGAGTTTGGCTAATAAAGTCAGTAGGAGTAGAAGTGAGATCCGTTCATTTGCAGTGTTAAAACTGTGTTGTGTCCAGAATGCTAGAATTAAGGTTGAAGTGAGACTTAAGATACAATATCCAGGACTCAGCTAGTCCAACTGTGAGTCAATTTATTTGCATATAGCATTGCATTTGACAGTCTAGTTTTTCCACAGGAATTATTGCTAAACCAAGGAAAGGGAAGTGGAAGAAAACCTCTATAAAACATAGAAGGCAAATCAAATATATTTGATTGTGGACACATTTCAGAACAAACAGGTGCCTGATTTCACTTCATTACTTTAGTAAGAATGGCCTGCAAACACTTGCATGCCTCAATTCCTACTATTAGTCCAGTTGACTTTGATAGGATTACTCATATGCTTGAAGTTGAGTAAATGTGTATGTGTTTGCAGGGGCAGAGCATTTATTAGTCTAAAGCGAAAGAGATGTTTACAAAATAGAAAAAGTTTTCTTGCAATACAAAAGAAAGAAATGTTTTAGTTTTGAAAGAGGAATTTTGCTAGAAGTAAGCACTGGATAAAAAAGTGTGATTGAAATGACTGATGTGGGAATGTTTGAAGTGGGAAAAACTAAGCTTTGATAGCTCCCTTCAGACTTTGTGTGTGTATGTGCAGCTACACAGAGAGGAAAAGGGAGGACAAATATGTCCCAGAGTCTTGCAGACAAGGTTGTAATGTGGGTAACAAATTCTCATGAAAATGGGAGGACATATGTTGGACAATCTCAGTATGAAACAGGAAGTTATCTAACTTTAGACCCAGCAGGGCTCTTTCTTCAGTGCTTTGAACTTTGGGCAAAGTATAGGTGAGCAGGAATCTGATGTGGCTGTGGTTTATTTATCCTGGTGCTTCCTCTGTAGTGGCTGTACAAGAGCAGATGCCAGGTGGGTAAACTTCCTCCTCCTAAGGTCAGCTGGAGTGGCATGGTGTTCGTAAGGAGACGGGTGCCCCTCTGAGCATCCTGGGGACAGTGCAAGACGACCTAATGCCCAGCTCTCTGGATGTACTTTATACTTCCAGGCTGGCTCCTTTTAAAGCAAGGCCGCAGGTTATTGAATAACCCTTGCTCTCTCCATCAGGAGAAAGAGATGGATTCTGCGGAGCAGAGGGACCACCTTCCCAAGCCCTGCGCCTGGGTTGGGACTGATCCCTAGTGCCCAGGCTGAAGAGGTCCTCTTCTAGCTGCTGGATTTGGCAATGGAAGTGGCTAAGCAGGGTGGGGGGTGTAGCAGAGAGGGGCCGCAAGGCCAGTGCTTTTGAACCTGACAGAGCAAATCCCAGCAGCGGTCCTTCAGCGCCTGCCCTTGACCTTGTCCTTGCCCGGAACGGCCTCATCCTTCCCCCCTCGGGATCAAATGGGCCGTCGCGGCCCCCCGGGGGTGTCAGTGAACCTGCCCAGGGTGCCGGCAGCAGGCGGGTCGGAGCAGCGCAGCCAGGCACCTTCAGGCGGCGGCGGCGGCGGCGGCTGCGTGGGCGGATCGCTCAGGCCGCTCCGGGCC
>NW_017728992.1:133402109-133402437 GCF_001723915.1 Gavialis gangeticus | reverse complement strand
GCTGGGGGAGGGGGTGGGTAAGGGAAGACAGAGGAGGTCCCCTCGGGTTGGGGCTGCGGTGTGAGAGCCGGGGGCAGCCCTGGAGGCACAACTTGGAAGTTGGGAAGTGTCCCAGGGTGCGGGGGGCAGGGGAGCTGGGTGCGGAGGCCATGGTGGGGCAGGGGGAGGCCCTACAAGCCAGCGCTGCGCTGGGCGCAGGGGGCCTGGCCAGGCACCTTCAGCACAGTCATCAGGGCTTCTCTCTTCAGCCGCGCGCGCTACAGACGGGTCCAGTGGAGCCGCGCAACAGGCTGGCAAGGGCTGGCAGAGGAGTGGAGTTGTGCCCATT
>NW_017728992.1:133375172-133397109 GCF_001723915.1 Gavialis gangeticus | reverse complement strand
TGCGCAACAGGCTGGCAAGGGCTGGCAGAGGAGTGGAGTTGTGCCCATTTTACAGGTAAAGCAGGTGAGTCAAGGCTGCACCGGAGGGTCACGGCACCCCCTGGCTCCTGCCAGCCTCGTGTTGCTCGGTGCACATCTCAGGAATGGGTGGCTGCTGCTGGTAGCGAGGGGAGGAAACGCAGTGACCGCTTTTGGTTACCAGAGTCTGGACGGGTAGGAAAAGAACAACTAGCTCTCATCAGTGTCCTGCTCTTTCACTTCCTCACAGCCCTTTGAATGATGTAGACAGAGCCAGTGCTTGGCTTTGGGGCAGGGGAAGTGGTACGCTACCAACCCCACCTCTTATTGCTGATGCTTTGAAACCCCGTATTAGGTTTATTTAGGACCCCGATCCTACAACAGGATGATGAGAGGGGGTTAATTATGAACGTTTGTGACCATTTTGTTAGCTGTGGATAGGAATGGATCCTAGAACAGGGCAAAGTGGGTGCATGCCTCCTCCCCTTCACCCCACCCCACTACTTTGGCTATGCTGTGCACGCTTAGTGAGCATTGGGCTCACTGCCGGGTCAGTGTGGGCTCACTGCTTCGTGTGAGCACTGAGCTCCCTAGATGATTGGAGCAGCGTTTGGCTACAGCCTCTGCTTTCTTGTGGCTCTGGAGTCTGGGGGCGGGGAGTGCTGCTCCTGTTCATCCTTTCCTTCCCTCCCTCTCCCTGCTGAATTCATAGCGGCAGTGGAAGTCTCATCCCCTGGGCTCCAGAGCTGTACAAAAGTAAGCGCTCTGGGTAGATCCTGTGTCAAGAGTTTACATGTGGCACAACCAAAGAGTTGGTGCAACTCCTGCCTTGCCCCCTCTGTTGTAGGCCTAGAAAAAATGAGAACTACCTCTTTAGGGTAACCTGCTTCTCTCTTCCTTAGAATTATGTACTTGGTATTTCAGATAGGTGTAAAATTGTGTTTTTAAAGAGAGAAATCAAAGTATTTCTCAATTTATTAACCAGTAATGCTGTTTTTTGTTTTTTTTTAAATGTGCCTTAAATGTATTCATAGCATAAGGAAGAGCAATTTATATTAGCTTTCTGAAAAGACAGACAGAAAATCTTTTGAATGGTTACATGTACGTAAGTATAATCTTGCATTTAGGAGCTGTGCTGTATACTAATAACAGTGCAACACCCCCATGGTATTGATGCCCATTGCTTTAATGGGGATGCGGTTATAAGTAAAAGGGGAGGATTCAGCCACCCAAAGCTATGAGAAATCTAATTCCCTTCTCTCTAAATAGAGAATACAATTTATGGAAAGTCCTTGCAAAGCAGCCCACAGATTAATGCTGTTTTTTCAGTGTTGCCTATGACTACACTGAATATGGGTCATGCTCGTATAATTGTAGGCAGAGAATATGTAAAGGATCAAGCACTGTTGAGAGAGGATGGGGCAGTAGATGGATATGTCTCCTAGAGAGCTTTTACCTTGAGTTAAATGCTAGTTAATGTGAAGCAAGTAACCTACTTCTAAACGCTAGTCTGGACATACCCCAGATCTTTGAGATTTAGTGGAGGGGAAATTGCTGTTTTGTCGCCTGAAACAAACCTTTTAGAAGTCTGTAGCTTAGCCTTTACAAACAGTATAGCTAACTCAAGGTAATTGGCATTCTTCCTTGCAGTATTGCCTTACAGTTCTCTTAAACAATTTTCAAGTTCCCTCCAAACTTGACTAACTCCTGCCCTTAATGATTTTTTCACTCCTCCATTATCCCAGGAGGCTGCGAACTATGGTCTACACAAGTCTGATTCATAGCAGAGCTCCCCACAGCCAGTGGGGCAGCTGTGGGTTTGTAATGTTTGTCCCCCAGTAGTCAGAGTCTCTTGGTCAGTCTTGGCCCTCCTTCCCGCATTGGAGACACCACTGCCAGTGGGTTAATGAAGTCTTCCTAGTGAAGCCACTGCCTTTCTTGCCACTAAATTTAGAGTTGCTGATTGCCACTAGGAATGGGATTTGGTGGTACTTGGCAATGGAAGTGATTAGCAGTGGTTTTAATAAGAGATGCAACCTTGACCCCTGCAACCTTTTGCCAACACCTCCTCCCCCTGCCCAGCGGCAGCATCTCTCATAGGGGGAGTGGAGGCATGAGGCTGATGAGGAAAGAGAGACTATTATTTTAACTGAGTCTTTCTAGATAAAGGGGAAGCAATCAGAAAACTGTAGAAAAATTAAAACAATGTTTAAAGGACTGTTGAACAGTTTTCCATATAAGTGTCTGAAAGTATTCCTCCCTTGAATCCTGTGCTTTCAGGTGAATTGTAGGTTGTTTTCTCCTGTACTGTTATCCAATTACTTAAATATAGAGTCCAGAAATATTGGTGTTCAAAATAGCCATCATGTCCCATAGGCCATCTGCCAGTGATGTAAAATGAAGACATTAAATTAAATTTACCTAAGAGGTTTGTGTTTTTCCTTGCAAATTTCCTTCCTTCATTTCTTTTTCCTCTTTCTGTGCTTTCATGTCTAACCTAATCTTTCAGGCTTCATACGATTAGGATTTCTCAAATGTCTCTCTGCTTTTAATGTCATTTTATGTGGTTCATCTTCTTTTTGTACGACAGCAGCTCTTTTTCACTTGGTCTCCTGCAGTAATACTTAGCATTTTAGATGGCATTTTGCAAACGGGAATCTTGGGTTCATCATCTAACTCCTTGAGTTAAGGAGAGTGATTTCTATTTCATAAGGAAAGAAAGGGAGATGTTTTAAAGTGATTTGACCAAAGCCACAGGGGCAAGTAGTGACAAAACTAGAATTATACTACTTGTAGTACTGCCATTGACTTCACTTGAGCCAAGGTTTCAGCCTGGAAGTTCCTAGATCTCCCTTATGTCCTTACCCCACTCAATCATATGCTCTGAAGCTGCTGTTTATAAACAGCAGCTGCTCAGCAGAGAGAAAACTTGCAACAACCCTAAGGGTATTAGTTGTAAGAAACAGCAAGGACAGAAGGAATGGCATAGCAAGGAAATGGCTCAGTAATAATGATTACCTTGAATGGGCCTGACCACAATTGATTAACTTGTATTTGTTGCTATTAGAAGCCCCCAAAGGCAGTTGTTGGAGGTGGTAAGGGGCACTATAAATAACCCCTAATTTTGTTTTGTTTTTTAAAGAAAAATCACCAAGACAAATCTGCAACCCTAGAGGTTGGTTTACATTTTTGAAGCAATCTGCATAATGAGGTGACCTGGAAAGTAACTTTATTTTTTGTAAATGAGAAGTGAGATTAACTGTGTATAAAACCCAAAATCAGGGAGGCTGCAGCTGTGCCCTTCACTTGCCTTAAAAGGCTTCTCTGGCTCTGAGCTGGTTTATGTCTTTCTCTTGCAGCTGTTTCTATAGCAAGTTACAGCTACTATCACTTCAGGCAGCTTGGTTTGTATGGAAGCGGTGTCTTCCCATGTATGTTTGTCTCTATTCACTTGAGACTTTCTCTATTTTCTGTGCAGCAGGCACTATGGGAATAAAGAGTTTCTTAAACCTTGTGTTGGTAAATTAAATTTAGCAGAATTTATATATTGGTATATAAAGGTGTGTGTATAAATATCATGAAAGTGTTGCACTGTTGTTAGTGTGTGTGTGTACATATGAATATATGTATTAGTTTATGCTTGTATACCAAAGCAAAGGCATACATTATGTGCAGACAGAATTAACCTACACATTACATTATTTTGCTTTTTTATGCTTTATACAGCTGTATTTTTCTTGCATCATATTAGTGCAACCCATAAATATAGTCTTACCTTGAGCAGTGTTGGTGAAAGTATTTAACATTTGAAAGAGACTAAAGATAAGTGAAGTTGTAGAAAGCATTGGTGCAGCTTCTGGGTGGATTGATTTAAATTGACATGAAGGAAACAATTTAGATAATTGATTTTAATCTTGTCTTGCAAAACTGTTAGTGAAAAAGATTAAAATACATACGCAACTAAATGCAACCTCTTTACTAACACTTTTGCAAACAGGAAGAAATACTATATATTTTTGTTTAAGCATTTATGTACCTAAGCATACATTGCTTTCCCTTTCCTCCCAGATTCTTTACTTTAAATGTTTTATTGTGTTAGAAAACAGTAAGTGACAATTTTCTTGTTTCCTAGATGGTATTTTAGATGAAAATTAGAATACAATTAACATGCCCCAAAAGAGGTTTTAGCTGAAACAGGTATTGAATGATTGGGATGCATAATTAAGTTTATTAAAACATATTTTGGATTTTAACTCACTATAGTTAGAAAGTGGATGGATTGTTTCTTGCTCACCAGGAGCCAGATTTGCAAATAGATTTAAACTTGTAAGGATGCAATTGTTGTACAGTGGGATTTTCAAAAGTGTCTGGCTCATGGAAACCATGTTAGATGCTACTAAGCAACCTTCAGCACATTTATGTGCCTAAATCCTTTTGCAAATCTAGCCCCTGTCATTCAGATTTTTCAGATTAGTAGCTCTTAGTCTCTTTTACCTGGTTTTTAGCTGTAGATTACTAGAAGAAAAGATTCACAGCTTTTTCTAGTCCCAGGTTTTTTTCCCTCAATTTTGAATGAACTGGTTCAAATGATGAAAATACTTTCTGTGCACCTGCTAGTTAAACTGAAACCGAAAGTAAATATGGCAAACACTTTTCTTCACAACAGAAACTGAAAGTACTAATGGTTTGAAAAATGTAAATACTAGCATTCTATATTTCATTGTAAAAACTGAAAGTAAGATTTTTAGTGGTGTACATGACATAGCTAGATGAGTTGAACTCTAAAGTTAAAGATTCTGCATATTGAAAAGCAGTCACTTTTAAGCTCGTAAAATAATTTAAATAAGTACAAGTTATATTAAATATAGTAGAGTAAATGCAGGTCTTCATACAGGTTGTCCTAACCTTATATTTTATTTTCAAAAATAAACCTTCAAATTGAACTGTATTACTTTTAAATCAAAATCTTAATTCAATTAAAATGTACGTTTAAATTAGGAAACTCATCATTTTATTCATCCTATGTAGCTATAATAGTGTTGAATGTGGCTACTGTATTCATTTCAAATACCTGAATATTCGCAAAACTTTACTGTATTGGATAGTTTAAAAACAGCATATTTTGTTTGTTTATAAATATCTTACTACTAGACATTAATATTAATTAGTATCTGAAAATGTTTCACAGCTTTCTATACGCACACTGGCCATGTGAAATCAAGCGGTGTGCTGCCTTTTAAAATGCATTTATAACAAATGCAGAAAAGAAATTCTAAAGCATATGCATAATTACTTTTCTTTAGAAACATCATGGAGAAATTGCTTTCATCCACTCCCAGAAAGCAGTTTGCCAAGTCAGTATTTAAGTGTAGACCCAGAGCTTCGCCTCTCAGATAATTTAAACTTTCATTCCTTGGCTTAGGTGTTCTGGCTGCATTTCATATTTCATATCTTCGCATTTTTCATTTATATATTTTATAATGTTTATTAACTCTGCTTACACATTTTCTTAAACCAGTGCAAAGTCTAAATTTGCTTTGTAATCAATTGTTTGACCAGTTAAAGAAAAAAGCAAACAAATGAAAGGGGGTGGGGAAGGTGGGAATAACAATCCCCCCAAACACTTTTGATACTGAAATTTGAGAACAATTTTTAATATTCGCAAGTTAGAGCTACCTTTCAAAAAAACCCTTCAAAAATAGTGAGTTGGATGTTATATTCTAAAACCATATCTTTTTTTACTTCTCAAAACTTAACTAAGCAGAACAACTACAAATAGATTAAATATAATTCTAACCGTTTGTTGCCCTTAAGATCCCCTCTAACAATAGTGTAGCTTAATCCTAATTTCTTGCTAAAGTTCTCTCATAAATCATTTTAACTAAATTCCCTCTGCACTTTCATATGAAAGATACTCTTCACTCCTGTCCTAAATCTTTTGGTAATTTTGCTGTATTAAACAGCTGATGCACCTACCAATGGTGCTTCTATCATTTCAGCACTGTTAATTATCATGTCAGATATCTATATAATGTCAGAACATCTATATAATCTTTATGGAGAAACCTAATTTTTAGCTAAGATTAAAGAAATCTGGTTTTGCAAATTTTTTAAATTTAGACATGCATAATACTTCATTTTCTTTGATGAAATTAGGGCACAAACACATGCAGTGTGCATATTTTAGTTGGTCTTACCTTGTGCCATCTCCAAAGTATCAAGCTCCACACTTTGTTTCTTTTGTTTAAGGAATTCTGTTGAATTTCTGGTAACTAGATTAAAGAGAGTGTCCATATTTGATGTGTTTTTGAGTTTTATGGCCTAGGAAGAGCTATAGTTTGCAGTTCTATGCAATGTTTGGAGACGTAAAGGAAAGCAGAACAGTATATTGTGTGCAGAAAGATGACCAAATCTGCTTGGGTCTTTTTCCATTGCTATCTTAAGGGCTGGGGTGATAGGACACTGGCCCCATTCAGATCATCATACTAGCAGGATGGTGTCAGCTGCTGGTTTCACATTTTATGTTTTGACATGTGCATTGCATTTGATGTCTGAACCACAGATGGGGCAAAATTTATCTTGGAGATCTAATGCCTACCCGTTCATGCTGACTTTGAAACACACAGTTAGGTATCCACCCCCTTATTTTCAAGAACCTTCCCTAGATCTCATGAACTACACTTCCATCTGCCACCCCCTGGACCTGGACTAAGTACAGACATTAAAAAAGCCCAAAGCAGAATCGATCAAACTTAGGTGGGTTTCTGTATGTGGTGTAGGTTAGTTTGGGAGCACACAGAACAGACGTTCACCCCTTGGTAGGGGGAGGATACAGGTTGCCTGCACTGGCTGAGGCCAGTTGGTTGGGGATGGTCCTAAACACCTGCAGGAAGCTCCCCAGGTTTCCTGAGACCACTGAGTGCAGTTGGGCCACCCATGATTGGCTGCTGGGCATGACCGAGCACCCCACCCTGTCCTTCCCCTGTCATTGTCAGCTACAGATGTAAGGCTAGCAGCAGAGGAAACCCTGCTCTCCCATCTCCTGCAGCCTGGTCATGTGCCCTAGGGCTGTGCCTGCTTGTGAGGGCATGGGGTTCCCACATACCCATCCACGGACCCCTACGCCTCTCATGGGTGGGTGCAGCCCCCGGGAGCACGGCTGGGCTGCTGGGCCTGGCTGAGCACTCCTTCTGCCCCCTTTCTTGTCATTGTCACTTGCAGGTACCTTGCTTTGTAAGACCCCAGAGATGGGGCCGGCTGGGTGTTTAGCTGGAGCAGCCAAGTGCAGGGCAAGTGAGGGGAGGCTAATGGAGAGCCTCAAGGACAGGACTGGTATAACTTGAATCAATGATCCCCTGGTCACCCACAAGGCATTTTACAAAAATGTCTTTTTCTCATTGATTCTCTTCTTAATGTGTCAAGTGTTAAATTATATAGTCAAATAACACTGTTTTAAGGAAATGTCTGGTGTGTCTTTTCCTTTTGTGTTTGTTTGTTTTTAACAGAGAAATTTATCGTCTGAAAGCCCCCATGATATTACTTGGTAAATAAAGACAATGTAGGAAACAGTGTCCTTCATATGTTTCTAGAATTGCCAGCCATGTGACATAGACCTTTTCCAGAAATGAAAAATGCATTCCTTTCATCAGATTTGTTATTCCTTCATTGTTTGTGATACGTGGGATGAAAATTTAATCTAATAATTGTTTGAATATTTTTATAACAAGCAGATTTTGCAGACAGTCTTATGATATTTTCACAGTCCTGGCTGAGCTCCCTCTCCTGGATGCTTACTATGCAGCTCTATTTGGCCCTACATGCTGGACCTGTGTCCTCTGCAGTTCCTCTGGGTCTTGTGGGCTCCAGCCATACTCTCCCGCTTTGGTGCCTCACGCTAACTTTCCAGGCACAGATGTTCTAGGCTTCTGTGAACAGTGCTGGCAGCTCTCGACCTTCTAAGTCACTTGAACACACCCTCAACAGAGCAGTATGGTTGTGACTAATCTGTGACTTAAGCTTAAGTCCTTAAAAGATGTGGTAGTTGAAGCAAATACTGCATAGTCTTGGCAGAGGAAACCAGTCATGGTTTAGCTGTGGATGAATATTAAAAGTTACAGAGGTCATGACAAAACAATAAAATATATTATGTAGTTCTGTATCCTTGAGTCCTGCCCACTCTTGATTGCTTTGTTGAATTTGGGTTAGTACATTCAGGGGATCCAGGTCCCATATCCAGTACCCCTTTCCTCAGCCTCATTTTTTTTTGTTCCTTGACACCAACTTTCCTGTGACTTGTACAATAAGGGCCCTTTGTGCTGTTCAGGTCTTATTCTTAAAGACATCCTTTTTTAATAGCAGATCCTAACGCATCTTATCTTCCCTTTTTTTGCTGGGGATTTTTCATTGCGTTGACCCCACAAGCCAGTTTCCCCTAAGTTGCCTCCATCTCTTTGTTTTAGGCAACTTCCATTCAAATGGAAGTTCATTCAGGTTAACATCTCCTAATTGTTGCTGTTGTACTTCTTTAGTCTTGGTCTGGGAGGTATACAATAGCAAGCCCTGTTAGCACATGGCTGAATCAATGAATACTGAGGCATTAAATAATGCAGAAACTTCATTAAAAAAAAATCAAAATTCTGAGTTTAAAATAAACAGATTTCTCAAACTGTCACAGGTGTCATTTGCCTGTGCATTATTTTTTGCGTACTTTTCTTTTGTTTCCAGTACTCTGGGCATCTCTCCTGACTATCGATCTGGTCCAACACCCACCCAAGTAATGAAAAGACTTCTATGAACTTTGCTTGAATTAGATCAGACTTCACTTTTCTTTACCAAAATCTTTATTCTTCGGCAAGGTCTAGATTTGAAAATAATAAGAGGAAAACAAATAAGCCCCTTCTGTGCTCATCTAAAAGTATTTTCATTTTTAGTTTAAAGCTGATCATACAGATGATACCAATCTAAATATTTATTCAAATTCATGATTTGAAAAGGATGTTGTTGTGTTGGTGATGACTTCAATATCCAGTAGTGTCTAAGTAGCCATATACTGCCCTTATTCCACACATGGCTGCTCAGGACTGTAAGAGCTCATCTTTCTATTTCACGAAGGAAGCTAAAGAGTACAAACAAATAAATGTACGGCCGTCATCTCTCAGAACTCTGGTCAGTGCATTCCCTGGCTTTAGAATGGGAAAAGGGGGCTTTTTGAGGTGAACAGAAATGTTTTTTTCAGGGACAAGAGCAGAGAACTACTCCTATATACTGTAATGCAGAAAATTTTGCCTTCAACCTTTGCTTGCCCTGGGACATCTGTTGCTGGTCCAATATCTGTGCTTAGATTCATGTCCATATCCCTGCTGCTGTGCTTTTGATGATTTAGGAAATTTATTATTCATGAATTATTTTATATTCATTACATTTATATTTATAAATGTGCTACATCTCATAGATCTGGATGTCTGTCAAATCTGTTAGATTGGGAGCTCTGGGGCCATCTGGAAGTGGTTGCTGAATCTGCAGCTTTAGAGTCCTTTTGCTGGGATGGAGGGGATGTCCATCCCAACAGTGCAGTTTTCAAAGCTGCCAAATGGTCTGCATCTAAATGTCATCTTTTTAAAGGGTTTCTTTCTTTCTCTTTTGGTTTTCAGCTGTTAGGTTTGGCAGGTTTCTTTTCTAGCATTTGGTAATAATTCTTTTCCTAATGTTAGAAAAGAAACCTGCCAAATGTAACAGCCGAAGGGGGCTACCTGGGCATTGTAACAATCCTGTATTTAAAATCAAAACAATTATGCTTATTAAAAGTATGAAATAAAACTTTATGTCTGTGGTATCTTCTCTTAGAAACTCCAGAATGATGAATAAAGTAAAAACACGTATTGCCATGGCTAAGAAACCTTGCTAAGCTTTCCACAGCAATAGAGAGCAAAGCATGTGTGGCATTTTTTATTGCAGCAAGTTGAATATATTTGGGCTTATTGTAATATACGGGATTTTGCCTACATACAGTAGTGAACAGAGAGGTGGAAAGGTTTTTCACAGTAACCAAAACCAACTGATCTACTGATGATACTGATTCATGTCCACATCTTTATTGGCATTCTTTTGTTGAATTTTTCTTTCATAGGATAAAGTAGATGAATTGTTTCCATTTTAGGTACATAGAATGAGAACTGGACATTATTGTTGCAGAGAGAGAGGAATTAAATCCAAAATAAAATGCTTTTTATATTTGTTCACCCGTCATAGCTTGTGATCTCTTTAAAATATTAATAGCTCATTAGGGTACAGGGTGTGATATATCATATATATGTATGGTGCCTACCATAATGCTACACTACATTTCTGTATCTCTAGGTGCTAAAAACCTATATATATATTTAATAATATTTCACTGAAAATGTATATACATAATTTTGGAACAAAGAATAAAGGGCAAGTATATTCATAAGCTTGCTTCAATTTTTTTAAATAGTTTGAGGTATTTTCTCCCCTATTGGGTGACCTATTTTGCATATAATCACTTCTGGGTAATAGATACCCTGAGTAACTTGGTTGTAATTTTTATACATTGATAATACAAAGGAACTTAATTAGTTTTTGTAAAATTTACCCACAGCTAAAAACACTCTAAAATGACAATTATAATAAAGATAACTCAATTTCTCGTGTTTAAAAGTTTTTAATTTTTAAAATTAAGATGACATTATTACATATATATATCAGTTGTAGTATATTAAAAGCTAAACTCTCATGTTACTGCTAGCTCAGTTATACTGCTGGAAGCCTTCTGCATTTTTGAGGCAGGCTTGTCATTATTCCAAACCCCTTTGATACATCTCTTCCAGTTTGAAGTTTGTCTTGCAGTGCTGAGTTTTTTCTGATACTGATTTATAATATAGCATCTCCAGGTGTGGGATAATATTAGGCACAGCTCTTATGAGTGAGGTCATTAGGCAGTCTATGAGGTGTTATATAGACTGAAACAGGGTTGTCCTGTTTCTAAATGGCTAGGGGTTGCATGCTGTATGAGTTGTATGAACAGGCACTGTACCTCCACACTGCAGCACCATGTTGTAGACCAGTCTTTTCCAACCTTTTCCAGCCCAAGGCACACTTACGTTAATAAAAATTTTCCACGTCATACCTGTTAAGGCATTCCTTGTGCTCATACTTATGAGCTTATTGTAGCTCATTGCTGTGACAAATGTCCATGCGCAGTGGATGAATTTCCTTCTGCTTGACTGGTTCTGTCTCTCCTCCACAGCCAACAGGTGTGCGAGTCTTCTGTGCATATCTCATTGATGCAGCTTGTTTGTTAGTGCTAGGCAGCTGGAGAACTTTTTTCTCATTCTGCAAAAATTCTCATGGCACATCAGGGAGCTCTTCACAGCACACTAGTGTGCTCCTGCATGCCAGTTGAAAAGTACTGCTGTAGACTACCTTGACGCTATGGGACGCTGTGCCCCACTTCCTGGGGCAGGAGCAGGAAGCAAAAGCTGATGGTGGAGGTAGAGCCTAGAGACTATGGCTGCAGCAGCAGCCAAGAGATGAAGTGGGCAGCAGCTGCGTAGAAGCCTTGGACCTGCACACTAACCCTTATACACTGCATATAGCTCCTTGACAGCAGTTGGACAGCCATGGACTAAGGTTTGTCTGTTGTAGCATAGCCATGCAAGAATTCATTTTAACAGTGAAAAGTAAACAGTCTCAGTAAAGTTTTCTTACACATCAGTAAAGGGCATATCCTGATTCGTAAATCTGCCAATTCACCATGAATTATTTCATTAGAAACGACTCTTACTTTACTCCTTCATTGAAATGGCAGATGTTAGCTTGTGTGGTTTTCAGATTTATTGAATTTTTCAGTAGAAGTCAGCTTTCATTGCTTACAACTGCTGTGCTTCATATGTTCATTTGGCCCCTTCTACGTGTTACAGGTATTGCACGATTAACTAGTTAATTACGCAGTTGTCTTAAGAACTGGTACATGTTCCAAGTACTTATCACATAATAAATAGCTCCAACCAGCTATAAAGTTAGACTTTGAAAATGTGTACCAACTTTATAGCTGGTTGCTATCGAGCTTTAATTTGCATGTGTGTCAGGGTCTCCCCCTGCAGATAGGAGCCCTGTTAACTAAGGCTTGGGGATCACTGCTGCTGTGATCCTCAAGGCTTGAGGGTGCGTAAAACACCTGGGCCAGGGGCACTGGGGCTGCTGCAATCTCCCGGGCTCAGGGGCGAGTGAAACTCCCTCCAACTGGGAGGTGTCCCAGACACAAGAGCTTCTTGCTGTTGTACCTTGCACTAGCCATAAGACATGGTGAGATCTAAAGTGCAGTACCACCATTATCTCCTGCCATGCTACAGATACATGACAGGAGACATGATTGTGTGGATTGTGCGTTAGATCCCATCGTGCCTTTACCTGCATGTGTAGAGGGAGACTTTATCAGACAAAGGTTTTGTACCACTGCTACCATTTTTCCTTTTAATTTAAAAAAAAAACAAAAAAACTTTTTTTCCCTTTAATTTGAACTTTTTACAGTATGGAATTGTTTTCTAATTGATAATCTAGTGTCAGAAAAGGTCTTTGAGCCAAATCCTGCTCTGAGAGATGTTTTAGATTTTCCTTTTTTTCTCAACAGGAGCCAGATTAAATTAGACCTCAGCTGTAAACCAGAAGTGATGGGAGAGGTATGCCAGGAAACAGGTTGCCTATCAACATTTTCCTCAAGGTGCGGAATGGACCTCTTTTTTTGTGTTGCTTTTTTATGCCTCTCATAATACAGCCCAGTATAGGCAACCCCCACTGAATACTGTTTCACTTAGCACTATTTCGCTATAACACTTATTTCAAATTGATACCTGATTTCACTTAGTGCTCCATGAGTTTTGTTATAACACTCACAGTCGCCATCTTGGGTCATTAAAAACAACTGTGGTCGCCATTTTTGGCCATCAGATACTTTTGGTTTCACTTAAGGCTCGTTTCGCTTAACGTGAGATTTGGTACTCTCTCCTACCTTGGGGGTCTTTAAGAGGAGGCTGGACAGATATTTGGCTGGGGTGATATGATCCCAGCACCCGTTCCTGCCTGGGGCAGGGGTTCAGACCTTATGATCTGTTTAGGTCCCTTCCGACCCCAAGTACTATGAACATTTGGTTTTTCAGGAACCAATTAAGAGCGCTAAGTGGGGGTTGCCTGTAGTATGTTTCTCATGCGCGTGCAATGCAGCATACTGTCTTTAGATCCCACTCTGGAAATGTATATGCACCCACTTGGATTTATTCCTGTGGGTAGTCTCCTTGAATTAGGACTTCTCAACATGTGCTGGTAGTCGCATGTCCTTTCCCTTATTTTATCACAAAAATAAAAGTGCCATTTGTAACTACTGTAACTGCCATTTTTGCTATAGCTACATATATACAAAGTTATAGAATTAAGGTTTTGTCTGTGATTTCCTTGCCTTAAACGCAGCCTGAGCAACAGATACAAACTATCTCACATTTTTCAAAATTATTATTTTCATTATGTATTTCCTAATGAGACTTGGAACTGGTGCTTGAGTGATGTTTGCTTGACTGGTATAAACACTTCATTTTAAATCTTGTGTGTCATAACATTTTATTCTGGAAAAAAGTTCCCTTTTAAAGGAATGAAACTCTTTTGAATGCAACTCTACTTGTAACATCAAAGAACTTTGTTTCTCAAGGTGAGAGAACACATGCCACATTTATAATTTATAGGCACTATGACTGTGACCTAATATATTCCTTAAGAGATTTAATATAATAATATCCTTAGCTTGAGGGCAACATTCTGAAAACTTTGTGGATTTTCTTTTTTTTATCCCAGCTCAATCTGCAATCATATTTCTATGTTATAATTTCCTCTTAGCATTATAGTACAATTGACATTGATAGATAGCATATAGAAACTGAACTTAACAAAAAAATTCTTCCGTCGTTGGCACAGAAATAATGTCTGCAGAAAAATTTCTGGCTCCCTTTCTATCCAGCTGCTGACAGCAAGCACAACAGAGCTATCGCTTCCTGCATTTGGCTCTTGTAGATTTGTCATAAACAGCTAGACTATATATTTATATTAAAGATTAATTTAATTCATTGAAGATGAATTATTCTGACTTGTGTGTACATGTTAGTTAATGGAAAACTGCAGATGTAAAGATCAGCTCTCAATTTCCACCCAACAAATTAATACAACTGTGTGGTACTGTTTTCTCCACAGGTGTGAGTGCGTTAGGACTGTTTGAAGCGCACTGTAGCTAATAGCCCATATATAATTTGGAAGAAGATACCTTCAATGGAAGACCCTCGGGGGATAAATGGAAAATCTGTAAGTAAACAACATGTCAGCCCCAAGAAAAGATTTATTGCTTTTAAAGTAGTAATTATTTTTGTTGTAACTGGGTGGCTGGAAAGTCCTTGAAGTGCTATTCCCACTTTTAATGTTTTAATGTTTGAGGCTATGAATCTTTACAGTTCAAGAGGTTAGAGGCCTATGGTAGAGTTGTATTGCATAAGAATATTTGTATTGGTTTTAAGGTACTTTTTTTTAAATGACTCTCACATTACAGTATGATATTTATTGTTGTCTTTAAGAAGTAGCTTACGTACCAAGACGTAATGTGTGCCTAATGTTTTAATTTCATATAAGTCTTCTAATCAGTTTAAAACTGCACACTATTTTACCTAATATTTTTCTGTGCGCCTGAGATTCATATGCTGAATTCACTGTTGGAATAAGTGGTTCAAAATCCTACTGCAGATTTATTACAAGTTTTCTTAATTCCGCTTTTTATACAGAATATAAAATATGTGAATCTGAAAATAGAATATTTGGTGATTACCATTGTGATCTATAAAACAGGCATTTACAAGAAACATTGATTAGAAGTATTTCTTATTAACTATATAAAACTGTTAACTCTACTTTAAATCAGACAGTTTATCTTCAGATGTCTGATTTATAGATTTATTAACTTGGTTTTTGATACAGTTCTTTGTGAACAATTACTGAACACTTTAATTTGTGAGGTTTACCTTTGATAAAACATTTAGTTCCTTTTAAAGAAAAGTCTATGTAGAGCATTTTACTTTTAACTGAACAATTTTAACTGTTGTTGTAAAAATAACTCCTAAGATTACTATTAATGAAGACAGATTAAAAACATTTCCCCATTTTTTTTTTTTTCATTTTTAGTTTGTACATTTGTACTCTTGGGTCACTCAGGTTTGCTGTTTCTCTAGTAGAGTGAGCTGTTTGTGACAGTTGTTCTCAAAGCAACAGAGTAAAAGGAAAAAGCCATCTAGAAGAAGAAAACTTGGGTGAATGCCTACTGGTCAGAACCAACCACCATATCCCAATGAAGTAATGTTGCCCATGTTTCTTTTTTTTTCCACCCCCTGTGTCCTGTCTGGTTTTGAACTATCTGAGCAATGTGGCTTCCACTACTTTTTTTAGAAATGTAATACCCATTCTGTCTTTGCATTTACATTAAGATATTTATCCATTGCGAATACAGTTGTATGTAGAAAGGACTGATCATATGCAACATCGTTTCATAAGAGGGAGCAATTATGGCCTCTGAATCTGTTCTCAACACAGATTGGCCCTGCCCTTGCAGGTAAACAGTTTTCAGCACCACTACAGCTGTGCCCCTGGCTGAAGCCTCTTGGTCATTTAAAAAGCCTAAGCCTGAATTGATTAAGTCTTTGCATGTTAGTCTAACCTGGCTAGGCTGAATCAGTTTGTAACAGTAAAGACATCACCTTTGAACTGAAGAAATGCAGAAACATGCCTGCAGTGGCTCAGGCTAGAAGCTGGGGGGTGCTGCAGCAGCTTTCCCTTCCCTTCCGTAGTGCTGAGCTGAGGAGGGGCATGGCCAGGCCCTGGCAGGATGCTCTGATTAGGGAGAGGTTTTCCCCCCTTTCTGAGCAGCCTAGCAGGGAGTTGGTAATGCAGTGTTTTCAGAACAAAAGCCTCTCCCATTAGTTCAAGCTCTTCTTAAATAACTTTTTCTAAGGGAGGAACAGAGCGACAATACCAGCTGAGCTGTTGATTAGCTCCAAAAAGCCCTAAGCAGACACTGTCCTGTGTCACAAACACCTCTCAGCATTAGCTAGCCTGCCACATGCTGGCTATGGTCTGAGCTCTGGGAGAAGGGAATGGGTTGCCTTCTGCAGGCTTGGGGTCCCCGCCTTGCTGCCCTCCCCTTGGGGCCTCTGCAGCTCAGCTGGTGGGACCCGGCAGAGCAGGGCAGGGTTGGGTTGGGTGTGGAAGCTTGTTGCTGCTGCTGGAAGCTCTGTGCCACTATGGTGAGCTACTCTCTGCCTGCTTTGTACCATCACTCAGGCTGCTTCCGGGTGGGCAGGGGTACTTCGCCAGGGTAATGAGGGGCTTGCAGCGGTGGCAATGAGATTGCTTGCCCTACTGGGTCCTGCCTGTTGGGCTGTGCAGACTCTGGGGGGAGGGCAGCAAGGTGGGGAGCTCAAGCCCACAATGTGCAGTTTGCCCCCGCCCCGTGCACAAATCTGGGGGGCACATGTCCTCACACCCTCCAGCACTGCATGCAGCAGCGGGGAGCTGGCCTCCCCTTAACTTCTCAAATGAGCTGCCTGGGCCTTGCAGCTACGCATTCCAGCCCTAGGCCCCAAGCCCCTTGCACCTACCCAGCTTTGCAGCAGCCCCAGCCCTGCTGAACTCCCTCTCTCCCATCACTGTGGGAACCTCACTTTCCACTTCCCTCCCCTCCCCGGTTTACCTGTGGGATGTGATCTCCAGGCTGTGGTGGCCATGTACATGTGTACTGCTGCACTCACCCTTCTTTCACCCCGCACCCTCCTATCCCCTTCCAGGCTGAAACTCTGTCAGCTTGCAAGCAGAAACCCAGTTTCCTGCATTTTTCTACTTTAAAAACCCAGATTTTCTCCTTTCTTTGTAAAATGAGAAAATCCAGGTTTTACCACATTTTTCCATGGTGAACAGAAAACCTGGATCACTGGTAATGAAGATAGAATTTGTTCATATGTGGGAACTGTTGGGGTAATCATGGATTTATTTGACCCATTCATACTTTTTGACCTCTCAGCCCAACTCAGTCCTTCTCCTACCCTCAGATCCCATAACCTACTCAGCCTTCTGGGTTAGTAACTGCAGAGTCTGGGGGATACATGCATGCTCAGAGCCTCCTGATAACACCCTTCTCATGGCCAAAAGAGTTTCCAGTCCTGCACTGTAGCTGCTTAGCAAATGAGATATTGGCTGTATGCAGTTACTGTAACAACACACATGCATGTCTTTATAACTGTGGAGTCTGGATGAACTGAAAGTATGTGACCAGGTGTGGAATTATGCATGGTGATATATCAGTTTAATGCCTGTGTAACTGCTTATTTTCACTGGTTATACCTTGGTATGAAACTGGAGGAATGAAATGGTGAATCAGACTTCTGAACTAGCTCCCGATTTAATTAATTAAGTTTATCTGGCAGCTGTCCCAATGGATTTTGCCACAAATAATCGTACAACACAGGGATTTCTTAAGACTAGTAGTTAGCAATGCAAAACAGAGTCAACTCAATGAGGTGTGGAGTGAACAGGAGATTAGTTGCAGGAGAAAAGATGAGTGAACCACAAAGTATGCATGTGCATGTGCACAAGCTCGTCTTTGTGATGGGTGAGTGACTCTTACAAACTCAGCAATTACACTGACACAAATTTTCGCCTTTTGAAGTTCAAGATACTGAACACTTGCAATCACCCCTGTGGCCTTGTAGTCAGCCACTAAGAGAGAGATGTTTTTGGAGGAAAACCACCCAAAGCAGCAAGCAAAAGACACTTAATAGTGGATATAACCAATGAAGACTTTTAATGCAAAATACTTTGGGAAAGCAGTTTCAAGATCAAGAGAAAAATACTAAGGCCATATTCAGAAATTAAACTGACTATGTGTTATATATTAGGGTGGTACTCAATCTCCAGCTTGTGGTCTGAATTTGACCCACAGGACCATGTTATCAGGCATGTGGAAATTTGGCAGTGGGGAAGTGGTGGTAGCATTAATCACTTCTAGAGCCATTGCAATTAGTACTGCCACTGCTCCCCCACTGCCAGGTTTCTGGACTCGTGAAGCGCTCTACAGGCTGGATGACATGGCCCTGCGCATGGGATTGTGGACTGGCACTCTAGGTCGCACCTGAGGACTGACCCACAGAATGATCCCACGCTGGATGTGGTCTGCAGACTGGCTCCAGCTTTGGGATCTGGCCCCATGATACTCATCTGGCCCACAGGGCCAGAAGGTTGAGCACCAGTGTATTAGGAAAATAGGGCTAGAGAGACATTAAATTAATGTGCTCTTTGTTATGCTTAGCTAGCCTAACAGAATTAAATAAACTTGCACTGCTTGAAGAAAAGGGCTTAATGTTTTTATCAGTGGGACTTGCAATTACAGTAATTATGGGTTTGGAATTGCATACCATTTAGTCGGACTGACAGTTCTTAGTTATATATGTATAAATCTCAAACAATCCCATATACCTCTTCCTTCCTTCCACCTGAAGCCTTGGAAAGAAATGCAAAAAATGTAATATTTTAACATCAGGTCTTGGTTCAGTCAGCAGCCTTTCTGAGCCACAGGTTGGAACAACCCAGCAACATGGGCTGGGCAGTAGCATTCCAACACCAGTGGGTTTTTGCCCATGCCAGGGCCAGGCAGTTGGATGCTGCACCAGAGCCAGACTGGAATATGGCATGTGCTATATGTTGCCAACCCTTGGATTTATTTACCTGCACCTCTATCAATGTCATATATACCATTACCTGCTTACAGTGCCTCTCTGCCATTTACATTGACCAGCTGGGGTGACCCCTGCATGTAAGAATGAATACAAATCTGACATCAGTAACAGAAACACTGTGTCAGAATACTTTAACCTCCCTGGACTTTCCATCGCTGACCTCAGCATGGCTATTTTTAGACAACAAAACTTTGAAAATGAACTTGAGTAAGAAATAGCTGAAGAAGAAATCTTTCACAGCCTGGCTTGTGTTAAATGTGGTTTAAACTGAGATTATAGATTTTTTTCCCCCATTTCCTTGATTAGCTTTTATATACCCTATGTCCCTCAATGGGTTAACTACTTTGTTTAATCTCTCTCTTGCCTACTTTGCCTCTCTCCTTTTCCTTCCACCCCCTTCCTACCCTTTATATTTTAATCACTGCTTTCTGTTTACCAATTCTACCTCCTGCAGTTGATTTGTAGCATCTGATAAAGCAAGCCTTCTGCTTATAAAAGCTTATACTATATATCTTTGATATAGTTAGTCTCTTAAGTGGCAAATCTACCCTCCCTTCTTCCTAAAGCATTAGTATCACTTTAAATATGCCTATGCTGTTTGTCCAAAAGTATTTTATAAATTCTATGAGTCTGTGTTAATGAAAATACTTACTTTGAAAATAAGTTTTAGTCTCTTTCATGGATAAAATGTCTTCAGTTTTTTCTTAGGTTCAGTGCGATAGCTGACAGTTGATTAGTGAAGTGACAGTAAAAATTGAAAATACTTTCCGAAGCAGTGGTTCTCAACCTTTCTAGACTCAAGGTACCCTTTGGAAAATGCCGACTCTTAGCTTTCGCTGGTTTCTTGACTTGAAATTTTTGCAATTCCTTTGTTGCAAAGGACTCGGACTAGGGCACCACTACCTTTTCTTAGTTCAGAATCACTGAGTTAGGTAGTTTATTACCAAATGTATTGGTAGCTCACTGAATGCCACCAGTTGTGGAGGAACAGAAGTGTTGGAATATTTCTGAATCTTAGTTTTGCTGTAGCGTCTTTTTGTTGTCATCTGATATGGTGCTGGGCTTTTTTTGTTTTAGGCTTGTATTAAGTTACTTGGCAAAGTATAGTGTGTCTGTTTCTTTGCATGATGAGCTTGTGGCAGGTCTCCGTTATATTGAAAGAAGCCCCTTTAGCGACTTAGAGCCAGTTTGTTTGTGAATACTGGACATACTTTCTAAAGACATTCAGGGATCCTGGATATTTGTCAATTTGTTGTGGATTAGTCATAAGTTGTTTGTTTGTCTGTTTTTATAGCACCTTAATTGCCACACTAATATCTGGCATTTAAATTTTTCTTTAATGCCAGTTCAAGAACTTATTTTCCTGTGTACTTGTAGTTCTGTGGGAATTTGAAATCTATATTTACACTATAGTGATCTTACAGTTTAATTATTCAACTAGTCCAATATTAAAATATTCAAATAAACTTCTAAAGGCATTGATATATGACATGACTATACTTTCCTTGGTTTTGTACATGGAAGTAAATTATACCAGGATCTTGAGTGGACAGATGTGCGTCTATTGTGGTGTATATCTGCATACAGTAGATGGCAGTTACAGTGCTTCACTAATAGGTGGCAGGAGAACTAGGAATAGTTTATTACCTTGAACAAATGACTACCCCCATGATAAGGTGTAGACATATAACATGCACACTGGTATAGTTTTAACCTTGATTTTTCCTGGAATAATTCTACATTGAATTTGAGTTACAGAAGTAGAATGCTGTACCTCCTACAGGTGCTGCCTTTTATAGTTGCATGAAAACGAAGCAGTTACACTTGTGTATATGTGCCATGTATACATGCCCTGAGCTATAAACACTTTATGTAGATGAAACGGTAATTATTATTTAAGTAAGTATCAGTGTAAGTTTTACTATAGCCACACATCCTTGAACATGGCATTTTTTTTATAGCCTTATCCATCAAGACCCTGTGTACAAACTGTGCTACCTCATCCTCCTGTGTGAGGGCATGAGAGAGCCTGTGTGTCTCTTTCAGTTCTCTCCTATCTGTTGAAGAGACATGGTGAGAGTCTGACCTGTTTCAGTTGGGAAGCTGAGAAGTGCCAAACTTTGAAGCCCAGTGTGGGTTCTGGGCAGTTGAAGCAGGAAGGGCCCAGCAGAAGGTAAAGAGGGAGGGACTACTTTTGCCATGCTCTGAATAACAGTTTCTGCCTGGGCGATGCCACTGCTCAGCTTGGGTGGGCAAGTTTAGAGCAGGCGTGGGGTGGGGCAGGCAGGGTCAGGACTGTGTGCGCCAGTACTATGGGTCCTGGGCCAGTGGCGACAGGAGCCACCACTACCTGGGCTGCCTAGAAAGGCAGTTCAGCTGTGTGCCTAGGGGCATCACGTCATGGCACATGCCAGTGGTATGAAGCAGGCTCGGAGCAAGGTGGGGTCAGGGCTGCGCATGTTGGTTCCAGCTGGTTCATTCCTACTGGGGTGAGTCTGGAGCAGGTGTGGGACAGAGCTGGGGCTGCATGCTGTTGGCTGTGGTGGGGAGACACCACAGGGCGTGTTGGCCCTGGGCTGTTGCAGGGCTAGTGTTGGCACTGACCAGCTTGGGGGTGTGGGGGGGGGGGCTTCCATGCACACCCCACCATACAACACAAACCCCACAAACATTGCCTCCCCCACCCCTTCCCAAATGCACCCCCCACACATCTGCATACCTCTGGGGGGAGCCCTGCTCACTGCTACATGCACACACCCTGCCACACACATACATTCACACATAGCCCAGCTAGTGGGACATGGAAATCATATGCTATGCTGTACCATATAATCTTTCAGAGTCTTAGCCAGAAAAGCCAAAGAAAAATGCAGATAGTCTTTACGTCCAATTTTTTGTAGCTCTGAGATTATACAGTTCACAAATGTTACAGCACATAATCCAATTTATCATTGTATCCAGAAAAGTGCTTGTTCACTAGGTAACGGGGAGTTAATGGAAAACTCAAGGTAGACTGCAAGATCCTACATACCTCCTACTCTTTTCAGCTCATCAGCCATATGTGAACTGGAGGTATGCATTAGAATTCCTTT
>NW_017728992.1:133371288-133374966 GCF_001723915.1 Gavialis gangeticus | reverse complement strand
AGGTCCTGCCTTAGCAATACCTCTCTACCCCCACAATATACAAGAGTAAGACTTCATTTTGAGCTATTATGCAATCACCTCTTTATACATGACACAAACGCACATAAAAATATATTTTTAAATAAAATTAAAATGTTATTGTGGATATTTGATTTTTCAGTATACAATTTGGTGTTTTTTTTTCCAGTAACAAGATGGAGAACCCCTTTCCCAAAAGAAGGACTTCTTGGACAAGGGGAGGGACTTCTGGTGGCAAAGTTCAGGGGTTAGGGGGTAGAATTTCTGGTCCCAAGATAATGACCAAGGGGCAGGGCATCTGTCAAGGGGTAGGGCTACCTTTGCTGCCCTTCACACCTCACCAAAACTCGTTAAATAGCCTTCCAGCTGAAATAATTGCCTGTCTCTGCTCTAAACCCACAGGTTTAAGCCATAACTTCCTGTGACCCAAACCTAAAGTTAAGTCCTCAAAACCCTCCTTAACATTAAAAACACTGGTAGTGAAGACAATTTGGGAGACAATTGTACTAATATTAATACATGTAATTGATGCTTCAGATCTTAATAGTGATACCAGCATTGACTGATAAGTCCTTAGTACGAAGGCATGCCTTTGGAGATCTGCTTTTGCCCTCCTCCTGGTATGAAAAACAGCATGGACAGTAGCACGGTTACCGTTATTGTATGGCAGTTCAGTTCCTGGAAAAATAGTTTTCTCTGGTGTCAGGCCTCTCCTTTTCAACTGCATTCAGCATGGGGCTTTTTTCCAGGTAGAAATAAAACATAAACAGTTTCCAAAGGTACTTAGTACTAAGCTGTGATCTAGGGCTGGTTGGCAGTGGTTGGGTCACTCTCACTCTGGTCAGTAACTTGATTTCTGGGGTGCATTACTTCTTATGGAAACTTTCCATAAGTGTGAGAAGAAAATCTCATCAGGTCTTGATGAAGAGAAGATAGTCAAGATGATTATAGTTTCATAGTTCCTAGGGTTGGAAGGGACCTGAGCAGATCATCAAGTCCAACCCCCTGCCATGGCAGGAAAGAGTACTGGGGTCAAACGACCCCAGCAAGGTGTTCATCCACCCTCCTCTTTAAGACCCCCAGGGTAGGAGCCAGCACCACTTCGTTTGACAGTTGGTTCCAGATCCTAGCCGCCCTGACAGTGAAATAGCGCCTCCTGATATCTAGTCTGAATCTACCCTCTGCCAGCTTGTGACCATTATTTCTTGTCACTCCTGGCAGTGCTCGGGGGAACAGGGACTCCCCCCAGTGCCTGCTGGTCCCCTCTGACTAGTTTGTAACAGGCAACTAGATCCCCCCTCAGCCTTCTCTTGTGGAGGCTGAACAGGTTCAGGTCCTGTAGCCTCTCCTTGTAGGGCCTGCCCTGCTGCCCCCTGATCATGTGGGTGGCCCTCCTCTGGACCCTCTCCATGTTGTCCACATCCCTCTTGAAGTGCGGCGCCCAGAACTGGACACAGTACTCCAGCTGCGGCCTGACCAGTGTCGCACAGAGGGGGAGGATCACCTCCTTGCAACTGCTTGAGATGCATCTGTGGATGCAGGACAAGTTAGGTTGGCCTTCCTGACCACGTCCCCACACTATTGGCCCATGTTCGTTTGGGCATCAATAATGACTCCAAGACCCTTTTCTGCCTCTGCACTGATGAGAAGGGAGTTCCCCAGCCTGTAGGTATGCTGCTGGTTCTTCCCCGCCAGGTGCATCACCTTGCACTTGTCAGTGTTGAGACCCATCCTGTTCTCATCCACCCACCCCTGTAACCTGTCTAAGTCCGATTGCAGCCTATTCCTCCCTTCTAGTGTGCCCACTTCCCCCCACATCTTAATGTCGTCTGCGAATTTGAACAGGGTGCTTTTTACCCTCTCGTCCAAGTCGCTGATGAAGATGTTGAACAATGCAGGCCTGAGGACTGAGCCCTGGGGGACCCCACTGCCCAAATCCCTCCAGGTCAAAAATGACCCGTTCACCACCAGTCTGTCAGCTTGTGACCATTATTTCTTGTCACTCCTGGTAGTGCTCGGGGGCAAATCCCTCCAGCCAGTTGGCAACCCATTTGACTGTGTAGGTGTCAACCCCAGAGTCCCCCAGTTTCTTAATGAGAACGGGGTGAGAGACAGTGTCGAAGGCCTTCTAAAAGTCCAGGAAGACTATGTCCACTGCTACCCCTGCATCTAAGGATTTTGTGACCTGGTCATAGAAGGCCACCAGGTTGGTCTGAGAGGACCTGCCTATAATGAGTTATGATGGACATCAGCAGCCAAAGGAGTGAGCAGGGCATTAACCCTGAGCACCAACTTAAAGGGGGGTGCCAGTATGGTCTCCTCTACACAAGAGACTGTTATGGAAGGCACAGTCTGTGCCAGGGGGAAGAGAGCGAACAGTATACCAGGAGCCTATATCACTGCATGCCTTGTTAGCTGCAGCAGCCTGAGCCTATGCTGTTACAGTAACTGCAGCAGCAGAAGCAGCTGCTGCCTGAGGAGAGTTACCTCTTCTTCTCTCCACTCCCTTTATTCCCCCTCCTCTCCCTTTCCCTTCTTCCTCCTGGCTATCTAGTAGTCAGCAGAATTCCTGTTGCTGTCCCCCCATCTCTGCATCAGTTGCTGAAAGAGTTCGCTATGCCTCTGCCCGGAGGTGATGAGGGAGAACTCATGCACACCAATAAAGAACGGAAAATAGTAGCCAAAACAGTTAATTAATTGGACACAGCCACTCAAACCATGTCCCTGCTAATCGCAATATGCCAGATGTCAGAAACCAGGAGGCCTGGAATATTTAGAGAAGTTAAAGTAATTTTCAAGGATATCACCATTTTGAGAGCATACGCTAATTCAGTGAGAGAAATGAGGAGGTTCTCTAGTCCCTTAGGGAGTTTAGTGAAATACCATGTATTGCATACCATGTACTCCAGTGCCGTACCATGAGTCTTTTCAGTATCAACGACATCAATGGCACAGAACACTATTATATTCTCACAGCTATCAACATGTGTGTGGCAGGCTGGCTGGTGGGCTCACCGGCAGTCCAGCTTGTTGACTAGAGACATCTAGCTCAGACCAATTGGTGGGGCATTTCCCATCCCCACGAATTAGGAGGAGGCAGGAGGGAGGTGAAGTTTTCATAGACTTCACAGACATTAGGGCTGGAAGGGACCTTGAAAGATCATCGAGTCCAGCCCCCTGCCCCAGGGCCAGGAAGTCAGCAGGGGTCATAGGATCCCAGCAAGATAAACATCCAAATGTCTCTTGAAGGTGTTCAAAGTCAGTGCTTGAACCACTTCCAGCATCAGTCTATTCCAGACCTTGGGGGCTTGGACAGTAAAGAAGTTATTTCTTATGTCCAGCCTGAAATGGTCTTGGAGGAATTTATGACTGTTTGACCATGTCATCCCATGGGGTGCTCTGGTGAACAAACATTCCCCCAGATCTTATAAACTTATAGGTAGCCATCAGATCACTCCTGAGCCTGTGCTTTTCCAGGCTGAAGAGTCCCATAGCTCTCAGCCTCTCATCATAAGGTCTGTTTTCCTGACCTCTGATCATGTGCATGGCTCTCCTCTGCACTCTCTCAAGCTCCTCCACATCCTTTTTGAATTGTGGAGCCCAAAACTGGACGCAGTACTCCAGCTGCGGCCTCACCAAGGCCGAGTGCAAGGGGAGAAT
>NW_017728992.1:133364925-133366288 GCF_001723915.1 Gavialis gangeticus | reverse complement strand
ACAATGGGAAAATGATGTCCTGGGATTTGCTTGAGAAGCGTCTATGGGTACAAGCCAGCATTTTGCTCACTTTACTAGCATCAGAATCACAATGAAGGCTCATGTTCATCTTGTGGTCAACCATGACCCCCAAGTCCCTTTTGTCTGTAGTGCTAGCCAGTGTAGTGCTGCCAAGCCTATAAGTATGCTGCAGGTTTTTCTTCCCAAGGTGGAGAACCTTGCATTTTTCAGTGTTAAACACCATCAGGTTCTCATCCACTTATTTCCTGAGCCTGTAAAGGTCCACCTGGATCACCCTCCTGTCCTCAGGTGTGGGTGCATTACCCCTGAGTTTGGTGTCATCAGTAAACTTGGCCAGTCCACTTCTGACGCCAATGACCACATCATTAATGAAGATGTTGAATAGTATAGGCCCAAGGACAGAGCCTTGAGGGGACCCCACTGGTCACAGCGCACCACGACAATTGACTTCCATCAACCACCACCCACTGGGTCTGACCACACAGCCAGTTCTCCAGCCAGTGGATCGTGGTGAACCCGAGGCCGCAGTTGGCCAGTTTTGCTAAGAGGTGATCATGGGATACCAAATCGAAGACTTTTTTAAAGTCAAGTTATATGACATCAATCTCCTCTCCTTTGTCCAGGTGATAGGTCACCTGGTTGTAAAAGGAAATTAGATTGATTAAGCAAGACCTACCCACCACAAACCTGTGCTGGCTATCTCTCAGGATGTTGCAGTCAGCCAGTCTGTTAAGAATGGTCTCTTTGATAATCTTTTTTAGGACCTTCCCTGGGATAGATGTCAGGCTGATAGTTTGCTGGATCCACTGTCCTCCCTTTCTTGAAGATAGACACCACATTGGCCTTCTTCCAATCTTCGGGCACTTCACCAGAGTGCCAGGAGTTCTCGAAGATCTGTGCCAGGGGCTGAGCTATAATGCTTGTCAGCTTCCTGATGTGTGAACTGTCAGGGCCAGCTGACTTGGAGGTATCCAGTCTCTCAAGGTATTCACAAGGTCAGCATTGATGCAGAGTAAGGAATCTCTCTCACCTGGGCCTTCCTGTCCTCTAATGGGCAGGGGCTTCCCTTGGGATTGGTGAAAAACCAACGCAAAGTACCCATTTAGTAAATTGGCTTTTTCCTGGGCGTCAGTTGTCCCATCTGGTTTAGCAGGGGTCTGATGTTGCCTTTGCTTTTTCTCTGGCTCCCCACATATCTAAAAAAGGACTTTTTATTGTCCTTGATACTTGTAGCTAGTTGGAGTTCCATCACAGCCTTGGCTTTCCTGGTTCGCTCCCTGCAGGTCTGGACTGGTGCAGAATATTCCTCCTTGGAGGTGAATCCAGTCCTCCATCCTTTGTA
>NW_017728992.1:133353377-133363946 GCF_001723915.1 Gavialis gangeticus | reverse complement strand
AAGTGCCTTGGCCTGCTGGCTTTGCAAGGGTTGCTAAGTGGGCCAGCAGTGGTGTTAGTCCCTCCGTCCCCCGGCGAGCTTAGTTTCTTAGTCGAGCTTAGTAGTTCTTAGTTAAGAAGAGGACCTGAGATGGAACTATCCCCTCAGGCTTTCCCACTGGACTGTTTTCAGTCTGTGGGGTGGAGCCTCTGAAAAGGATAAAAGCCTAGCACGTGGGCAGCTTCAATGAGGGATGACAAGGGCTGCAGAAGAGCTGGTGGAGCTGACCAGTGGGGCAGAGCAGTTGCCCTAGAAGCGCCCTGAAGACACCTAAGCTGAACAGGAAGCGGCAAGCAGCTGCGTCCCAGCCCCAGTGGAGAGGGAGTTGTGGCGTTGCTGCACAGAATGGTGCATGGGGGGGCCCCATGGCTGCATGAGGCAGCATGGGTCCCCATCCCTGTGAGAGAGAGGAGTCCTGTTGGTGCACAGAGTGGTGTACGGGGTCAGGAAAGAGCTGTAGGGACCCCATGGCTGCACAAAGCAGTGCGGGTCCCCTTCCCTGAGAGAGGCAGGAGCCCCACAGTATACAGTGCAGTGCACAGGGCCTGGAAGGAGCTGGAGGGACCCCGCAGCTGCATGAGGCAGCGTGGGTCCCTATCCCTGCAAGAGACAGGAGCCCCTTGGTACACAGAGCAGTTCATGGGGCTTGGATGGAGCTAAAGGGACCCTCTCTGTAAACTTGTGTAAATTAATGTTGTATTACAAGATGATTGTGAACTGCCTTGTTAACCTGCTAGTGGTTCAGTTGCTTAAGGGCCTGCTAGAGCATCCCTTATTCAATATTTGCTTTCATTATGTTTGTTATCCTTATGTATTGAATCTTATTAGTGTAATCTCACTTATGTATGTACATAATTTTAGGCTCAGGACCAACTTGTGGCTATTGGTGTACAGGCTGTGTATATCCCAAACCCCATCCATATAACTCAAAGGAAGTATCTATGACTTGCAGAAAGACCAAGCCATTACCAGGACAAGGTACTGTCTTTTGGACTCTCAACTCTACTGAGTGCCTTACTATGGCAGGAAAACATATAAAGAAGAGAAGGCATCAGTGTTTTTCCATGGCTAGATATATGACTGATCAGAGGCAGATCTCAATGGGAAATCCTCATTTTTATCCTTGGTCTGTTTGCCCATCAGGGTTGTCAGGTGCATTATGGAAATTGCTTCTCAGTCCCATCACAGATGGAGTTGGAAAGATTCGCTAGATTCCGTGACAACAAAGACATACTTGCCACAGGACAGATTTTTATTGCCGCTGTTATTACTAAATGTGGAGATGATGTTCTCTGGTGTAACAGTATGTATTTGTCTCATGTTAAACTGTGTATACATGTTGTTTGGTTTGTTGGACTTTGCTGAAGGCCAGTCCAGTTCTGGTTCAGGTCAGTCTACTCCCCTGTGAAGCAAGATAGATTTAATCTCACTTTGTCTCTCTAAGGCATTAACCTGGTGGCTACCTCCCACTGATAATGTCCAGAAAGAGGTGCTGTTCATAAACTTGTCACTATCCAGGCTGATATTTGCAGACATGTCCATGTTGGGCGGGGGGGAAGGGGGCAGGCATCTAGACAACCTTGAAATATAAGGGACTTGGTCCCAAAGCATGTTAGATTTTACAGAATGTCCTAGAGCATACATGGTGGTATATAGCATACTGTACTACAGATAGTGGAAGACAATATATGACAGTGGCATATAGTTGGAGGTATGCACTTGCAACTATACATCAAGGAGTACTTCTAATAGTATTTTTTTGAAGATGTGTTGGCCAGTCAGCTAAGTTCTGAGGAAGTCGGCTGTTACTATGATGCTTGGCCAGTCAGGCTGGTAATGGGCCTGGAAAATGGGTGTGGGAGGCGCCTTACAGTCCATTTCAGCAATAAATCTTCTCAGTTCCTCAAACATCATTTGTTGTCCTTTTTCTCAGCCTTACCCCAGCCTAAATTATACAGCCTCCTGGCACCTTTCTGCTGCTCAATGGATGCCCTCTCTGCTTTTCTAATTTTTCTGTTCCCCCTGGTTACCTAGAACAGTGAAAGGAACTTGCACAGAAATCAAGTTAATTCCCCTGGGTGCATCTATACATGCTATTAATGCAATATAGGGTTACTGCCCAGTAAAATACGCGGTGAAATTAGTCTACTGTGCAGTAAAGCATCTTATGTAGAGACATCCCCAATATGCAGAAATATGGAGCACATGACTGGTCTCTCTAAGGTTTGAAGTCAGAAAAAAAATGCCTGGTATCTAGCTGCAGCAAAATAATAAATTTTGCAGTAGAAAACAAAAAGTTAGATTCTGTGGTATCTTGGAAAAATGCCAGATTCTGTGACCACAGAAATGCTGTGTCCCTGGGGCCGTCAGTGAAATGGTTGGGGCATTTTGCATCTCTAAGTCTTTGTTTCTGGCTCTTTGCAGCCCTAGGCATCGGGTTACATTCACTTCACAATTTCAAGGTTATCTTTACAACCATAAGGGTTAGAAACTTAATTTTGTTTAGAGTGAAAGCTGAGATTCTGGATTACAATTTGCTAGAAAATTCTGCAACAGATTCTACAGGACAGGAATTATGGAGTATGTGGGCTGTAGCTTATGGGAACCAAGCAAGTGTTTTTTTTGGTTTCAAACAAAACTCCCATGTACAATACACACATTTCCTAATATGTGTTGTTACATTTAGGATACAGTGTGCTACACAAAATAGTTACAAATAAATGTCCTGTAACATCACTGAACTTAGTGCTGTCACAAAAGAAAATTTCTTCAGCTGTGAGACTTGTTTATGCATACTATCTCTGCTTGTGGCAGCAGATTTGATAAAGCCACCTTTACTTCTGCTTTCCTTTGCCATTCTGAACGGAAAGAGCTTACCTCCTGTATGTAGAGGGCTTTTCAGGATAATAAGCACTGTGAACCTGTAAATCTTAGGTCATAATTGAGCCTGTAGAAATATGTGCTTCATTCATTTACAGCCCCTATCTGTAATAATGATCAGAAATTCGGAACATAAATGGAACATACCTCACTCAGTGAGTGTTTAAAGTGATACTATGTAACATTTTTGTCCCACAAAAACTAAGCAATGTAATTGAAATTGCAAACATGGAGTATTTGAAAGAATAGCCCATAATCTTTAGGCTAAAAACTATATATTTTTCTTTTCTTTTCTTTTCTTTTCTTTTCTTTTCTTTTTTTTTTTAAATTTCAATACACTCATGAAAACTGAAAACTGCTTGTGGACAATTTACAAATTATTCATTTAGCTGTGGTAAGAATGATTCTATATTGAATTAATTGTTTAAAATGTACTTCTCACAATCAATGTCCCCAATCCTATGAAGACTTAAACATTTTTATGTACTGTGAGTAGACTCCATGAAGTTGATGGTGCTCTTTAGGGTGCATAATATTGTACATGTACTGTATGGGAGCATAACTATCATAGTTGTGATATCCTTTTGTTTTTTGTGAAGTTTTGTAGTTTCTTGCCTGTGATGTGGAGGAGGGGAGGAATTAGTCACAATAAACTGCACTAGAAATTACTCAGTTTTCCACCCAGAATTATGCTGATGAAACACGTAGCTATGCAAAATGAAGTGGCGATACAGGCAAAGGCCTGCATTTGATTGAGATCATACAACTGATTTAATCTTTGATTTATTCTGGTGTAAGACTGTGTCTCTTAGAAGGTGAATCTTTGCTTTATTAAGTTGTGGTTTTTATTTTAGACAGCACTTGCATATGTAGAAGTGGACTATTGACTAAACTCTCCAGCAGTTGTGAGACAGTATTGTATGTGTGAAGTATTTTACCTTCTTCAAAATCTTGATAAAGTTGTAGCTGAGCTCTTAACAGTAAAAAACAAACTGCAATGAAGTTTATTTTCTTTTTTACTGAGTTTTCTGGGCCATTGTTCCGCTTGAGGAGCCATGTTTGTTAGTTTTGGCTCGCAGACTTCTCTTCCTTAAGGATAAACTATCCTTAGGCACTTGTACAACTATGCATTAAAAGACTGCATAGCAGTTTATTCACAGCCTCAGCTCAAGCAGAATTCAACTGTGTGACTTCCTGGCTTAAGCAGGGGTGCATCCGTAATGTAAATACCTAGTTGATTTTGTGGAAAACTAGGACATTTTTTGTTTGTTCTTGTAAAAGATTCCTGCTGGAAGCTTTACTTTAAAGTTGGCATTTAGCCTTCTCTGCTGTGACTTGGATACTGATCTGATTTTGTGCTTTCATGAACATTTTTTATATTTTAAAAATTTTAATTCAACATTAGCTTTGCTTACAAGCTTCATAGCAGAATAAAATCGCATTACAAACGTTGTAGTATTAGATTTTATCACCATTTATTTCTTCTAGTCTGCCCAGGGATTTCTACATGTTCAGTAGAACTAATTTGCAGTCAGACACTGAGGTCTTCTAGAAGGCCAGCAGGCTCCACAAATTAATTTATCCAAATAACCAATTCCTCGTAGGCCAACCATAGAAGGACACCAAAATGGCCTAAGCAGGCAAAGCCCTCTTTTGAAGTCTGGAATGTTTTGACTGACTTGAAACAGGCGGCTGGAATGAAAGGATAATTTTCAGTGACCCATGGGATTTTTTGCCATTTTCAAATATTAGGTAAAACAAAGAGAAATTGCTTGCTCTAATTTAGAAAGACTTAGCAATCCGGAAGGTAACTAGACCAAGAATAAAGTGCTAAAATATATATCAGTAGTACATTCACTAGGATTTTTTTTAAATATAAAATCTAAGCTATGACAGTTTTTAAATGTTTGAGTTCCACAGTAAGATTTTGTAACTTTGACAGCAATATCCATACAGTATAAACAAGCTACCAGCCTTGCCATTTTTCAGCAGAAATTGTGATCCCACTGCTGTTTTAATGACAGTTTTGATAAAGCTTCAAAGATTGATATGACACACCAACTTCTTGCAGGGCTTTATCCTGGTCCCATTAAAGGAAATGCAAGATTTCTGTTAATTTCCATGAGAGTAAGGCCAAACCCAAAGTGGACATGATCACACAAGAGGGAAGATTTTTACTGCAAAGCATAAAATATTGTTCTCTAAAAGTATTTTGAGAGAATGTGAACAAAAATGGATTTTAAAAAATGCAATTGGATGCTTCTGTTCATATATTTAACAGTATTATTCCATCAGTCCACCCGCAGGGCTCCAACTGAAGTCTCCTTGTGTGGATGATAGAATCTAGCCTTAATTTAGGAAAAATAGTACAAACTTTTACAACTAGGTGCCTCCAGTTTAGACGCTTGCATACATATTTTTAAGCACCCCTAGTGACACAGCATTTTGGTACCAGTGGAAAAGAGGCTCAGTTTATGTGATCAGTTAATTACAGACACTCTTATATGAAGGTTTTTGCCAGAAGTATTGTACAGATTCAAGTGCAGGCCCCAACCCCATTCCCCTCTCTAGCCTGGCTTCAGCAAAATTATGTTTCTTTAAAAGATTATAGCAACAAGGGAGGAAATATGTCTCTGACCTACCCCTTTCCTTCTGACATCCTTGGCTGCTCTCTTAGGTTCTATACAGAATATAATACTTCTCATTTAAGTCCTGGGTAACTCCCCCTTCTGCGCAGTTCTATGTACAATGTAGGTTTGGGTGTCTTCAGAGTACTGCCTAAGGGGGAAGGGTTGGGATGGGGTTGTGTCGTCTTATTTACATGACTTCTCTTCCTCATTCCTTTCTGCAGCTGTAGTGTGGGCACTGTTACACAGCAGAGCAGTCGCACTCAGTTTTACTCTTCTTAGTGTGCAATTAGTTTGCATAAACCAATGACTTTTAAGACCCTTCTCATTCTGAGTTTCTTACAGCCTTATACCTACTAATGAACTTATTTGTCTATTAATACAGTAAGAATGATAATAGAAGCACATTTAAATGCATAAGCTTGCAGTGTAAAGATTAAGATTTCAACCTTAACTTTGTATTTCCTGATTGTTGAGTGCTGGATTTCTCAAGCAGTGTTCAAATTAATTTTGCATAGAATGTATTTATATTAATTAGGTTATGTTCTAGTTTTTACATGAGAAACATAATTTTGTTACCATGTAATAAAGTTAAAGCCAACATTCTTTCATTATTTTTACAGCTACTGGTTAAAATATTATTGAACTATCTTTGTTGTGGGTGAAATTTAGTCAGGACCCTATTTACAGTAACACATGAAAATTTCTGGCTGCAGGAAGCAAATTTCTATCCGTTTCTTCATGCTTTCCTTAAGCTATGTATTCTACATCCGGGATGCCCAACTGGCAGCCTGAGGGCCACATGCTGTCTGCAAGGGGTTAACTTGTGGCTCCTGGGCTCCCACCTGGCCTCTGCTCTTCTCATCACTCTGGCTGCAGCAACAGCTGGTGTCTCCAGGTTCTCTGTCCCTCTTTTGGCTGCCACCGGGTATGGCTGGAAAGCTAAGGGTAAAGCTAAGGTACCTGCATGGTGTGTGGCCTAGGAGCCTGTGGCTTGTGCCGATGTGGCCCACAGGGCATGTGGCCTCCCAGCTGCTTTGAAGTTGGACAGCCCTCCTCTAGACTGTCTTAAAAGATGAAAATGTATTCTTTTCTTGGGCTGGGTATAGCACAGCAATATATGGTGTACATTAAATGCATTGTTAAAGATGATTCAAGTGCATAAAATGGAGAGGTTTCACAGCAGTGCCAAGAAAATGTAGGAACATGGGAGTTACCATTGGGGTTCAGGCTCTTGGTACTTGGAAAACCTGGGATCCTGTCAGCAACATTCACAGGATGGTGAATCCCTCTCCAACAGCCCAGTAATAATTCTAGATCAGTGGTTCTCAACCGTTTTAGACTCAAAGCACCCCTTCCTTCATGCCTTTTCTGAAGTTAGTCACAATCCATCTAGTTGGAGGAGTGGGGGAGAGCGGAACGAGTGCTTACTTCTTTGCATGGGGGCCAAGGAAGGACAAGTGAATGCCTACTTCCTTGCACAAGAGCTACTGCAGTTGTGTGTTGCTTCACTGCTGTGTTGCGCTCACCCCCACAGCACCTTTTACATTCATATTCTTTGGCTCTGCAACAAACTCGGGTTTGGCTGGGAGTTCCTGAACCCCAGTTCCAACGCCTTGTCTCTTTTCTCCACCTTTGCTGCTAGGAAAATTCCACAGCTCCATCCATGTAAACAATCTAGGGAGAACCACTAGTTTTTCTGCGTTTGGTCAAGCTCTCTGGTACAATGCTTGGATTGCCAAGGCAGTCATTCTACATAAATGATGTCTTTGTCTTTTCTATAGTTGCCTTGGGATGGAAGGTATGATATATAACATGCTTCCTGTCAGCAACTAGCTGATTCAAGAAATGCCAAAGGTTAGATTTATACATAAAGTTCATAAAAAATCAATGAAAAAGTTCAAGCTGCGTAGAGATCTCCCAAATAATCATAAACACAAAGAGAACCTTGGCTTGACAGCACAAGAAAAGAAGCAAAGGAGACTGTAGCTGCAATACATAGTTCATCTCTTTCTCCTGTCCATACCTGAGGGGGGAAGCACAGTCCCTGTCACCAGGTCTGCTCTTCTAGGCATTCGCACACTGTGACCAGAGCCACCTGCCCCTACACTCTCTCCTGCCAGCTGCAGGAATATGCACAGGGGGTGGGGCAGAGAGGGGACATGCTGAAAAGTGCAACCTTATATACTGCTTCTGCTCATGGCAGAGCACGCCACTAGGAGTGTGGGAGTGACCAGTGTGGGGGATGTCAGGACGTGGGAACAGCAGTAGGAGTGGGAGTTCCTGGAGGAGCAGAGGCAGGCATTGCTTGTGCTTGGGATGCTGGGGAAGGGAGCAGCTTGCTGGCCAGGGGAAGGAGCAACTGTTTACTACCTTGTATGGGGCCTGAGCACTGTGCCATCCTTAAAAGGATATCACAGCACCTCAGGGCACCCTACTTAAGAATCAATTCTAGACAATTGCAAAATGCTATACATGAGACAAAATTTGGTCTTAATCTCTCTGGTGATCAGCTTCTATCCCAAAGCACAGGATTTGATTGCCCTTACAGCTTACATGGTTATAATTATAATTGTTGATTGATAATGGTTATAAATCAATGCATGCAAATTGTTTAAAGATAAACAAAATGCATTGTTTTTCAGTCTGTCTGCAAGGACTACTAGATCAGGAATTTCCGGGAACACTCTTGAGATGTTTTCATTCAGCTAAGATATTTAAATGCAAAATGAGCTGTAGATTTTTGTAAAAGTAGGCAACAATGTCAAAGCAGAAAGATCTTTAAGAATAAGCAATAAAAAGAAGTTGCAGATTTCAGACATCTGCCCCTTATTGAAGTGGTGTTCTGGGAGTGTGAGCTTCTGGTGATTTTTATTTATTTTCCTTTATATTCCCTGCCGCAACTGTAGGAAAGAGGAGAAAAGATCCATGTTTTATTTTTCTAGTTCAGTACTTCTCTTTTAGTAAGGCATTACAACTGCTAATTTGCACATGAAGCAGGTTTGTATAGTGCACACGCTGCACAAATCCAAATCCTATACTCAGTCATTGGAATGGATATCTGCTGCCATTATGTCTTTGAGATGATAAGCACAAGCCAAACGTACAGCCAGCTCCTTGCAGTATTAAACACTAATTCTTTCTTTCTTACTTTCTTGTTTACATTGCGGCTCTAAACTTTCTTTTCCTTCTGATTGTTGCATTCTCCTATTAATAAACTGTAACTAAGAACATCTTGTTTCTCCTAGGTTTGAGTTTGATCCTTCCCTCTCTTTCTAGAATTCCCCCTCCAACTCTGAGAGAGAATTGTTGCTGTTAAGGACAATCTCCAGTTAATTTGAGAGTGTTCTGTAACTTGACTAAGAGCAGTTGAAGGGAGTGGAGATGTCTGGCTGCCCAGAAGCAAGTTTCAGAACTGAGTCTGTCTTACTACAGCTAAGTAAAAACTGCTTTGGATAGGAGCAGGAAAGGAGTAAGTATACAGTAGATGGAGGGGGACTGTTATAGGCAAGTCCCCTCTTACCACCTTTGAATTCTAGGTGCTTAGTTAAAGCTTTGATTTATTTTGTGGTTGGTGGTATTGCTGAATAGACGGATTGCATTCCCAACTGTGAAAACAGGTAGAGAAAAACAAAACAAATAACTCCCCCTCCCAGAAATCCAAGGAATATTAAGTGCATATTGTTTTCCAGGAAATCCAGGGTGTATTGAAGAGGCTTTGTACTTCATTTTTAAACATCTTTGAAGAATAATGTTAATGGGGGCTTCAAAGCTACTTCTGAAAAATGTTGTTCATAGTAAATGAGTAGAACAATTAGTGATTTACTTCTCCTGTTCTGTTAACAAGAGTACTAGTACTTGGGAGCAAGATCTGCTATTGTAAATAATGGTTTGTTTCTAGTTGTTTTATTGTATGTGCAAGAACATAAAATTGTGTTTTACCCAGGCTTTGAACTAAAAATATCCAAACACTGATCTAGGTGGTCAGTAGTCTCACAGATTATTTCAAATTACTTTAGATGGGCAGTCACAGTCTGTGCTATATCTAGGGCAGGGCAGGGTATATCATTTTCTGGCCCCCAGCCAGATCGCCCCTTACTAAGGCACTCTGAGTGCTGATAGTTCTTGCTGACAAAGACATGAATGCTGATAAAGCACTCTTGGGATCCTGCAATTCTGCAGAGAAAACTAGGCCACACAGGCAATACTACTTTTCTTTGTCTTATGGCTAAAACAAAAAGGAAATTCAAAACATTCCTGAACCATATTTCAAAGTCCAAGACAAATACTTCTTGAAAATCATCTTTTTTTTTTTTTCTGGGCAGGGTGAACTCTCTCAGGCTGTATGTTGATGTTGATGTCTACTGTAAGAAATTTCTCCTGATAGAAAAATAACCAGGGAGCTGGACTGTACAGAAGTTCCTCTTGCCCCATACCTGGAGAGCTTCATGGGCAAGCTCTCCAGCCAGGGGGCGCTAGAGGGCTATTCCAGGGCCAGCTCTCACCCTGCTTTGGGGAGCCCATTAACTGAGAGCCTGCTCTCTCTCTTGCCAGAGAAGGGGACAGGCTGTCAAGTATTGGCAGCTGCTGAAGAGCAGCACCTGCCACAGATAGTGCTGGGAGTTTTTCAGGCCTGGAAGAATGTCCCCCCATCCCACTGATCAGCTGAGTGGCAGGAGGGGGGGCATTCTCCCTGGGGGCTGACCCAGAGGAGCACCGGGAGAGGGGAAGGAATTATTGGGCGGTTGCAGCAAGGCTCTGGCAGCCTTGTGACAGGGGCACGGTAGCTTGCCTTACACCACAATGCCCTGGGCTGACCCAAAGAAGTGTGGGGCAAGGTGGGTACATTTCACTGCAGTGGCACAGCAGCTTGCCTTGTCCTGTACTGCTGTGGGTTAGCTGAGTGGTGGGATAGGAAGGGAAAGCTGGAGGACCCAGGAGCTGGGCTGGGGAAAGCCTCTGTGCACCTGCCTCCCAGTCTCTCTGGCTTCCTTTTGTCCCTTTCCTACCACTCAGCTGAGTG
>NW_017728992.1:133344872-133348377 GCF_001723915.1 Gavialis gangeticus | reverse complement strand
TGGCACAGCAGCTTGCCTTGTCCTGTACTGCTGTGGGTTAGCTGAGTGGTGGGATAGGAAGGGAAAGCTGGAGGACCCAGGAGCTGGGCTGGGGAAAGCCTCTGTGCACCTGCCTCCCAGTCTCTCTGGCTTCCTTTTGTCCCTTTCCTACCACTCAGCTGAGTGGCAGGGGCAGCAATTTAAAAGCCAGAGGGGCCAGGAACCAGGTATGCAGAAGCTTTCCGTAGCCCAGCTCCTGGTTCTGTCAGCTTCTCCTTACCACTGTGCCAACAAAGTGCTTCCAGACCAGCTCCCAGCCACTGGCATTTAAGTTACTTTGCTGCTTAGCTGGGTGTTGGAGCAGCAAGAAAGCACTAGATTGGGGAAAACCTCTGCACACCTAGCTCCTGGCCCTTCTGGCTTTTAAATTGCTGCCCCCACAATTGGAAAGGCTTTCCTGGAGCCCTGCTCCCTGATGCCAGCTTTTAAGTCACTGCCCCGCTGCTCAGCTGAAAGGGGAAGTCAGTTAGAGCTTCTTCCTGAAACCAAGGACTTCCTTCCCTTACCTCCTGGTCTACAGGATGGAGGGGAACAGCTGCTCTGCACACCTTATCAAGACTGGCCTGACCCTAGTCTTGGGGAGTCTTTCCCCAGCTCTGCTTCACCTAGTTCCCAGAAGTTAAGCTGGGGGAAAATCTATAGATGTTCAGTATCCCAGGAGTGATTTTAACCCTAGTTGTTGCTGCATTACTTTTTTCCAAGAGTGGCCATTTTTGGTCTGGAAGAAAAAGTCTGAATGTTTGTACCCTCCTTGTTTCTACTAGCACGAGGAGTCACTCCACGGCACTCTTAAATAATGGCTTTGGAATTGCAATTGCCCTAGAAGTCAAAGACAGTGATTCAGATTGAAATTGATTTGGGTAGCAAGCCCTCCTAATGGATAACATTTTTCAAGCAAGATTGTTAATGTTTTTCAGAAGAGTATCACTTGAGCCACGAGTATTCTCTTGGATCTTAGCGATATTTTTTGCCCATCTACTAAGAAATTACAGAAGTACTTGCCACCATGTGGCAACATTTAGAATGTGGAGTTTTGTAGTTTTTACATCAAAGAGGTTGCACCCTCAGAATTAGGTAGTTCCTAATTATTATTTCATTGTCAGAAAACAGTAGTTCAAACCAGTAAATTGTACTGAATGTTATAAACAAAGCTATGATAACTCTGTTTATAGAAGCAAATGAATCAGCTTCACAGTTCTTTATTCTCAATTCTCTATGATCCTTGTTTCTAGCTGGGGATTGAGGACAATAAACTTTGTTTTTTTTATTACGTGTTTTCATATTTGATTCTGGTGGCTGTGGCTTATTCTGAAGTTTTTAGAATGTAAGAAACTGTTCTGGAAAATCCTCCTAGATAAATAAATAGCCAGTTATATTTTGCACACTTCTCCCCAGGTGGACACAGTGCTGCATCTGAAAGTAGTTGAATTTTTCAGTTGTTTCTGCAACAAAAATACACAAGTTTTTTGATTATTTCAAAACTTGTGGGAAAAGGTAGATATTGTAATTGGGGGTTTCTGCACCATAGATTTTGCAACAAAAATTCCCCAAAGTATAACCATGTTGTTTTACAATGATAAAGCTGGAAGACATTACACTTCTGTTCACAATTATGCTTACATTGATGTAAAAAGCTGGCAATAGCACAAGTGGGAATTTATGCTATTTCTTAGAGTAGGGACTATCATGGTGTTTGTCATGCCATATTTTGAAATTATGCAGTGTTTTGTAGATGTGATGAATTAAGTAACGAATAATAAAAGAAACCTGGTTGCATGGTTAGTTCTGTCCCTTTTGAACTCAAGAACAACCTGACTTCTCAATCTTCTGGGAGGTATGAACCTGGGTTTCTAGCCTTGCTCTGGATTGGGCAGAGAGATAATATTTTAATCCAAGTCTTTCACTTCCTAAGTGAGTATCTACTCTTGTGATAACATGGTGGGGAGAGATATTGGCACCACTACCCTTTCTGCTTTGTGGCTCTGGACTTTTGTTTTTATTAAAATTCTACAAAACATTTATTTTCTTAATTGTCCAAGAATTCTTAAAAAATTTGATTTAGGCTTGACTGCCTTTTTTTTTTTCTTTCTCAAATGCAATGGATCAGCCATAAAATCAAAAAGAAGAAATAATTTCCATTGCTGTACTTTTATTATTATTACCTTGCAGCCCATGCACTCCCTGGATAAAGAAAGCACAATGTTTGTTTATTATTGTCTAATATTATCTTACAGTAAATTGTCAAAAGTGCCTAAATAATAGTCTATCCCTACTGCCTGAATCCCCAGTCAAAAAGCCATGCTGCTTTCTGGTAGGCACTATATAGAGGTAAAGTAAGAAGTCACTCCCTGGCTCCAAGAGTTTACACTCTTAATTAGGACAAGACTCAACAAGAGGGTAAATATCCTACTTGCAAGTCCACCTGTCCAGAAAAGTTTTGTTTTGTTTTTTTCCCATGACGGGGACTGCTTCATTTTCTCTCTTTCAGTAACGCATTCTCTTAATAAAAATAAACACAACCAAAACATTCTGTGTGCAAGCCAAATATTTGAAATAAGTATTCAAAAATTATCAGCCTTTCAACTCTCCCCTGAGCTGAACTGAGCTCTGAATGAAGGCTCAGTCATGACTGACTGTGACAGGAAATTTTAATCCTGCTGCTAAACATCAGTAACCAGTGACATCTGTTGTGCAGAGGCCTCTGCTCTTAAGTTGTGGAAGGTAACAAAAGACCAACTTAGCCTGTTACATAAATTTGTCCATAAAAGTCAGTAAAGGTGAAAGAGAAAAAGACTGGATTAGTCCAAACAGAAAGGTCTGCTGACATAACCTAACAACTGTGTTAAAGTCATGTCTTGTAAACCAGAGGAAAAGAGATAGGAAACTAATGGACAAAAATTGGTGTATTATAAATTAAACCTGATTGATGGATGAAATAATGAAGGGATGGGCTGTTCCATCAGTCAGTGACTTTGGGGATCCTTAAAGAATAGACTTTAATGAAGTCAGGCTGTGGACAGGTAGACGAGAAGGAGGGAAACCAATCATCTTGGCTATCACCCCCATTGTATTCTGGGACCTCAGGATCCACTGTGGCACTGTGGGGACTTCATGGTCCTAATCCTGAAAGGTGTCTTGATCAGACATGACAAAAGAGAGGGGGACCCAGATGGCATCTTTCCTTTCACCAGATTTGGATAAATCCTGAAGAATGTCTATAATATTAGGTTTGGGTTTTTGTTCCCTTGCATTATTTTCATTTCCTCACCTTATTCCTTACTCTGTACCTTCTCTCTCTCTGCCTCCTGTTCAATAAGGGCCTGGTTTAGGCAGCCAACACTGTTTCTTCAGTAATGCACTTGTCAGCCCTTGAACAGTTAGGCAGCTGGTTGGCTCTAAGCAGCCAGGTGCTGCTGCAAGTTTCATGGTTTCATAGTAGGTAAGGTCAGAAGGGACCTGAGCAGAT
>NW_017728992.1:133336224-133343261 GCF_001723915.1 Gavialis gangeticus | reverse complement strand
TCACTGACCCTTGGCCTAGGTGCGCCTCCCCTGGGGCGTGAAGGGGGTCCTGGTGTGGGGGCTGATCCGGTGCCTGCTCAGGAAAATGGAGGCAAGTTGTTAAATAGGTTGGCTTTGTCATTTGGTGTGATGACCAGATTTCCTGGAGTGTCTTGCAGGGGCCCCACGTTACCCAGTACCTTCTTTTTGCCCCCTATGTATTTAAAAAAGGTTGTCTTGTTGTCCTTGATCCTGGGTAGCTAGCCCCAGTTCCATCTCTGCCTTGGCCTTCCTGACCGCCCCCCTGCAGCCCCGAGCAACTGCAGTATGGTCCTCCCTGGTGATGGCCCTTCCCTTCCATTGGGTGTACACTCCCTTTTAGCTAGAAGATGTTCCTGGATGCTTTTGGTGAGCCATGGGGGCCTTTGAGCCCTCCTGCCCCCTTTGATCTGTGTTAGGATTACCTCCCTTTGGGCTTGGAGGATGATCTCCTTAAGGAGCGACGACTCTTCTTGGACACCCGACTCCCCTCCCTTCCGGAACCTCAGTGCCTCCCCGACTATTCTCCTTAGCTCATTGAAGTCCATCCTCCTGAAATCTAGGGCTGCTGCCTTGCTGCAGGCCTTTGCGACCTTGAGCTGAATTCCAGCAGGCGATGATCACTGTCGCCCAGGTGGTCGAGCACCCCCAACCCCCTCACCAGGTTGTCACCCATGGCCAGCACGAGGTCCAACAACGTGTCTCCCCTGGTGAGGCTGTGCACCTCCTGGGTTAGGTGGAGGTCCTCCATTTAAGCTAGGAACCTATGTGAGCGGTCAGACCTGGCTGACTGCTCTTCCCAGCAGATGTCTGGAAAGTTCAGGTCACTCATGATGACCACATCTTTTGACCTAACTACCTCTGTGAGCTGACTTAAGAATTCCTGGTCTAGCTCTTCCCCTTGGTTGGGTGGTCTGTAGTGGACCCCCACTGTTAAGTCCCTTTCCTCTTGACTGCCTTGTATTCTAACCCAGAACACTTCAGTGTGCCCCTCCTTTAACCCTGTGCTACTTAATGAGGATGTATATTCTTCCTTAATGTAGAGCGCCACACTCCCACCTTTCCTCCCTGTCCTATACCTCCTGTACAGCTTATAGCCCTTGATATTCACCACCCAGTCGTGTGTTGGGTCCCACCACATTTCAGTGAGCCCCACTATGTCTGGGTTGTTGTCAGCTAGCAGGAGGGTAAGTTTCTCCTGCTTGTTTCCCATAGTACGAGCGTTTGTCTAGAGGCATTTGAGGCCTTCTGAAGATGTGTTGGCCCCCTAAACTCAGCATTGCCCTGGCCCTTGTTGCTTACCTGGCTTTTTGTTTTGCTCATCGGTCTAGGCTGGGCTGTACTTGTGGGTGCCGCTTGATTTAGTGGTCCAAGGCTTCCCCCGCCCTCATCTTCCCCTTCCCCCGATAAGCCTAGTTTAAAGTCCACCGGAGGAGATCCGCCAACCTAGAAGAGAACACACGCTTACCTTGGAGGAAAGGTGAAGCCCATCCCACCCAAGCATGTCTCTCGTCGTGATGTGTGGGTAGTTGTCTAGGAAGCCAAAGCCCGCCTCAAGACACCATTCCCAAAGCTGCCAGTTGGTCTCTGTGATGGTCTCACCATTCTCTAAGCTGCCAGTTGGTCTCTCATGTCATCTTCCACATCCGCTCACTGGTAGGACAGAAGAGAATACCACCTGTGCACCTATCTCCCAGTTGCCAGGTCTCAGCGTGGCTGATGGGGTTACTTGCTGTGCCCATGTGTCTCTAGCTGTAAGTACAAATCAGCATCAGAGACAGAACCTACATTTTTATTTTAGTTTTTCTTTTCTCTCTCCTTCTGTGGGTGGTAGTTTTGTTAGCAGCTCCATATTAGCATCTTCAGATCATCCCAGCTAGCTTCTCTTTCTCTCCAAAGGACAGCTAATACCATCTAAAAGAGGTTATATTTTTTTTTCCTCCTCCTCCTCCTAAAATTCCTCTGCCCATATGAGAAAAAGAATAAAGAATATTAAATTGAAGGACTTAAATATTTCTAATACTTTGTATTTGAAACACTTTCACTGTTTTTCTTTTCTTTTCTGTATGCTTAATAAAAAACTAACAGAAGGATACTGGTGGTCATCTGCCTTCCAGTTAAGCAAGGTGAGTACTCGGCACTTAAGACCTTGTGCTGTGGTTAACTGCTAATGCTCTTAAGTGGCAGGGGCACATTGACACCTTTAGCTCTCTGGGCCCACTTATTCTATTGAAATTAATGCAGCGCACAACCTGATTTAACCACTTTATAGACAGCATACAGTCTGCTGAGTGTGTACTTGCTCTTTAGGCTTTATTTCATTTATAAGATTCTGGCTCAGGCAGTTGGTGGGAGAGTAAGATTAAGAAAAAGTAAGGCTGGCTGTATAATTTTACTGAGAACATCAATATTATGGTGTCGTAACAAGCAGTGGATGAGAAGCTAGGAAACGCAGCGCTAATAGCAAGAGACACATGTTGTTCTAGGATAACAGTGTCAGGGATTCCCTTCCTTCTCTTATCCCCAGCACAAAGCAGGGGCTCTCACCACCTCTTTCGAAGCAGAATTCCACACCCTGGTCACCACCACTCCTTTCCTATAGCAGGATTCTCTCCTTTGCTCATTTCCAGGTACACTGTTCAGCACTGCTTCCTTTTATCAGCTGGGCATTCTAATGTATAAAATGATAAAAAAGTAGGGTTGAGTCTTCTTTACCATGAATTTGTTTGGTATTATTTATACTTTTGTCCTTTGCTGCATCCCATTTTAGTCACACCATTAATGTCAGGCTTTTTTACTTCAGATTACTTCTGTTCCCTTTTTTAAATATTGACAAAATCTTGGCTGTCTTCTGCTCCCTTGGAAATTCAGTTTCCCAGGTCTTACCACATTTTACCATTTACTAGTAACAGCTATCTTTGAACCTCAGTGGCTTTCTGAGCAACTTGTTTTCAATAGAGTGTCTCCTGTAGGCATGTGCAAAGCGGGCCCTATTTGATTTGGATTCGGCCTGAATCAGAGACAGTGATTCAATTCGTTGATTCAGATCACTGTCCCTGATTCAATTTGGCTGAATCCAAATCTGAAGATTCGATGCTGATTCAGAGTCAGAGATTTGGACATAGACACAGCTTTACATGTTTTTTCTACACAACTTGAGGTACCAGTGTGGCTTGTGAATGCTGTGATGCTGGGGTGCATGGAGTGTCCCATAGGAGTGGGGGGGGGTATGGGCCTCCATGTGCTCAGCAGTGAACCCAGAAGTGGTTCTGGTCCACTTCTGGGTCCGCTGGGGAGCATGCCGGGGAGCCCCCTGTGCTTCTGTGGGACACTCCATACACCCCAGCATCACAGAATTCATGATCCCCTGCTACCTAGAGATATGTAGAAAAAACATTTAAAGCTGTGACTATGTCTGAATCGCCAAATCTCTCCAAATAGATTCAGAGGGTTCTGATTCAATTTGGAGAGATTAAAGGGTCCTCTGATCTGATTCAGACTCAGAAATTTGGCCACCAACTCAGGTTGAATCTCTGCCAAATTGAATCAAGGACTGGAGCTTCACATAGCCCTAGTCTCTTGTACTGACCTATTCAACTACTATGGCAGATTCACCACCTAAACTTAGGGAGCAAACAGAAGTTACGTTTGTTGTGCAATCAGCCTGTTGAAAATACTCTACAGCCATGCCCTTTGATGTAGAAATTCAGACAGAATCACTGTTTGGCTAACAGAAGCGCTTTATTTTGCATGGCCACGGGAGAACAGCAAGGGGCAGCTCGTTCTCAATGAGAACAAAGCACAGGCTAACTTTTATATACTGATAAATCACACACAGATCACCCCGCCCTGTGACATAGTCTTGGCAGTCTGACAGCAACTCATCTCGGTGTCTGGCTGAGCCAAGTGAGTTTTCTCAAGCCTCTTTCTGATAAGCTTATCCTGAAGGCCACTGTGTTATTCCCATTCGGGCTTCACCCACATCTCCCCCCTCCATCCTGACCCAACATGTATTCACTTCTTCCAGTACTTTTCCATTCCTCATCATTCCCCCCTTGTAAGCACTTGTGCTTACACCTCTATATTCATAAGGCCTTTGACATTTTCTTGTCATTCGCACTCATAGGCCACCTCCTTGAGTGCCATCATCTGTAACTCTGTCCTAGAGAGCCTAGAAACACTCTAAGCAGTTTTTGATAGATAACAGCGTAAGCAACACAGAATCATTTGGATAATAATGAAAACGGCAAAAATGCATAATAAAATCAGAATACACCATTTTAGCAGGGATTTCAACCGTTCCCCTACATCTGGTAGCCACCCCCACCAATCAAAGGGTTTCTCCTCTGCAGCCACATGTATCAGCTGCAACTGCCTTCTTATGGTGCAGAGGTCTTTTTCCACTCGTTGATGTTGATCGATCCGGGTACAGCAAGTGTGATTAATAATAGCACAGACCCCACTCTGGGCAGCTAAGAGAGTGGTGCTCTCACCTTCCCTGGAAATCTTCAAGAGGAGACTGGGTAGGCGCTTGGCTGGGGTCTTATGACCCCTCCCACCCCCAGTGCTCATTCCTACCTGTGGCGGGGGGTTGGACTCGATGATCTGTCTAGGTTCCTTCCGACTCGTTGATTCTATGAGATAATCCAAAGCCATACGGTTTTTGGTAGCCACCTGCCCTATCTGGGTAATTTCATCGTTAAGAGCTCCTAAAGCATCGGTGCTGGCATTAAAAAATTTCTCCATAACTCCCAAAATATTTACAATAGTTCTTTCTAATTCAGCTACCCCCAACCAAGGGGGAAATGCCCTAGTAAACTGATGGAATCCTGTGGGTCAGCGAACCAGTGGGTTTTCAACAGCTTGCTTAGATCTGGGCAAGCCAGATGGGAGATTAGATACCTCATGCAGAGAGAGGCTCGGGCATAAGTTAAATTCCAGGCTGAGTCTCCCCAGGGTACAGGTGCCGACCCAATGCCAGAGCAGAATCTTGATGGCATCATTCCCGCGTAGCCAGAACAAGCTTGGAGCGGTATAGTGCTGGGGTCCCAATTGGGTTGTGCTCCCAATTCGGCATTTTCAATTGACCTGTAAGGTATAGGAAGGGGCACGTGTGCTCCCCACCCACCTGCATCGAGATATTGATTGGTTATGAGAAGTAGAACCTAACAACATGTAAAATTCAGACCCATTCATTACCAAACTGTGGGTGTTCTCCAGGGTTCTATGAATAGTGAGAGACCTGTTAGTGCACTGAAGGGACGTGTTTCCCAGCAGGATCCCAGACATATTATGGGAGTGATAATTGAAGATTACTTGACATTTGGCTGAATGGGCCACTGCGTGTGCCATTTGAGCCAATAGGGATAACAGGGCCCTGGGGGGCTACAAGGTGACCAGACGGGTGCTGCCACAAGGAGTTGGAGTGGAGAGAGCAGCCCGTAGAGATCCAGGCATCCTTTTTGGCATCCGGGGTGGCATCCTGGAGAAAGGGAAGGTCAGGGGAGACAGGGGAATAAAGGTAGAGAGTGGCCTGAAGCACCGGAGCCAAGAGTTCTGACACGGTGGCGGTTTTGGGTGCAGCATCTGCCCTGTCATTTGCCAGAGACACAGAATCATCAGCAGCAGTATGCGCTTTGCACTATAGGACAGCAAGAGTGGAGGGAAGGAGAATAGCATCCAGGAGAGCAGTAATAAGGTGATGGTGAGAGATGGGAGTCCCAGCAGAAGTAAGAAACCCTCACTGTTTCCAGACCTATCAAAAAGGAATGGCAGATACCAAAGGCATAGCGAGAGTCTGTATAGATATTAGTGGATTGTTCAGCGGCAAGGTGACAGGCACGAGTGAGGGCAATGAGTTCAGCAGCTTGAGTACTAGTAACAGAAAGAGGAGCAGATTCGACAACAGCATAATCGGAGCAGACAGCATAGCTAGCTTGGAGAATTCCATAATCATCTCAAAAACAGGAGCCATCAATGTAGAAAATGAGGTCAGGGTTAGTCAGAGGGGTATCGGAAAAATCAGGATGGGGAAGGGAAACAAAATCCACAAGCTGAGTGCAGTCGTGGTGCTGACCATCTGAGGGTGAAGGAAAAAGAGAGGCAGGATTGAGGGGATCGCAGTGGACAAGGGTCATGTGGTCCGCAGCCAGAAGAACCACCTCGTAGCGGGTTAGACGGCCAGGGGACAAGTGCTGAGTTCTGCCATGCTGGAGAAGGGCAAGGACAGTGTGTGGGACAGCAACAGTAAGGGGGTACCCAAGGACAAGGTTGTCAGTTTTAGAAACCAACAGAGCCATGGCAGCAATGGCACGGAGGCAAGGAGGAAACCCAGAAATGACTGGGTCAAGGGAGGCACTATAGTAAGCAACAGGATGGTGTGGGGAGGGTCCGAAAAGCTGGGTCAAGACACCAGAGGCAGTGCCTTGGTGTTCATGGCAGAAGAGAGTGAAATGCTTTGAGTAGTCAGGCAGACGGAGAGCGGGGGAAGAAGAAAGGGCTTGCTTAAGCTGACACAAGGCAGATTCATGGACATCTTCCAAGGGTAGCGGGTCAGGGGAAGAATCACAGGTGAGAAGGGTGAGAGGTTTAGAAAGTCCAGAATAATTAGGAATCCACTGTCGGCAGTAGTTGGCAGCACCTAGAAAACCATGGAGCTGGTGTTTAGTCTGTGGGCGAGGGAGACAGAGAACAGCTGAAAGATGATCAGGAGACAGGTGATGGGTACTGTGAGAAATAGTGTACCCCAGATGGGTAACAGAAGTCTGACAGAATTGGAGCTTAGAGCGGGAGGCTTTGTGGCCCTGTGCTGCAAGTTGCTCTAAAAGAGCGACAGAGTCAGCTTGGCAATGAGGGAGAGTATCAGAACAGAGAATCAAATCATCTACATATTGAACCAGCACAGAATCATGAGGCAGCTGGACTGTATCGAGGTCAGACGTGAGAAGTTGGCTATGTATGGTGGGTGAATCACGGAATCCTTGAGGCAGACATATGAAGGTGTATTGCCGGCCCTGATA
>NW_017728992.1:133328292-133331224 GCF_001723915.1 Gavialis gangeticus | reverse complement strand
GTAGAAAATGAGGTCAGGGTTAGTCAGAGGGGTATCGGAAAAATCAGGATGGGGAAGGGAAACAAAATCCACAAGCTGAGTGCAGTCGTGGTGCTGACCATCTGAGGGTGAAGGAAAAAGAGAGGCAGGATTGAGGGGATCGCAGTGGACAAGGGTCATGTGGTCCGCAGCCAGAAGAACCACCTCGTAGCGGGTTAGACGGCCAGGGGACAAGTGCTGAGTTCTGCCATGCTGGAGAAGGGCAAGGACAGTGTGTGGGACAGCAACAGTAAGGGGGTACCCAAGGACAAGGTTGTCAGTTTTAGAAACCAACAGAGCCATGGCAGCAATGGCACGGAGGCAAGGAGGAAACCCAGAAATGACTGGGTCAAGGGAGGCACTATAGTAAGCAACAGGATGGTGTGGGGAGGGTCCGAAAAGCTGGGTCAAGACACCAGAGGCAGTGCCTTGGTGTTCATGGCAGAAGAGAGTGAAATGCTTTGAGTAGTCAGGCAGACGGAGAGCGGGGGAAGAAGAAAGGGCTTGCTTAAGCTGACACAAGGCAGATTCATGGACATCTTCCAAGGGTAGCGGGTCAGGGGAAGAATCACAGGTGAGAAGGGTGAGAGGTTTAGAAAGTCCAGAATAATTAGGAATCCACTGTCGGCAGTAGTTGGCAGCACCTAGAAAACCATGGAGCTGGTGTTTAGTCTGTGGGCGAGGGAGACAGAGAACAGCTGAAAGATGATCAGGAGACAGGTGATGGGTACTGTGAGAAATAGTGTACCCCAGATGGGTAACAGAAGTCTGACAGAATTGGAGCTTAGAGCGGGAGGCTTTGTGGCCCTGTGCTGCAAGTTGCTCTAAAAGAGCGACAGAGTCAGCTTGGCAATGAGGGAGAGTATCAGAACAGAGAATCAAATCATCTACATATTGAACCAGCACAGAATCATGAGGCAGCTGGACTGTATCGAGGTCAGACGTGAGAAGTTGGCTATGTATGGTGGGTGAATCACGGAATCCTTGAGGCAGACATATGAAGGTGTATTGCCGGCCCTGATAGTAAAAGCAAATAAATATTGAGAGTCAGGGTGAACTGGTATAGAAAAAAAAGCATTACAGAGATCCACCACAGAAAAATAAAGAGCAGAAGCAGGTATTTTAGAAAGTAGAGTGGGGGGGTTGGGTACCACAACTGTCAAGGGAATCACAAAATTGTTAATAGCATGCAAATCTTGAACAAAAAGATAAACAGGCAACCCCTCAGGTGTACACTTCTCCTTCTTTCAGGCTGGAAGGATTGGGGTATTACAACAGGAGTGGGCAGGTACAAGGACACCCTGTTCTAGGAGACCTTGTATTACAGGAGCAATGCCTCTGGAGGCAGCAACTGATAGCGGGTATTGAGGGATTGATGGGGGAGACAATCCTGATTTAACCTTGATAGAAACTGGGATGGCACCCTTGAGGAGTCCCACATTGGTTGTGGAGTGGGATCAAAAGGACTCAGGAAGGTGAGCCAATAGTTCTTGTTGCAATGAGGAAGAATTGGACTCGGGTTCCTGTTCCATCAGTGTCATCATCAAGGCAGGAATCTGAGTCTGGGGTAATGTGAGAAAAACCCCATCTGGAGAACAGTGAACTGTTGCCCACAATTTGCAAAGGTCTCACCCCAACAGATTTACAGAGGCACAAGGACTCAGCAAAAAGGCATGTTGCTCAGTAAAGGGACCAAAGGTAAACGAGAGGAGCTGTGTAACGGGGCGGTCAATGGGTTGATCCCCAGTACCTACAGCAGTGATTACTCTATCAGAAATGGGAACCTTAGAAACAAAATCAGAGCTAAGCATAGACAAAGAAGCACCAGTGTCAACAAGAAAAGGAACAGTTTGTCCTCCCACAGTAACAGGTATTGTAGCATCAGAAAAGGCAGAAAGTAAAGGGGCTAGGGTCATCTCAGCTGTCCTAATACTAATTTTCACCTTCGAAGGACTGGAGAGGAGCTGGTCCGGGCGGTGGAGCTCGGTGGGCGCCTGGCTGAAATTGAGGGGCACTAGCTGAGAGTGGGGGCCGCCGGGGTTTGTTCGGGCACTCATTCTTCCAATGGCCTCTTTGCTTACAGTAGCAGCAAACATCATTGGGAATGTCAGAGGGAGCGGGTGGTTGGGTTGAGCGAAACAGTCCTGCAGGGCGCCGTGGTCTGGCGCCACCCTGGAGATCTTTGATTTGCAAAGCCATTAGCTTGTCCTGAGCCTTTGATTTTTGCTGCTGGGCTTTAGTATAGAAATGAGTGGCAGCAGCCAGAATTTCGGTGAGGGGTTTGGCTTCCCACCTGATCACAGTGCTTTGCAGGGACTCGGAGATCCTAGGTAACAGCCCTAAAACAAAGGTCTGAATAACCATGGCAGGGAGGCTGGGTTCTGGGTCTTGATTGCCAGAATGTGCCTTAAAGGCTTGGACCAGGTGAGAATAGTAGTTGGCAGGGTGTTCCTCTGGCTTTTGCTTACAGGTGGAAATTTTGGACCAGTTTGTTTTTTGTGGGGAGACCCTGGGGACGGCCTGAAGAACCTGTTTATAGAGGTTCGGCAGATGGTCTTTGCCGGGGTCTTGAGGAGGCCAGTTGGCCACTTTAAGGAGGGTGTCTTTCTGGTCTCCAGGAAGAAGACCACTGAGGAGCCTCTGAATATCACCGTGGGTCGGCTTTTAAACCTCAAAGAGTGTTTGGAGTTTTTGAGCAAACCCGATAGGGTCATCACAGAGTTTAGGGAAGGTGGTCAACCAAGAGACAATTTCTGATGGTGAGAAGGGGACATGAACCACCATGGGTTGCCCCCCTGGCACAGGATAGTCTCGGAGGGGATACTGTTCCCTGGCAAGCTTTCTGCCCTGGTGAGCCGCCTTCCTTATGAGGGTCCTCCGGCAGTCTACCTCGGTGGTAGCATTATTTCAGTTC
>NW_017728992.1:133306582-133323292 GCF_001723915.1 Gavialis gangeticus | reverse complement strand
CTACCTCGGTGGTAACGTTATTTCAGTTCTGGAGGGTCAATTTGACTGGGGTATTCTGCTGGTCTAGGGAAGCTGAATGTATGGTCCACTCCTCTTGGGGGTCCAGGGGGACATCAATTTCTAACTGGCCCCCCGTGGGAGAATCAAAGGTGACGGTGGTAATGGGAGATGAAGGACCAGGGGTAAGGGCTGGTGGAGTTGCCGGGGAAGCTGATGCAGCGGATGCAACAGCGCCTGAGGCCATGGGACTGGCAGGTGGTGGTGGAAACGGGACCCAGTGATCCAGCAAATCGTCTCGGAGTGGATCGTCTGGTGGTGGGGGCAAGGCTGGGTAAAGCCTAGCCGGACATGGTAAACAAGGGGCAGATGGGGTTGGCCCCTGACACTGGAGATCTTTAACTTGATTTTGAAGGTGATCAATTTACTTCTTAAATTTTTCTTCATTATCCTTATAGGAAGCCACAAGGGTGCGCTTATGGCACTTTTCGGACTTGTTTTCCCGTAGGTACCAGGCTTCTATTTGAATAGGGTGCTTACTTTCCAAATTGTCTCGGAGGTGTTTGATGATCCCACGACCCATCTAAGGGCCAGCGCAATTTGGGGTCACCATCGGTATACTGGTTCCATTTAATTAAGTACTGCGTTGACCGGGGCCCATATTTTAGAAACATAAACCGGACAGGATCCCATTGTCATGCCTAGGACTTACTGGAACCAAAACAAGCAGGTACTTATCCTGGCCAGGGATTTTTCCAGAGCCAAATAGATGGATGGTAGATCAGAGACTGGAGTGTTAAAGCCGCAGAGCCGAAGAACCGAGTCGAGGAGAGACTTCTTAGAGTGATGGAGTTGAAGAGCTGAGACAAGGGTCCTACTCAGGGCGGTCTGTGTAAGGACACATCCCAGCTGAGCCCCCAAGATGATGTAGAAATTCAGACAGAATCACTGTTTGGCTAACAGAAGCGCTTTATTTTGCATGGCCACGGGAGAACAGCAAGGGGCAGCTCATTCTCAACAAGAACAAAGCACAGGCTAATTTATATACTGATAAATCTCACACAGATCACCCCGCCCTGTGACATAGTCTTGGCAGTCTGACAGCAACTCATCTTAGTGTCTGGCTGAGCCAAGGTAGTTTTCTCAAGCTGCTTTCTGATAAGCTTATCCTGATGGCCACTGAGTTATTCCCATTTGGGCTTCACCCACCTCTCCCCTCTCCATCCTGACCCGACACATATTCACTTCTTCCAGTACTTTTCCATTCCTCACCTTACAGAAGTGTACAGCTGCAGAGTGCTTTTAAAATGCCTAATCGCACAACAATCTGAACCCTCTAAAGTGGAGCACAGTGCATTCTGCTAGCATGCACTGAAAACAGAGGTGGGTTGATAGAGCCCAGCCCCACCCCTGGTGCTATCTTAAGAATGGGGGAATGGAGGGGAGGGAGTTCCATCTGGGGTTTGGCCAGCCTGTGCTGGAGGGTGGGGTGGGTGGATTAGAGCCTCCCAACCTTTCTGCAGACATGCAGTTGCTCTAAACTGGAGCTTGATCTTCTAACCTCCTGGAGCCAACAACAACCTTTTGTTGGGTATGGGGGAATGCTGTAACTCATGGCATTTCCTGTGAAGCACCATGAGCTACAGTGGGGAGATGTACATTTTCTAGCACCCTTGGTGTTTGTTGCTCTTGATGCATCTTCCTGGCAAGCAGATGAAGTCAGTGGTACTAAGCATTAACTATGTCCTCAGAAAGCAGCATTGGTATCACCTTGGATTGTAATAAGAAGTTTTCTGTTGGTCAGGCAGATTAACACCCTTTCCCATGGTAATTATTACCCATAGCATTGGTGCAGCTGACTTTTTTACCTTAAGAGAATTTCAACTACTAGCACTCCTTTGCAGATGGAATGGTTTTAACTGATGCAGTATTCTGTTCTTATACTTTAGTTTTTCAACATTTGGTAACTGTCTTAGGTTTGACTATATTTATCTTTAGAAGTTTGTGAAATCTGGTTCTAAAGATTTTATCCTCTTGCACATGTAAGTTTCAGGATTCTAAAAAGGCGCTGTGAGGTATATTTGAACTTGCATATCAAACAGTTGTCCAAACAAACCACTTGGGACTGTGGGCCATTATCTGTGGTTTGCCCAGTTAGAATCCTGTGGTAGGGAAACTTGCCATGTAGGGTACATCTACACATTCATTGATGCGCTGTTGTTATTGCACATTTAATTTAGTATTTTGTTAATGAAATACTAACTGAATGCACAGTAACTACATTTACTGCACAGTAGTGCTGGCACATGTTTTTTTTGTGACTGTTACTGCACAGTAGCCTAATAACACTGCACAGTAGTTTATTAGCATGTTTTTTGACTGGCACACTACTGCACAGTGTTATTAGGCTACTGCACAGTAAGCATCTCATGTAGACATGCCCAGTGTGTACTTTTTCATTGCTATTCGAGTGACAGTCTATGAACAAGAGGTAATACTGCTTATTTGATCCAACCCTGATCAGTATTATGTGCGGCTTCAGTGCTTTTTTGTGTATTTAATTTCCTGTATTTATTGCAGGCTTCACACCTGCTATTTTACCTTTGAAGGCCCTGTTCAAGCCTAGCCAGAACAAGACATGTTGGCACTTCTTGAGAATTAGACAGGCATTGTAAACCATTCTTAGAATTTCTGACTTTATCCTTTGTCCTGTGTGCCATATCTCTTCTACAGAATCCTATCATGTGAAACAAATTATAATCTCATTAGTTTGCTTATTTCCTGATATAAAGGTATTTCCCCCACTCCTCATTGGTCATTCATTTACCACTATTTTAAAGTGAATCGGTCTGGGCAGGGAGGGGGGCGGAGGGCTGGGGAAGTGGGGGCGGAAGTAAGGTTTTGCAAAAAAACCCCACACTTTGTTTTTAATATTGTACCTCCAAATACCTCACTCTTTCCCTGCCCCCCTCAAAATCATTCAAAGTGGAGATGAGATATCTTTGATATATTTTGTTGTTTAAACATTTCTCTCTTATAATTCATTTGTAGGTATAAAAATATGAGCTGAGTGAATTAAGTGCTAAGAGCTTTTATGCAGAAATTTCTGTAAGTCTGCCAACAAAAATAAAGCTGGCTGTAATTAAGTATATGACAGTGGTGTTAGTAAGGCTATAGAGGCTCAGGGAGGCATGCTAAACAAATGCAATTGGAATCGCAAAGTGTTTACAATGAAATGTGCAGGTGTTGGGTTTTATATGAATTGGGGATTATCTAATGTGCCCCAGCAATATATAACCGTTTCTGTTCAGTATTTTGAAAAACAATCACAAAAGATTTTTTTTGGGGGGGGTGTGGAGAGGGTTGTGCTTGTTTGTTTATTTACAGAAAAATCCTATGTCTGTTGTAACCAGAGAAGATGGTTAATTTAACTCAAATATCCACATTTTTATATGAAAATGTTATGCGATACCAGTATTGCTGTTCCTGAACTTTTATAATAAATTTCATTGTTGTTTTGCTACTGAATTTTTAAGGGTCTAAGACTTCTTCAGTATAGTTGAATAAAAGGTCACAGAGATGTCCTCTTTTCCTCCTACCTGTGCAAGATGTCTCACTACCGTGTATAGAACCCAAAGGGAAAGGGTGGTCTCATGACTTAGAACTTTGTGTTGCAATCCAGTGCTGAGTTCAGTTTCTAATTCAGTCACAGATACAACCTGGGGGGAAGGCAGTGTGATTTCTCTGAACATCCGTTCTCTGTCTGTAAAATGGGATGATAATTCCTTTCTTCCACCCTTAATCTCTTGGTTGTAAGCTCTGATCAGACAGAGCATGTGTTACTGTGCTTTATAGACTCCAGAATTGGACAGGTTCCCATATGCAGTCAAAAGATGAGAGGATTCCTCTGTTAAGAATGCTGAATACAAAAATCTGTGAATACAGTAGGCACAATTGCTTTCTTACATTACAAATAAAGCTCAGAACATTTCTTATCCATAGCCCATACAACCATGCTGGTACAGGACTAGGGTGGGCCATTTAATAGTGACACATATATACCATTTTTCTGCCTGCAGTCTCCTTTTCCAGGGTGCTCTATTTGGCAGTGTGCAATCCACATGTAGCCTCTGAGGTTAGCTGTTGCCCCTTGGCTCCCAGTCCAGATGCCACTTCCCCTGCTATTCCAGCTGTTGGTGGTGGTGTCTCTGGACTCTCTTTCCCTCCTTTAGCTTCTGCTTCTTCCCTCACCCCTGGAGGTGCGGCAGAGTGTGGCAACATGGAGTAGCCAAAGGAGACTGCTGCCTGGAGACACCAAGGACCTGGGGACTTGATGCAGCATGGAGATGCAGCACAGTGCAGCAGGGAATCACCTGCTGCACATGCGGGTGGGGGGCAGGGGCAGGAAAGGTGGCATGTGGTGCAGTGGGGGCACTACAGTGCAGTGTTGGAAGGCTGGTGGTGCTACTGCAGCGTAGTGGGCTTGTTCCTGTGAGGCAGGTGTTGCCTCTGTGTTGCTGCACCTTGGTATGCAGCCTGCACAGCATGCAGCCCAGGGGGCATATAGTCAATGCAGCATTGGTGGGGGCCTGTGACCCCTGACCACTCAGAAATTGGACAGTCCTGCCCTACTCTGTGTCCTCTGTTGAACAGCTGTTTCTTCCCAGCTGCAGTGTTGACCTCTGAGTCTTCTAGTCTTGATTCCTGAGCGTCTCGGCCTTTACTCTGCAGCTGGCTTGCTGGCTTGTTCTGTTGCCTCTGTCCTGACACAGCTTTCAGCTGTCTCCCAAACCTGGCCCCAGGATGTTACTTATTTTCTTTTATGCTGAGATTATGGAGCCCACTGTTGCTGGATTTAAGCAGCTAGATTTATGATTGATCTTGTAGAAAGTCTTTTGTACTAGCTCAACCAGAGTGGAAAAGAGAATGCTAAGAACAGAATCAGCTGGTAGATTACAGTATTTTTGTTCTTTTTAGTTTTCCAGACACGTATCTGATGCAATGAATATCTGCCAGAAGTACCAAGTGACATCACAGATTATCGATCTTGAAGTGCGGGAGCATTTGTGCACTGATTTTGAGGCACATAGAAGGTGGAGGATTTAAACTAGGGCTGTGCGGAACAGCACTGTTCCATTTTGACTTCCATTTTGACAGAACAGTTTCGTTTTGAGTTTTGTTTCATTTTGAAAGCACTGTTCCATATCATTTCATCAAAACTGTTTTGCTGTTTTGACGTTTTGCCTACCCAGCGCTGGGAAGATTGGTACTGCTGCTGGCCCCAGCTGGCAGCATCAGTGTCCTGTCATTCAGCAGGTAGATCAGGGCCTCCCACACCCCTGGGAGGAGTCAGCAGAGCCAGGGGTGCAGGTGGGCCCCCTATGTGTAGCACCATATAGCCAGGGGGTGCGCAGTAGGGGTGCGAGTGGACCCTGATTTGTCTGCCAGATAACAGGAGGCTGCTGCTGCTGGCTGGGGCTGGCGCTGAAGCCAAGTAAGCCTGGCTTCGAAACTCAAAATGTTTTCAAACTTTTCAAGTGCCCTTGTTTCATTTTGAAGCTCTTTCAAAGGCTTTTGTTTCATTTCGATTTCGCTGTTTTGAGCTTAAAACGCATCAAAACAGCTTCAAAAACAAAAACCAGGTGAAATTTTGCACAGCCCTGATATAAACCTATGGTTGGTATGAAGCTTTGACCCAACCTTCAGTAAAATGCATGAGACTGGAGGTTAGGTACAGGTAAGGGCTTGTCTTCACATGGATAGGTAAGCTAAGTCAAATCAGCTGAAGCTGTGAAGTCAAGCAGTATAAGTCTAAGCATATTAATCTCTAGTATAGACAGTCTTATACAGAAGTTTACTGTAGCATAGTAAAGAACTGACACCATTGACATAGGGATTGTATGCATATTAATACCACAACTGCAGTTAATTAGTTTTAACTTACAAAATGTGCCTGTTTAGATAGGCCCTTATAGGGAAGTAGCAGCTGTGTTACTATATAAATCACAGTGCACCCGAAGCCTGAGCCCATGCTTTGCAATACTTTTTTTGATAAAATATCTGAAGTTTATCTTGTAATACTATGTTTTCCCCTATTTAATGGGAGCTATATACATACATTTAAGATCTGAATTTGGCTGAAATAGTTAAACTACTCAGAAAATGTAGCAACTTCTCTCAAAGCACATAGGTTTGCTTTCTTTCTCTCTCATGTACAGATACACATGCACTTTTCTAATATACACCATAAAAATATATTCCCTACAAAGATTTTGTGTGTTTGAACTACTTTCTGTAGAGATTTCATCAGCATAACAATAAAAAGAGAATCCTGGTAACTTGATATATATTGTATTTAGAGAACGCTATTACATGTTTATAAATTTGTTTTCTAATTTTATATGAAGTTACTTGAAATTAGCACTAAGATAAATGAATGAATGTTAAAATAAGTACTAGCTGATTTTGGATTTGTCCTATATTTTTTGATCAAAGTTAAAGATCTTTTTACAAATGTGCTGTTGCTGTGTGCAGATGATGCTTTCATGATCAGATGGTTCTGACAAAATTTAGAACCCATTTTAATTCTGAGCAGTAAGAGTTTGTTGATTTTAAATATATGCACATTTAGTGTAATTTTTAACAATAGCTATTAAATCATTGCTATGTGCGTTTCATATTTAGATGCATTTCCTCAGTTATCATGCATTTCAAATCTTAAATGTCTGCCTTGTGGCAGCTGTTTATTCACTTGCACTATAACTATTGGCATGTAAAGTTCAAACTGGAATGTCATGGAGAATGCAGATAATATATTTAGTTTCTATCAACAGGCAGCAAAAGGCACCAGTACGTCTCGCACTCAGAGGAGAAGCCAGCTTACATGCATTGTGATATTCTTGTTCAACTGATATAATCTGTTATTTAGGGGAAACTAGTCAGAGTATTACCATGATTTTTATTGTTACCCAGATGATTTGAGTATAATAGCTAGCACCTGAAATAATGCTCCATCTCATTTCTATTTCAATATAGAAAGCATACTGAGGAACATTTGTTTTGATGTTTACTAAATCTGCGGTGTGTGTGTAGCCATTTTGGATGTTACAGACTCAATTGTGGCTGGAACGTATGCAAGAGAATTCCAGGATTGCATGACCAGAAACAAGACATTGTAAAACAAATTGCAAAAGGGGAAACTTTCCCAAGAGGGCAGTGGGAGGTTTCCCTATATTTCTAGAAAATTGGAGCCATCGGGCCTTCTTTCATTTCCCTGGCCAAATGCTGTCATATGTTGCAGAGAAGTTCTGCCATGCATTTAGAAAATTAATAGCTTCCTTGCATCAGATGTGTTAAATAGAAACACATATAGCTGTCTATATAGTTGTCTAGCTAGTTGTTATATTTTGATGCTTATGCTGAATGTTGTTCTGTCATGATATGTTCAACGATCAAATTAAGACGAATGAAAGACATTTTAATGACATTAACCCCCACTTTCCCGCCGTCCCCACACCAGCGTGCACATAAGTATTCATGAGATTAGGCCAGGATTACTGATGCCTAGATTAATAATTTAAAGAATATGCTCCTAAAAACAGTTAGCATTCAGGCACAGGAAATTCTAGTTGCATAACAAATTACTGCGGTTTTCCCACAAGGGGAGATTTTCATATTGCCCAGTTCATTTTCTGTCACTTACTTCCTTTGGTGCATACTGATGGACTGCGCTTGGTTGTCAAACAGACAAAGTGGCAGCCCAGATAAGTGTTTTATATTAATGGTCTCTTGACTAAACTGCCCTCTTCCTTGTGAAACTTTCCAGAGTTTTAAATCAAAGACAGATTAGCACTAAGATCAACAGTTTGGCAAGGGCCACGCTGAGGCCTTAACAGAGATCCTGGCCCTATAAGGCCCTTAGCCATACCCCTTTGGGTCACCTGACAGACCTCTTTCCACTCAGGCCTATTAATTATGGCCTGGAGCCCTGCAGCCTCTGGGCTGTGAGCTCAGATTGCGTTTCCACCACCTGGGGCAGACCAGCTGCTTCTTTCAGAGCCTCTTGATTCCCAGCAGCCCTTACAATGTTTTGGGGCTAGCCTGCAGCTCACTGACTGTCTCTTCCTCAGTAATGGGATAGGGTCCCCGTTAGAACTACTCAGCCATTGAGTCCAGTCTCTTATATTCATGAGCATCATTTTCTCCAAAAGGATCTGCAAAAACATCTGTTCTGGCCTCTCTGGCACACCACTGACACACCTTTAAAATAGGAACATGCAAGTGATTAGTCAAGTAAAATATCCTCGCGCACATGAACAGCAAGTTTCTTTTCAGCTTCTCCATGGAGTTAACAAACGTTTGTGGCATATATCACGTTCTGATTGTTACAACTCTGGGATACTCACTGAATATCTTTTATCTCACTGTTTTATTCTGAAGACTTCCAGAACTTCACTCCTCTGTGTTAGGGACAGAAGTTACACATAAACTAGTTTAAGTGATCAGAAACTGGTTTAAACCTGCAACAGAACAGAAGTTCAGTGAACATGTATCAGTTTCAAAATGGCCAAAACTAGTTTGAGATGAACCTGATTGAATGTAGTATCAGACTTAACTGATTTGGGTCAAACCAGAGTATGCAATGTCTATCCTAGGTCCCTTCCTGGTTTAAGTTAAATCAAAGTCTTCCAGCATCCCAGCATGCTTTTCAGTCCTGGGTTGGGCTCTCTGCTTTCTAGCCAGAGCAGGGGTGGGGGCATAGTCAGACAATGGCCTGGCATGGCTCCCTGAGGTGAAGGGGACAAAGAGGGGGTTTATTTCCCCCTCCATCCCCTCTTTCCTGGAACCCTAGCTAGGTTCTGCCTGGCTGGGATGGACCAGCTCATCAGGCATTCTTGCCTCACTTTGCCACTATAGGGGCAGGGAGCGCATGATCAGTCCCATCAGTAGTGTTACGTGAATGGGGCAGGGTGGGGTATTTAATCCTTCCTCTCTTCCACCACCCCAGCTGGAACTCAGCAGCCCGTCAGCACCACTGCTCCCTCACTGCGCAGTGGCAGGAGGTGGGGCATGGCCAGATGCCAGCCGGCATGGTGAAGAGGGCAGGGAGGGTGTTTATTCCCCCCTCCGTCCCCTCTCCCACTGGGGGACTACCGCCGGGGTCTGCCAGCCCTGGCCATACCCTCTGCTACTTGCTCCCAGCCAGGTAACCCTTGGCTGGGGTTCCCTGGGGGGGAGGAATTAACCCCCTCCCTGCACTCTTTGCTTCACAGAGCCATGCTGGCTGGCAACGGGCCACACCCCCACCCCTTCCGCTGGACCAGCCAGGGGGGAATGACCCTGATGGGACAGCAGCTCCTGTCATGGAGTGCAAGCCTCTTCCTGATGTGGGGGGTGCACTGTGGGTGGGAGCAGGGCGGGCAGAGCTGCCACAGCCAGCAGCAGAGCTGGGGGGAGGTTGAGGGGCTGTAGCTACCCCAGAATTTAACTTAGCAACTTAGCCCCTGTAGCCACCCCTTCAAGCCCCACCATAACTGCTGCTTGCCCTGTGTAGGCTGCTCCAGCTCTACCTGCCCTGCTCCTGTCTGTAGCGCAGCCCCACCCACTAGGACAGCTGAGGTTGGCAGAACCCAGCTCTGGTCCCTTGGTGGGAGAGGGGATGGAGAGGGGAATAAACACCCTCCCCTGTCCCTTTTGCCATACCAGATTGGCATCTGGCCAGGCCCTTGCCCCTGCTGCTGGAGCAGCGAGGGTGGGGCCCCTGACAGGGGCTGCTGCACCCCAGTTAGGGTCCATGCTGGTGGGGCAGGGAAGGGAGGAGGGATTACATCCGCTTCCTTCCCCCATTTGCTTCAGGGGCTGGTGGGGCTGGCAGTGCTACTCAAGCAGCTAAGTGCCTGACAGGGACTGTTCCACCCTGGCCAGGCACACCCCGGCTGGAGTCCTGGGGGGAAGAGGGAGAGAATTGGGAATAAACTCCCCTCCTTGACCCCTTTGCCTTAGGGGGCCATGCCAGGCCAGTGTCTGGCCAGGGACTGGGGTCTGGCCATGCTCCTTCTCCCCCTCCTCCATCTCCCTCCCAATTCCCCAAACCCTAGCAAGGGCTATGTCCCCCCTCCCTCTCCAGGCACACCCCAGTTAGGGTCCCTGCGGGCCAGGGTGGTGGTTTAAACCCTTCCCCAATCATACTCAAGCCTGCCAGGGCCTGGCTATGCCCCCTTCCTCAGCTCAGCTCAGCTCAGCTCAGCTTCCCCGCCACCCAGCCACTGCCTAAGGGAAAGGAGGCCTTGCTCTAGCGCCTCCCGGCTTCTTGCCTGAGCCACTGCAGGCATGTGGTTGCATTTCCAGAATCAGAAGTGAATGTTTATTCACTTGCAGATTGGTTCAATCTATGCAGGTTAGACTATCCTGCAAAGATTGAATCAATTCAGGCTCAGGCTTTTTAAACATCTGTACTTAGTCCTAATGTTTAGAGATCTTTTAATTTCCAGCCTAAATTTGTCACGATCAATTCGTATATATTAGATCTTGTGCCAATATTGTTCTTTAACTTAAATAGCTCTTCTCTTTCTATGATATCTACCTCAGGATACATTTATAAAGAGTAATCATAAACTCTTTCAGCCTTTGTTTTGCTAAGCTAAACTCTGCTCTTTATGAAACTACACCATATTTTGAATGGGGTCTTACCAGTGTCTTGTATGTCGTTAATGATTCTTTCCTGTCTCTACTAAAAAGTCTAGAATTTCATTACACTTTTTCATGGTTTTGTTATGTTGGCCACTTGTGTTCTTCCTATGAATGACCAATACATCCAGGTCCAAGTCCTCCTGTTCCATCTTTTCCTACTATAATTTCCCTGCCTGATGCATACTAGAATTGTGTTAGATTTTACCAGGGCTGCATCACACTGGCAGCTCATGGTTTTCCTTTGACCAACCAATCCACCAAGTCCCTCTTCTCTAGAGGGCAACAAAGTGCATAACTTTTCACCTTCTACTCTGAAATTGTGTATAATTTCTCATACTAGACCCCATAAGATTATCTAATTCTTCCTGTGTGATATTGTAGTTCTCAAGTATATTGATAATACCTTTACTATTTTGTATATTATGCACATTTTATAAGTGCACATCTAATTGTAGCACCAATTTTTTTAATGACATTATTAAACAGGGTGGTTCTTAGGCCTGATCCTGAGAAATACCAGGGATTTTCAGATTAGATAACTGCCCTTTCAATATAACCTGTTTCTAGTCTCCCATTCAGCCAGATCTTTATGCAATTGACCATGATAGTTCTTAATCCGTCTTCTTCAGCTGAGCTCATAATTTCTTGTGAGACTCAGTATCACATTGCTTAAACATAGATAAGATAGGTTGAGTGCATGTGGACTAAGTGTGGTCTCTTAAGATTTTTGTTTCCCCAAAATACATATTGGCATGAATGCCCCATGCCCCCAGAGGCTGCGGGAGGGCACAGCGAGGTCCCACAGGTTGCGGCAGTGTTAGGAGCATGGCGGTGGCAAGTAGTGAGCTCCTGCAGGCAGCTGCAGTGCTGTCGGCGGAGGGGGAGGAGGGGTGAGCACCAACCAGCAGTTGGCGACCACCCACAGATGCCGCCAGCAGAGTTGGTGGTGGCCAGCGGTGATCGGGGACTTGCCGCAGACACCACTGGCGGTGTTGGGGGGTAGCGACCGGCTGCAGGCACCGTTGGCTGTATTGGCGGCACCTTTTTGCAGGGGGTGCACCACCAAGTTCAGGGGGTGCACATGCACCTGTGTGCACCCCCTATGCATTGCCAATGCATATTGAATTATAAAATTTACTGTGGAATAAAAGTGTATATGCTTGTCACTAGGCTATTTTCTCTATATGCAAGTAAAAGGAAACTGAGTGGGTCGCATGCTATCAATCTGGTTTTAACTTGCGTATGATGCTGGGCCTGGTGTAGCCCAATGTCAGGTTAATATTCCTAACGTTTTTGATACACTCTTTTAATTTTCAAAGCAGGTTTGCAACATCAAAGAGCTTTTAGGCCTTATATTAGTATTAGCGAAAATTTAAATTATACTTGTTCTATTGAGACTACAGGCAAATCAGACTTGGATAATTTTCCTGATTTAAACCTGATACTGAATACATTAGTGACTGTGCTCTTGTTATTTGTACAGCCAGGATGTAAAGATCTTTAGGAAAACGAAAGAAGACCTCACATAATTTTTAATTTGCTGCTGGAGGCAGAAGACTTTTTAAGCTTTAGAACTTAATTGAGTTGTTCAGACTCTAGTCTTCATCTCTTTCTTTCAGTGCTGCAGGAAAATTGTATGCATGTACAGGAAAATCAATATGCATAGTTTAAATTGACCAAGGTAATATATGAACAAGAGACTTGATGACAAGAACAGAAAAAGTAGTATTTGTTTTAGCTATTCATTTGTACTTTAGATACTTACTCTTGTATTAAGATAGTCACTGATCAATTTTCATCTGTTTCTGAGTTTACTGTTTTAATGCTGATTTATGTTTCATTTTTAGTTATGGCTTAATTCCTGTCTGGCTGTAGTGCTAGCCCTCTTGAAATGAGCACTACAGCTTGGAGTATGTGTTCACAGGATCAGGCTCTTGTGTTGCAATGCATATTGAAAAAGACAAACAACCAATAATTTATATTTTTAATAAGTCATCAGAACCTGCTGTGAACTCACAGCAATGTAGAATTATTAGCATTGTCAGGTTTCCTTTGAAAACAAAACAAGTGGATTGCTTTTTGAAGTGGAAACCAAATCATAACCACTGGAGGAGCCACCATCAGGGATCCATGCAGGTGAGAAGTGGAATGAGAGAGTGTAGATTATAAGATTTAGGTATGCCTCCTATGAGGCTGATGCACATTAGGGAGGGGGCAGAAGGTGCAGCATCCAAGTGGTTGTGCCTGAAAACAGGATGCTTTATTAATATGCTGTCTCATGGATGCTGTGCACAGCACATTTTTAAAACAATATAACAAGCATACCCAGCACTTTCCTTAGACTTATAGGGTAACCATGCTGACATTCTAGTTAATCCTTACCACTTTTGGCTACCTTCACCCCTTTTATGCCTATATTTTAAAAAAAGGTTTGGTTTTGTATTTTTTTGTTATTTTTTTTAGTATGAACAATTCTGGATAGTTGCCTCTTTAAAGAAAATTGCCAGAAGTGAATGGACATTTAACAAGAAATAGGAATTATTTAAAGCTGACTGAATGCCTCAGCTTAAGTGAAAAAAGAAACCAGGCAATAAACACCAGTCATTTTGTGGTTATAAAGCTTAGTTTCACACAGGATAAAGACAAACTACAAAGATTCTCTATTTATAGAAACAAACAAAGTAATTTAAATTTTGATTTTTATTGTCCATTAATGCTTATTTCTGTGGAATAACTGTGTCTTTTGTTTCATTTTGTTTTTTACAAAATTGTGTGGGCTCTTGGGGAAAGTTCAAGCTTTAGAATGCTCAGTAATTTTATATCCATTCATTTAACTGAAGTTGTTTAGGGAAGTCAAACATACAAAAGAGTAAACCACTTCTGTAGCAATTGTAAAAGCTTGAAGCAAAACTGAAAGATTTGGTAAGCACAAAAACTATTTAATGCAAGTAAATTCCATTGCCTCAGTGTTATTGCCATTGTATGAAAATACAAAACAAATTCAAGAAACCACAGTCATTTAAAGATGTATTTCTTCCTTCTTGAGGGTTTGAAAATTCTGTTTTTGCTTTTGGGGATTTTTGCATTTACCACTCTGAGGACTTCTGTCTAAATTATAAGGAAGATTAATTAATTAGGTAAATATATTGGTAAATGGATAATAAGACACCTTGCTAGTCATTGTTGATGCATATTTATACTTACATGTTATAAGTTGGATTCAGATCAGGAATAAACTTTTGAATTTGTGGTTGAGACGTGAAGAAGCTAATTGCTAAAGGGAATGGGTAGCTTATAAAAAATGAATAAATAAAATTTTTTAGTTCTTCATGGTTTATAACTGGACATGCAGAATACTACAATTAATTCTGAACCTACCATTACATTTTTTTGCATGATTACCAGAAATTAGTTTTTAAAACTACATATTCGCTGTCAGCTTTCATTCAAGCAAACAGTTATGATTCTGCTTGCAGTGCTCAGCTGACCTGGCTCCTGACCCCTTCCCCATAGCAAGAGGTGAATCAGACTTCATGCTGATTGAATCCTAGAGGTATCTTTAATACAGAATGCCAGTTGTACTAAATTATGAAATCCTAGTTCTTAAAGCAGGCTACAGTCTCTAGAGAGTGAACAGGGACCACCTAAGATACTTCAGTTAGACAGTTTAGACTATATCTTTGCCCAACAACTTTTCTCCTAGACCCTTAATCTTAGAGGAGAGCCAAAATTCAGTTGTAGGGAGGGGAAGATAATTCTTGTTAAATGTATTTGTATGTATGTGACTTAAAAATACTGACAATTCTTTTAGTATGCTAATACATTTTAGAAGTATATTTGTATAACTTGGATTTGCTGAAACATGCCAAGTTTGAGAAGGAAAGCTGGTAATTTATGCTTTTGTGTTTTGTCTTAGCTTTCAAATTTTGGAAGCTATATTTTTAATATCTTGGCTTCCTGATAATCTGTTGCAGAGGTAAGCCTTGTAGAAGAAATGTATGTATTATTGAATGGATATATAATTTAGGGATGTGTAAATTTTATAGTTTCATAGTTGGTAGGGTCGGAAGGGACATGAGCAGATCATCAAGTCTGACCCCCTGCAATGGCAGGAAAGAGTACTGGGGTCAAACGACCCCAGCAAGGTGGTTGTCTAGCCTCCTCTTAAAGACCCCCAGGGTAGGAGCCAGCACCACTTCGCTTGGAAGTTGGTTCCAGATCCTAGCCGCCCTGAAAGTGAAGTAGCACTTCCTGATGTCTAATCTGAATTTACCCTCTGCCAGCTTGTGGCCATTATTTCTAAATACTTTGTCATGACCAAGACCTAGATGCATATGATGAGTAAAATGCTGAATACAATAAAGTCAATGAGAGTTTGACTGTTGACTTCGAAGGTGTTAGAATTCCACTGTTGTGTACAATTTATGATTTGTCCTATATGAAGAATTCATAGAGCCAGGGTCAGCAGTATTGCCACAGCTCCATTAAGATGTGTGCCATACACAACAAGTCATACAACCATGCGCAAGTTATATATTGTAATTGGATTATTCATTCTGCTCTATCTTGCCCTTTGGCATGTAGCATGTTTACATCTCTATCTGTTCTGTTACCTAGCTTCCTCTTGTCTGGTTGGCCTTCTGAGTGGCGGAGTAGATGGAAGAGTACATTTTCTTGCAGATTTTCCTTCATCCAGCAGATGTGTCCAGATATCTAGTGCTTCCTTCTCATTGTAACTATTTCACATTGGTCCTTTTTTCTGACCTGGTCTCACCAGCTAATCACAAGCAACAGCATTTAAAATAAAAAGTAAGAAAGTATTTATGTTTTTAAATTATGCAGTCTGATCTGTTTTGCCTTGAGAGATTCATTGATTTGCTATGGCAAAAAGGGGAAAAAAAGTCACAACCTAAGAGAAAAAAAATCCATGGTTTAATATCTTTGTCCCTATGGGTTATGAGTATCTCTAAAATATACACTATGAATACAGGGCATCAAAGAACAATAAGAATCCTTAAACCTGTTTATGTGCTGAAGTATTCCTTGTAAAAGAATTTAAATGTTATGTGACTCCCTTTGAATGCATGTGCCTTGTATATTTAAATGAGATTTTTGGTATTTTATATGATTTTACATTAAATTTGATAATCTGGAGAACAAATCTTGGGGAAACAATTTCCAGTTAATCAGATCTTAGAGGGAGTAGTCATGAAGAACTTGGGGCAACTTAGAGAGATTGCATTTTTTTCCTCTGGTTGGACTCTCATGTTAGATCTAGTATCCAATTTAGAATGAACTCTCACATTCATGCTGGAACAACTACATCTCAACCAAGTGATTTCCTGAGGATCAAAATATTTAATTCCTCAGTTGTATCAATCAAGATAAGATGGCTACAACCACGTTTAATAATGATATACTGCCACAAAGATTTCACTGTTTCTTTGTTTCATCACTGAAGTTAAGAAAAAAGAAAGAAATGAAAATAGAAAAATAATAGTTATGTTCCCCCCGACACGTATAGGATTCGCTGTAAATTAAAGGATATGGTTCTGATCTGTAATAATTCATGAACGTGCGCTAAGTTTTTCTGATTGGAAGGGAAAACTGTGTGAATACAGGGGTTAATGCAAGTGGGTTTTGTCTGCACTCATGGACAAACCTAGAACTCTGAAAAGGTGGGAGCAGGTGGTATGGCGCATCATCACATATAACAACACACATTTTTCTCCAGTTAAAAATAAACGAGAAGTATTATTAATATGCTAGGGGCCCAGGGCTATATTATTCAGTTTAAGATTGAAGCAAAAGAAACTTTACTGGACTGTGCATTAATTTGCTATATCATATGTTATTTATAAAGACACAACAAACTAGACAAAATGATCCAAAGACATTGTTTAGTTATTCCTGTAGTTGCTAGAATTAAATGTGTTTCTGTCTTTCAGATTCATAAAACAAAATCTAGTCATCTTGGATAGGGACAGACATTGCACATAAACCAGCTTAAGTGATCAGTAACTG
>NW_017728992.1:133295505-133296472 GCF_001723915.1 Gavialis gangeticus | reverse complement strand
TGGAAGGGAAAACTGTGTGAATACAGGGGTTAATGCAAGTGGGTTTTGTCTGCACTCATGGACAAACCTAGAACTCTGAAAAGGTGGGAGCAGGTGGTATGGCGCATCATCACATATAACAACACACATTTTTCTCCAGTTAAAAATAAACGAGAAGTATTATTAATATGCTAGGGGCCCAGGGCTATATTATTCAGTTTAAGATTGAAGCAAAAGAAACTTTACTGGACTGTGCATTAATTTGCTATATCATATGTTATTTATAAAGACACAACAAACTAGACAAAATGATCCAAAGACATTGTTTAGTTATTCCTGTAGTTGCTAGAATTAAATGTGTTTCTGTCTTTCAGATTCATAAAACAAAATCTAGTCATCTTGGATAGGGACAGACATTGCACATAAACCAGCTTAAGTGATCAGTAACTGATTTAAACCTGTAACAGAACAGAAATTCAGTGCACATAAACCAGTTTGAAAATGGCTGAAACTAGTTTGAGAGAAACCTGGTTGAATGCAGTATCAGACTTACCTGATTTGGGTCAAACTGGTTTATGTAGTGTCTGTCCCAGACCCCTTCCTGGTTTAAGTTAAATCAGATTCCCCCAACATCCCAGTATGCTCTTTGGTTGGAGCTCCAGCAGAGACTTACCGGCACAGCAGGGTCTGCCTGGTTTCCCTGTGCCCCCCACCCCCTTACCACTCGCTGCTTAAGCAGGGATCCCTCTTTCCTCTCTCCCAAAGCATGGACTGTAGCCAACATGTGGTATGCTAATTAATGCTGAGAGGTGTCTGGGTAAGGCAGACAGGTCTGTTTAGGGCTTTTGGAGCTAATCAGTAGGTCAGCTGGTAATGTCCCTGTGTTTTTTCCTTCGGAAAAAATGCTGTTTAGAAAGAGCTTAAACTAATGAACGAGGCTTTGTTTTCTGATGGGTTGATAAATGCTGATAACAGAGCTGATAAGCGG
>NW_017728992.1:133293893-133294199 GCF_001723915.1 Gavialis gangeticus | reverse complement strand
CCTGAGCTACTGGAGGCATGTGCTGGCATTTTTTCAGTCCAGAGGGGATGTCTGTACAGTTACAAACTGATTCAGCCTAGGCAGGTTAGACCTGCAAAAATTGAATCAGTTCAGACTCAGGCTTTTTGAATGTCTGTCCCTAGCCCTTGAGTGTCTTGACAGTGTTTCACTCAAAGTTATTTCTATACCTGAGTTAGTGTTTACTTGAGTGAACTGTTTCCACATCTGAGTTAATGTTTCTACCTAGAGTTAAAACCAATCTGTAGGGCTATGAAATAGGAGCTATGTTACCATGGCTGGCTAACA
>NW_017728992.1:133287571-133288893 GCF_001723915.1 Gavialis gangeticus | reverse complement strand
CTTGACAGTGTTTCACTCAAAGTTATTTCTATACCTGAGTTAGTGTTTACTTGAGTGAACTGTTTCCACATCTGAGTTAATGTTTCTACCTAGAGTTAAAACCAATCTGTAGGGCTATGAAATAGGAGCTATGTTACCATGGCTGGCTAACAGACAGTAGAATTGCAGAAGAAACAGTAGCTAGATTAGTGGGACCATTAAATACCCTTTAAAAAGGAGAGCGGGTAGTTAATACCTGTGGAATGGAGAGATTAGTAGGAAACAGAAAGATTGTAATGAGTCATGAAGTCAGCTGACTTCCTCAGCACTGCCTGAATAGAAAGACTGCCACCACTGCCAGGCAGTTTGTTTTATGCTTTGGGTGGAGCGCGAATCAAAGGAGAGGCAGATGAAAACTGCACCCCTGCTTCCCCTCCCCCCACTTCTATCCATCTGCACTTACATAGGAAAGAGGGTAGTAGCTGCAGATGACCATTCATTCACTCACATAATAAGGCATATTCAATTAGTTATTCAGGCATAATAAGGCATATTCAGTTAGTTATTTCTGACCTCTTATTGTGAGTGGACTGGTTTGGCAAAGGTGGGGATCCCAGTTTGTGAACACACATGAAAAACAAAAGCTCAGCAAACCTGGAACCTAAGACAGGGCTTTTGGAAGCATAATAGCGGTATTCTTGAGGTAGGGAGAAAGTAGCTGCTGGTAATTGCTGATGAGAAGTGGCTCTTTCAGAGAGACTACAGAGGTCAGAGGCTGGGGTTGAAAGGACCTGCCTAGAATTTCTGCCAAGAAGCAGCAAGTATCTAGATAATCTAGCATGTGCACACTCTCTCTGTCTCTCTCATAATCGCAATTAGTATATATCCTATGTATGGGCTTTGAAAAGGAAATGACAGAATACATGAGAAACTAGAAGGCATGGTCTTAGTTATAGGAGTAATATGCATTCAGTCATTTAGAAGAAATTGCAGCTGAACTAACACTCTGTAAAAATGAATTCTTTATAAAAGGCTATTCAGCCTGAACACTTTTTATTTAAAGCTAAAAAGTTAGGTTATGAATAGTTTGACAACATGGAAACTTGCTGGCATGGATATTTGGAAAAGATATGTTAAAAATATTCCCGCCATAGGAAATGATGATGATGATTCAGTTAAATACGACTGAGAAACAATTAATTTCACCTTTTAAATGAAATGCTGTGTACATTCAAAAAGAACGAATCCAAAAACAGTAATACCATTTAATGTAAAAGTTCCCATTATAAATGAGTGAAAAAACAACTACACTTGATAACCCGATTAGTAAAGAAGACATTGCG
>NW_017728992.1:133274197-133282571 GCF_001723915.1 Gavialis gangeticus | reverse complement strand
CGCCATAGGAAATGATGATGATGATTCAGTTAAATACGACTGAGAAACAATTAATTTCACCTTTTAAATGAAATGCTGTGTACATTCAAAAAGAACGAATCCAAAAACAGTAATACCATTTAATGTAAAAGTTCCCATTATAAATGAGTGAAAAAAACAACTACACTTGATAACCCGATTAGTAAAGAAGACATTGTGAATATCCTTAGAAATCATCTGTACTTTTGGTACACATTAACCCCCGGTAGATTGTGAACAAGCATATATGGAAGCACTCGGTTGGTCAGTTTGGAGAATCTTGGCTGAAAATGTTCAATTGTGCTTTTACCCCAAATAAATGACATAACTCTGAGAAGCTAAAATGATAGACCTAAAATAAATCACTTGAAGGGTGCTCCCCATAGAGACCAACATACCTTCTGAATTCATATTTTTCTTTAAAGGTTATCTACATTACTGACTAATAGGCTGGAACAGGCAATTTAATTTAATAATGCCCCCAAACCAGGATTCGTATCAGACCTGATACAGAAAATCATCTCGGACGATTATTTCACGTTTTGTATGTAGAACCAGTTTTCAATGAAAAGGAATGATCTATTATCAATAAAACTAGAAAAAGCTTTTAATTTAGAATGGCATTATTTATTTTCATTTCTGTAAGTGTTGAAATTTGGAAATACTTCTGTGTATTAGATCAAAGTATTATATTCCAAACTAAGTGTATGCTGAGAAACAACAATCTTTTTTTTCCTGTTTCCTTTGGGAGGAATAACAAGCAAGCAAAGCAAAGCAAAACAAAACAAAACAAACAACCTCTCCCCCAAAAAAGTGCAGAGTTATTTTCTCTCTATATATATTGAAAGAAAAGGTTGAACCTTAAAATATTTCTAACTTCAAGTTTTCATACAGGGACAGTGTTTTGGTTTTTGTCATTGTACCCAAAATTACCAGATGGTCAAACTGCATAAACTTTTGGATGGATTTATTGCTTTGTGGCAGAGGATGCAATGTACCCATCCACACATGGATATAGGAAAATTTTGTCATGTGGATAGTGACTGCTTGGGAGTTGTATTCAGGTGAAAAGGATTCTCCATTCACTGATTTTGGAGAAAGGGGAAATTATTATTTCTCTGTTGCACATCTTAAATGAGTAGATCTTTCTTAAACACAGGTTATGTGACAAAATTCACTGTCCTTGTTTGGGATAAATGTGTAAAAGTCATGGGGTGACTGAAGTAAACAGACATCTTCATATCTTCTAGTATGCTTTCAAATTAACAATTTAACTGAAGATAACAGTTGATATATCAGGAGCAAGGCTTTATTACTTTTGAGAGCTTCAGTACTTTCTGTCTTCGCCTGTATCATCCCATTAACAGCCAGAAAACAACTCAATGAGAAAAGGTAATACTGCTTTAGCTAGTACATTTTCTGGAAAGCCCCTTCTCTTGGGGTTAGCACCTTTTTATGAAGGTCTTTATAGAGGATGCAACCAGCACAATCCATAGAAGAGACACTGTAACAGTTAGGCAGAGATGGGAGCCAGTGGCCCCAGCATCTCTCTGCAGATAGCTCTGGCTTTCTGTTTAACCAAGGATGCTCATTTGGATTGTGAGTACAGAATTTCACCTTATAAAATGACATGAGCAATTCCCTAGAATACAAGAATATGTTTGAAATACATACTCAAAGCATACAAGCCTGAGAGCTGAGCAACAAAGAAAAAAGTTCCTCCCGATTCTGCCATCTGCATTTTAAAGGCTTAGAAAGTTTGTGCTGTTTGTTCCTAATCATTTGAACTTGTAATTTAATCAAACTCTTTTTGTTTTTTTATTGCTTGCTTTTATGAAAAAAATCTGTTGATTATAACTGTAAGTTTTAATTTCTTGAGGGGATGATGCACGTAGATTTATATATTTTTATTGTATTCCTCTTTCTTGCCCTTTAAATGTTGCCTTAGGCCCCAATCCTGTACATGTATACGCTTAAACTTTGACAGATACCTGGTTGAAGTCAGTGGGTCTGCTTGCAGCATATACACCAACATGGGCACTTATATCTTCAGAGTACTGCCTTTTTGGTTATAAGCTTTTTTAGGGCAAGATACTACAGCGGTTTTTGTGTGTGTCCAGTGCCTAGTGCCTCCTCTGTACTACTAGGCCAAAAAAACAATAATAACGATATGTGCATTTGCTCACTCTAGCAAGCTGTTGTATGCAAGAAGAATAACGTCTAAGAAATTTAAAAGAACCCCCGGATTTTCATAAGCAGATATTCTTGTTGAAGTCTGATGACCTTTTCTTCATTAGTATGAATTTACCTTCAAGGCAGACATTTTTCAATCAAGGCTAATTTGCATATAATTTGTCAAGAGAGAAGGAGAGCAAAATAATTTTATTTAAAGATTTCCCTTTGTTTTAAGTGTCATTAGCAGTTCTGACTAATCAGATTTTTACAATCTCATCAGGCGCTTTTAGAAAATCTCTATGAACTCATCTGGAGGATGCATTTATTCCTAAGTGTCCTGTATTGCATTACAGCACAGTAACGAGTCACCGACTGCTACAGATGTTTATGTGAAATGCAATTAACACTCTGCCAATTTAGTTTTTATAGGGACACAATCAATTTTTATTCATTTTAAAACTAGAATGCTTTCTTTTATTGTGTGCTGCCTCTCTGCTGATTATATGGATAAACAAATTATTCTTCTGTTTGTAGTAAATGGTGCTGTTTAGGTAGTGAAGCGGCATATTATTAATGGAACACACATAAATCAGAAATTAAATATTTGGCTTATGGCAAAATGTATAAGATATTTGCCTTTCAAGGACTAATTCTAAAATAAATTGCCATGCTGTTTGTCTAAATAAGCATTTTTAGCAGTTAGGTTCCATTCCATAATGACTCTGTAGGGAGATATTTTTGAGGGGGAAGGATGATAATATTTCTAAGTGTTTGTGCAAGGCCCAATCCTGTGAGGTGCTCAGTATCTACAACATCTGTTGCCTTCCTTGAAACTTAAGAAAACTGACCTAAGCATTGCATATTATTATTTACTTAATTTAACAGTGAAACTCAGATTGCTGTGAACAGAAGTAAATTATTACAAATAACAGTTCCTAGGGAGGCATTCAGTGAATATAGGTCTTCATTTTTAAGGGTATGTGCAGGTTGCTGAAAGTAAAGAAGGATGAAATTATAGACTTATCTTTGACAGCTCAGCTCAACTCCTGTGACTTTGTTGTGGTTTTATAGAAACGTAAAGTCAGAAAGGCCTGAGTATTCAGGAGACAGACCAAAGTCAGGGAGTTGTGGGAAAACTGGAAAAGATTCTCTTCTCCCCACTTGCTCCCAGCCATGCATCTAAAAATAGTTTCCTCTTACCACCACATTACCCTGGGTCACCCCTTCTGTGCTTGCCTGCCTTTTTGTTAGTATAGGGGTATCACTGTTGCCCTCAGCCCAGATCTGGACTGTGGGGCATCTTGTGGGTTGGATCCAGACTGTGGGCCTCTTTGCAGGCCAGATACAAACCCAGCAGCAGCAGGAGTGACAGCAGGGCAAATGGCGCTGTTTCGCCAGTCAGTGCCTGCTGTCTTGCTACCAAAAGCTGTCCCCATATTGGAGCTCTGTAGCCCCAAATTCTGAGGCAGACACCTCCCCTCACTCATCCCACCCAAATTCCTGGGCCCACTTGGAACCTGTGAGTCAGAGGAAATGGCTCTGCAGGCTACATACAGGCTGCAAGCCAGTAGTCTGATGCCCGTAGGCTAGTACACAGAAAAGTATGACTAATCCAGGCAGCCCGTGCATCAGCATACACACTAAAACAGGGGTAGGCAAAATGCGGCCCATGGGCCAAATACAGCCTGCCAGGCCATCCTATCTGGCCCATGAGGCTCCTAAAAATTTAGAAAATTCCTATTTATCTGCCCCTGGCTGCCTGTCATGTGGCCCTTGACGGCTTGCCAAAACTCAGTAAGTGGCCCTCCACCCAAAATAATTGCCTGCCCCTGCATGAAAAGGATTAAGCAAACACTCGGTGCACTTGCATGTACAGTGGCACTCAGCATGCTTCTAGTCCCTGCCATAGTGGCTGACAGCAAAGCTATTTTCATGGACACCTTTTCTGCTACTGCATTGAAAAAACAATCCTCAAATTTTCTGTATCAATGGAAAAAACAAGGATGAAGTCCCGGCTGGCTCTTTGTATCGGGCTTGCCTGGTATGAGTTTTGGCAGCTGAGTACGCTGGTCCTGATCCTGCCAAGGATTTACGCATGTGCTTCATTTTAAGCATGGATAGTTCAGTTGACTTCAGCTTAAAGCTAAGCATGTGTTTTAAGTGCTTGTCTGGACCAGAGCCAAAATGCTCAGCACCTTTCAGCCTTTAATCTTTAACATTTTGTTTGAACCACGATTGGTTACACCATTACACAGATATTTTTATATAATGAAAAACTGCTGCCCCCTTCCCACAACAAATCCATAACCATTAAATAATTTCATGTATTTAAAGAAGGTACAAGTTGAATTTCACTTATTTGTTCTTTGTAAAATAAATTTCCCTCTTAGTATCTTTGCAAAGCATTACAATTCAAATCTAAAGAGACCAGTTGTAGAGTGTAAGTTTGACACTGAAGGATAAATCATGTATTCAGAGAGAACCTGTAGTGATATTAGTTTCTTACTCATCTGTTCTGACCTGATCTGGCTTTCTGTGGAAAGTAACCAAATACTGCCACCAAAGGTGCTAATACTAATAACTCACAATCGAGCTTAGAGTTTTCGTAGGCCTCCCTGCAGACAGTATGATGGCCTCTTGTTTCACTTCTTTAAATTTATTAGTATTCAGGTTAAGTGAAGCCTACATAAATAAACACCCCTAGGAAGTATGGAAAAGGTGAACTGCAGAGACTGTTCCTACACTTGGTTCAGAAATTGGATTTAAAAAATTGTTAATTTTTCAAAGAAAATGCTACAATGACTGTGATTATTTTAAAGTAACGTGGTGGAGTAGCCATAGAAAGATAAGCCATTGTGAAACAGAAAAAAAAAAATCTAAAATGACCAGGGAGGACACTTTTTAATGAACAGTTGAATGCACCTCAAATGGAAAACAGATGCTCTTTGTAAACTTTAATGGGAAGCCTTCTTTTCAACTAGAGGTAACTGGACCATCTCTGAGGACAGAGGACAAGAACAGCATATATCTTTTTCAAGAAGTCTTTATGCTTTATTTGGGTTTGTTGGTGGTATAACTAGGGTGGGCAAATAGGGCAACTGCCCCAAGTGCTGACTTGGGGAGAAGAAAGGGGTTACTGCCAGCAGCAGTGTGGTCACTGTTGGGTGCATCTACACATGAAATTAATTCGATGCAATAAACTCTGGCACAGTTCATGCTGGAGTTTATTGCTTCCGGGCACAGCATTTACGCGTGCACCTGGGACTGCAGCAAATTGAGATGGAGTGGTGCATTGCTGGCTTGCAGAAGGCCTGGGGGGGTCACCCTGCCAGCCCAGGGATGCTCCTGCCTGACTCGATGTACTGTGGAAGGGCTGGCTGGGGCTACAGTAAAGGGCTAGCCAGCAGGCAGCCCTGTGCTGTAGCACCCTTTTGCCCTAGCCAGCTTTAGTTACTGTCTACATGTGCATTACAGCAGAATGCTGTAGAACAGTACTTGTGTTGGGCAGTTCTATTCTATGGCAGAGTTAATTAGGTCACTCCAGCCTAATAGCACTGCTTGTGTAGATGGTGAAGTTTTACTGCAGAGCTAACAAGGCAACTCCCCAGTTAAGTGTCTCATGTAAATGTGCCCCTTGTGTGGTAACCAGAAGTCTCCCCTGCCCATGCACCTCAGGCCCCTCGCTGTGCCCCTGTGCTACTGGTTTCAGTATTGGTATTCAGTTTAAATATTGGTACGCTCTCATATTTCTTTTGATCCTTTCTGAATAATTAGTAGCACTGGTGTTAAATAAGTGACTCATTTGTGCTCTTAATATGAATGAGGCATTATTTTAGCAAGTGATTAAGTGTTACAAAATGTACTTGATACAAAGGAAAACATTTTTGTAGTTTGCAGCACTACAGTTTTATCTTTTCTATTGTGTTTATTCTTTTTGGTGATACATGTCTGACTTTTCAGCCAGAAGGAATACTACCACATTTATGCATTTATACTCTATCACTGTAAATACAAATCAAATCAAATCTGGGGGTTTAAGATTTTCATTGCAACTCACTATCTATTTTGATTTGCTGTTTGGAAGATTCAGTGCTGCTTTAGGTGATCTGTTTCTATGAAAGCAACTCTGAATTTCTAATTCTGGCTCTACTGCGAAGCTCACTAAATATGTTTACCAGCCTCTCTCCCAACCACTGTTCTGGTGCTGACAAAATAAACCTGCACTCCTTGTTCCTGTTTGGGTGCACTGGAGACTGGTGGTTAGGCAAAATAAATGGCTCAGAGTGGTCCAGGGTGTGCCGAGAACTCTCTGTCTTAGAGGGGTCAGAAAGCAGAGTTGAGGAAGGCATTCAGATCTTTTGGGGGGCTGCTTCCAAATCATCTAATCTGCCTAATTTCCAGTTTGGTGAGCAGGAAGATGGTATAGGATTCATTTTGTTAGTAGCACACCTAGGTTCGAGGGAGTCTATGCAGACATAAATACTGGGTGCATCTACATGTTCAGTTAATGCAACACAGTAAATTCCAGAGCCGTTCAAGCTGGAGTCAGTTGCTCTCAGGCACAACTTCTACATGTGTTCCTGGGACTGCAGCAATTTAAGCTGGGGCAGAGCAGGCTCTGGCTCACTGGGCTGACTGGGAGTAATTTACATTCCCGTCACTGTCTACGCATGCATTTTTGTGCAGTAAAGTACTCCCACATAGGATAGTATTGTCCCCAAACATACTATCCCTGACAGTGCTATCCTACAGTAGAGTTAATTAGTTTACTGCACCCTAATACCAGTGCATGTGTAGGTGGTGATGCTTTAGTGTGGAGCTAATTGGCCTACTCCACAGTAAAGCATACATGTAGATGCACCCACTATGTCTTATATTCTAAATCTATAAAATAAGCATGATGAATAGTATTCTTACCAGTCTCACACCAATGATGTTAACAATAATTTAAGCTTATATAGGATATGTATAAAGTGCTAATCACTATAATGTCTTGGATTCTAAAGCATATCACTCTTAGTTTAAGTGTGGTATGTTTCCATCCAAACAGAGGAAATATTTGTTTCTGTTGAACTGCAGTTTTACAGTGGAGCTGCACTGAAATAGAAATAATACTGGAGTATTGAAAAAGACTGCCAACTTGCTCTACTTTCTGTGTGACTTAAGACAAACATGGCTAACCACCTCTGTGGAGCATTGAAGCGATCAATCCAGTCTTTGGACTATGGTGGTTAGGGTTTAACCAAGCTGATTCAGAAGTGAGGCTAGCAATCTTGACTCTGTTTCATATTTGTCTGCCTTTAAAAGTGGATTCTCCAATCTACCAAATTGACTTTGCACTGCTTACATAGTGTCTTAAAGTAGCAAGGCATCTGGGCCATGTCTACACAAAGTGTAATTTCATCATCAGGCATGTGCTCTTTGGTGTGGGCTGCCTCGTAAAGTGGAAGCAGTGTAGCTCTTTTCCAGGTACCACTGGCAGACCAACTGGCACCATCATTCATCAGTGTTAATAAGTCTGCCAAAAGCACTGTGAGAACACAATTATGCACTTTTCTGTTTAGGAGGCAGTCTGCACACAGCAGCAGAGCTACCAGGCTAAGTAAATTTACCATTTAGACCATATAGACCTGGCTTTGGTCTGCAAAATCCTGGCACACAGAAGAAAACTACACTGAGCTAATGCTGCTAGAGCTAACACTTTCTCTAACTGCTGATCTGACTAGCCTGATTTAGGAGGGATTTGGAGGAATAGGGTGTGGTGGAGCCAAACTGCCCTGCACCTATTATCTTGCTAATTATGCCCTTGATAGTAGCTGACATAGCTTCCCTGCTGATTAAGTTCTGCAGCCAAGGAACAGGAAACCAACTTGGGGGCTTTGTGGCTGCTGCCCCTCTCTGCTATGCCTGAGCACAGTGTAGGCATCGAGACCTTTATTTTTTTCCATAGTTCATGAATCATTGTTATTATATAAACCATTAGAATCTGTCACGTCAACCCAACTTATGGAAAGCATAATGCATCATATCAAGATCTACTTGGGGACAGTTTAATTTGTGAATTATTGACAAGGTAAATTGCAATCTTTCTTTCTGAGCTTTTAATATCTGCTATTTAATAGCCTACGAAGGTACTTGTCCTCTGAAATGGCAGACCATAAGGACTTGTATATAAAAAAAC
>NW_017728992.1:133261060-133269197 GCF_001723915.1 Gavialis gangeticus | reverse complement strand
GGACAGTTTAATTTGTGAATTATTGACAAGGTAAATTGCAATCTTTCTTTCTGAGCTTTTAATATCTGCTATTTAATAGCCTACGAAGGTACTTGTCCTCTGAAATGGCAGACCATAAGGACTTGTATATAAAAAACTAATATTTTTGCACATATACTACAATACAACATGTACTTGTTACTGAAATCTTTTAGTTGTTCAGATAGTTACTTGACAAAATGGGTTGTATTTAATCTCTTGATTTAGTCTTTCTTGTTTTTCTGAAGTTAAAGGCCTTGATTTCCCTCTTTCTGTAGAGTCTAGAGATATTGGCTGCAGTTTGTTAGCTTGTTTTTTTTATATCCTACAGATCTGTTTGTTTTCCCTTTTCCTGATAGAGAATGGGGCCACATTCTATTTTTCTGCACCATTAAGTCCTCAGTCTGAGTCAACAGAGGAGTTGAGTTTGTATAAATGTTCAGTTCAGGGTAAACTAAAATGTTAATTTTACTTTTTCCTAGCCAATGGGTATTCAGCATGCTCTGTTGGCTGCAGAGGGTTTTTCTGGTTTTCTGTGTCACTTATAATTGGAATAGTCTGTTATTTACATTAATCATGCAAGGTTCTTGCAGAGGTCAGTGGATCTTTGCTCTTTGGTGTTCTTATAACTTTCTGCGTCAGTCAGATGAGCAGGACATAGCAGGAAAATAAATTTTCCTTATTTCTATCTTATGTCCTTTTTACCTGTTTTCAAAGTGATCAAACAGAAGGTTAAGAGCAAGGGAACTAGTCATTGCTGATTTTTGTCTATGACTGAATTTTCCTTTCCTTCACAAAGGATCTTTTATAATTTCACTTTTGCTTACTGGGTTCTGCTAGAATTTTTGAAATTGCTTACTCAGTTTTCCACCTCTGGCCATGATTTTGACTTCCTGTCTTCTCCACCAGACTTTCAACTCAAATATTTATGTTAACAATGAAATTTTAGATCCTAAAGTCCATCTAAATTTGCTTTAGAGGATATCCTTTATTTCCTTTTCAGACCATCTTCATCAAATTAGGTCTACCTATCCTGTTCCTTAATGGTTTTCATAAAACTCTTGGGAATCATGCTTTTCTTTTTCTGAGATCCTTATCTTGTTTGCTCCTGATGAAGGCTCTACAACAAAGTTGTTAGTATCATTTAATTTTCAGACCAAGGCATAATTAATTCAGAAAAAAAGCCTGTTACTTGTGGTGGATGGCTTCTTTCTTAAAATTATGACTTCTTAAGGTGGCTTTAACATTACAGACTTACTAGTAGTTGTCTTAGTTATGCCCTGTTCATTTGACTGGATAGGGACATTTAAACAAAATCTAAAGTCCCCTCTATATATTACAGGTATTGTATGATTCACTGGTGAATTGCACAGTTAACTTAAGATCAGCTACAAGTTCGAAGTACTTATCTCACAATAAATAGCTCCAACCAGCTATAAAATTAGACCTCAGAAATGTGTACTAACTTTATAGCTGGATGCTCTTGAGCATTAAATTGCACATATAGCAGGCATTCCTATGCATAAGGGTGGTTGACTGCTGTGATCCCCAAGGATGGGGGTGGGGGTGGAGTCCTGGGGATTACAGCTATCATAATTCCCAAGGCTTGGAGGTGTGTAAAAGCTCTGGGCCCACACATGCAGCCAGGACCTAGAGTGATGTTCTTGATCCTGGCTGCGCACATGACATGTGGTATGTTATGCAGCTGGAACCAAAAGCCTCATCAGTGGTGGGACGGAGGAGAGCAACCACAGCATGTTGTTCCAAGAAGAAGGATTGCTAGGAAGAGATGGGATCCACCTGACAAAGAGAGGGAAGAGCATCTTTGAAGATGGGCTCGCTAACCTAGTGGGATAGGATTAAAATTAGGTTCACTGGGGGATGGAAACCAAAACCCTGAGGTAAGTGGGAAAGTAGGTGACCTGGAGAAAGTGCAAGCAGGAGGGGGGAACAGAGGAGGGATATCTCATTCTTCCTGAGAAAGTAGAGCAATTGGCTAGTTACTTGAGGGGTTCCTCCTCCTTGTTTCCACAAAGCCTGGAAAACAAGGAGGAGGAATTGGAAGTCTTCTCACAGTCACTGAGCTATTACGTGAGTGGAATAACAGAGGCTTGATGGGATAGCTTGTATGACTGGAGCACTGTCATGGATGTGTATAAACTGTTCAGGAAGGACAGGCAGGGGAGAAGAGGAGGAGAAGTTGTGCTTTATAAAAAAAAAAGAGCCATATGTTTGCTCAGAGCTCCAATGTGAAACTGGAGATAGGCATGTTGTGAAAGTCTCTGGGTTAGGATCAGAGGGGAGAGCAACAAAGGTGATGTGCTGGAGGTTTGCTATAGACTACCAGAACAGGAGAAAGTGGTGGCTGAGGATTTCTTCAAACAGCTAGCAGAAATTTCCTGATCACAAGCCCTGGTTCTCATGGGGGACTTCAATCACCCTGACAGCTGCTGGGAGGGCAATACAACAGTGCACAGGCAATCCAGGAAGTTTTTGGAGAGTGCTGGGGACAACTTCCTTGTGCAAGTGCTGAAGCAGCCAACTAGTGGCCATGCTCTTCTTGACCTGCTGCTCACAAACAGGGAAGAATTGGTAGGGAATGTAGTTTCATAGTTGGTAGGGTCGGAAGGGACCTGAGCAGATCATCTAGTCTGACTCCTGCCATGGCAGGAAAGGCTACTGCAATCAAACAGCCCTGGCAAGGTGTTCATGTAGCCTTCTCTTAAAGACCCCCAGGGTAGGAGCCAGCACGACTTCACTTGGAAGTTGGTTCCAGATCCTAGCTGCCCTGACTGTGAAGTAGCGCCTCCTGATATCTAGCCTGAATCTACCCTCTGCCAGCTTGTGACCATTATTTCTTGTCACTCCTGGTAGTGCTCGGGGGAACAAGGACTCCCCCAATGCCTGCTGGTCCCCCCTAACTAGTTTGTAAATGGCCACTAGATCCCCCCTCAGCCTTCTCTTGTGGAGGCTGAACAGGTTCAGGTCCCTTAGCCTCTCCTCATAGGGCCTGTCCTGCTGCCCCCTGATCATGTGGGTGGCCCTCCTCTGGACCCTCTCCATGGTGTCCCTAGTTTCATAGTTGGTAGGGTCGGAAAGGACCTGAGCAGATCATCAAGTCCGACCCCCTGCCATGGGCAAGAAAGGATGCTGGGGTCAAATGACCCTGGCTAGGTGATTGTCTGGCCTCCTTTTGAAGACCTTCAGGGTAGGAGCAAGCACCACTTCCCTAGGGAGTTGGTTCCAGATTCTAGCCGCCCTGACTGTGAAGTTGTGCTTCCTGATATCTAGCCTGAACCTGCTCTCAGTCAACTTATGGCTGTTATTCCTTGTTAGCCCCAGTAGTGCTCAGGGGAACAGGGACTCTCCCATTGCCTGCTGGTCCCCCTTGACCAGTTTATAGACATTCACCATATCCCCCGTCAGCCTTCTTTTCTGGAGGCTGAACAGGTTCAGGTCCTATTTCCTCTCCTCGGAGGACCTGCCCTGCTGCCCCCTAATCATGCGAGTGGCCCTCCTTTGGACCCTCTTGATGATGTTCACATCCCTCCTGAAGTGCGGTGCCCAGAACTGGACACAGTACTCCAACTGCAGCCTGACCAGTGTCGCACAGAGGGGGAAGATCACCTCCTTGGACCTGCTTGTGATGCATCTGTAGATGCATGACAAGGTGCAGTTAGCCTTACTAACCGCGTCCTCATATTGGTGGCCCATGTTCATCTTGGAATCAGTAATGACTCCAAGATCCTTTTCTGCCTCTGCACTGATGAGAAGGGAGTTCCCCAGCCTGTAGGTATGCTGCTGGTTCTTCCTCCCCAGGTGCATCACCTTGCACTTGTCAGTATTGAAACCCATCCTGTTCTCATCTGCCCACACCTGCAACCTGTCCAGATACATGGTCCTTCTCAGTTGATAGTCCTTGTCAAGACATGGCTCTAGATCCAGCATCCTTGCCCCAGGCTTCTGCTGCAGGCCATCAGTCAAACTCTGAATGGTACCTGCTTATTTATGTTGAGAAATCAAGGGCAGTTAGGGGCAATCTGGCCACATCCCTCCTCTGTGTGTAGTTGACTATAGGAACTGTTCTTTAACCACAATAGCCAGATGGCCACTCTGTTTGGGTGGACTTGTGATGAGGTAGATTCCCCACATGGCATTTTACCACGTCCCTCCTGAAGTGCGGTGCCCAGAACGGGATGCAGTACTTCAGCTGCAGCCTGACCAGTGTCGCATAGTAGTGGATGGCAACTTGGGCAGCAGTGATCATCAGATGATTGAGTTCAGGTTCCTGAGGAAAGAAGGAGAGCAGCAGAGTAATAAACGTGGTTTCAGAAAAGGAGACTTCAAGCCACTTAGGGAACTGATGGATAGGATCCCCTGGGAGGCCAGTCTGATGGGGAAAGGACTCCAGGAGAGCTGGTTGAATTTTAAAGAAACCTTACTGAGAGTACAGGAGTGAACCATCTCTGTATGCAGGAAGACTAACAGGTATGGCAGAAGACCAGCTTGACTTAGCAGGGAACTCTTCAGTGAACTAATACATAAAAAGGAAGCTTATGAGAAATGGAAACTTGGACAAACTACTAGGAAGGAGTATAAAAATATTGCTTGGATATGCAGGGATGAAATCAGGAAGGCTAAATGTGCAATTGGAGATGCAGCTAGGACCTTGAAGGGTAACCAGAAAGGTTTCCACTAGTATGTCAGTAACTAAGGGAAGAACAGGGAAAGGGGTGGGTCCCTTATTGAAGGTGGCAACCTAATGGCAGATGATGCAGAAAAGCCTTAAGTACATAATGCCTTTTTTACCTCAGTCTTCACAGGTAAGTTTGGGTCCCAGACTGCTGCACCTGAAAGCATAATTTGGGGAGGACCAGCCAACCATGGCAAGAGAACAGGTTGGGAACTAGTTAGAAAAGTTGGATGTGTACAAGTCCATGGGGTCAGCTGCAAAGCACCCGAGAATGCTGAGGGAGTTGACTGATGTGATTCTAGAGCCACAGGTCATTGTCTTTGAAAATCATGATGATTCAGAGAGGACTCAGGTGATTGAAAAAGAGTAAATATAGTGCTATATTTAAGAAAGGGGAAAAGGAGGATATGGCGAACTACAGACTAGTCAGCCTAACCTCAGTCCTAGGAAAAAATCATTGAACAGATCCTAAAGGAATCCATCTCAAAGCACTTGGAGGAGAAGAAGGTGATTAGAAATAGCATGGATTTACCACAGGCAAGTCATGCCTGACCATTGTGATTTTCTTCAATGAAGAGATAACTGGCTCTGTGGATAAGGGCAGAGCAGTGGACATTATATACCTTGACTTTAACAAGGCTTTTGATATAGTCTCCCACAACATTCTTGTAAGCAAGCTAAGGAAGTATAGGTTGGATGAATGGACCATAAAGTGGATAGAAAACTGGCCGGATCATTGGGCTCAAGGGGCAGTAATCAATGACTTGATGTCTAGTCAGCATCTGGTTTCAAGTGGAGTGCCCCAGGGGTCAGTTCTGGGGCTGATTTTGTTCAATATCTTCATCAACAACCTGGAAGATGGGATGGAGTGCACCCTCATCAAGTTTGTGGCTGATATCAAGCTGGAAAAGTAGTAGATACACTGGAGGGTTGGACTAGGATTCAGAAAGACCTAGACAAAGCAGAGTATTGGACCAAAAGAAATATCATGAGGTTCAATAACGACAAGTGCAAAGTCCTGCACTTGGGACGGAAGAATCTCACGCACTGGTACAGGCTGGAGATCACCTGGCTAAGCAGCAGCTCTACAGAAAAGGACCTGGGTGTTATAGTGGACAACAGGCTGAATATGTGCCAACAGTATGCCCTTGTTGCCAAGAAGGCTAACAGCATACTGGCTTGCATTAGTAGGAGCGTTGTCAGGAAAGCGAATGAAGCAATTGTTCTGCTAAAATTGGCCCCAGTGAAGCCAAATCTGGTGTACTGTGTCCAGTTTTGGGCCCCCCACTACAGAAAGGATGTGGACAGATTGGAGAGAGTCCAGCAGAGGGCAAGAAAAATGGCTAAGGGATTTGGGAACAAGACTTACAAGGTGAGGCTGAGGGAACAAGGCTTATTTAGTCTGGAGAAGAGAAGACTGAGAGGGGAGTTAATAGCAGCTTTCAACTTCCTGAAGGCTGGTTCCACAGAAGATAGAGCTAGATTGCTTTCAGTGGTGGCAGATGACAAAACACGGAGCATTGGTCTCAGGTTGCAGCAAGGGAGGTTTAAGTTGAATATTAAGAAAATCTTTCTCATGAAGAGGGTAGTAAAGCACTGAAACAGGCTACCCAGAGAGGTTGTAGAAGCTCCAGCTTTAGAGGTTTTTAAGACAAAGTCTTGGCTGGGATGGTTCTGGTTTGAGCAGGGGATTGGACTACATGACCTCCTGAAATCGCTTCCAACCATTACTTTCTGTGATTCTATGACTCTTGGTCATGACTGCACATATGATGCAGCCAGAACTGAGAGCCCTGTCAGGTGCGGGACTCTCAGTCCCAGCTGCGCATGACCCTGGTAGGTAGCAGCCCCTTCAGCAAAGGGGGCTCCTAGTTGTAGGATCCTGCTTTTTGCCAGTCTAGAGATCAAGAGTGGATTACCCCTACACCTGCAATAAGGAGAGATTGGATGTAATGCGTGATCCCACAGTTCCACCTTCTGCCATGCACATGTAACATGGCAGATGGCACGATTGTGTGGATCTTGCATTAGATTCAATCTTGCCTTACCTGTACTTGTAGAAGGGGACTAAGACACACTTTTGAGTATTTTCTGGCTTTGACCAAAACAAGTGATGCCTTTTAAACTGGTGTTGATAAGGTGCTCCATTTCCCCCACAAAAGTCCAGAAATTTGTGTTCTGGTTTGGTGAAAAGCAGGGAAGGAACCTTAGAGACTAACTGGTTCAAAGAGGCATGAGGTTTCAGAAGCAATGGCATAGCAGCTAATGTAGTAGGCTGTTGCCTACAAATGCTCATGCCTCTCGGAACCAGTTAGTCCAGGGGTGGGCAAAATACAACACACAGTCTGGATCCGACTTGTCAGGCCATTCTGTCTGACTCATGGGGCCCCTAAAAACTTTAGAAAATTAAATATTTATTTGTCCCTGGCTACCTGTCAAAGATAACAGGAGCCAGGGGCAGTAGAACCCAGGGGGAGCCAATGGCAGGACCCAGCAGCCGCAGCAGCAAGGCCCACCTGGCCCTGTTCTTCCGCCCCTCCTCCCAGCCCCCCCCCCCAAGAACTGGAATCCTCTGGTCTGGGACCCTGGGGCTGTTCCTGCCTCCCTCTGCCAGTGAGGGAAATTCAGACAAGAAGTGGGAATGCAGGGGAGGACTGTGGGCGATGGCCCCAGTCTTCAGGGCCAGACCAGACTGGCTCCCGCAATCCTGGCCCCAGAGCGCAGGACCCAGGACAGCAGGGGCTCTGGAGATGGGTTGGTTCTCCCCACTCCCTGCTAGCACAGCCCAGCCTGGCTTCGTAGAGCCCCTGGTGGCCCAGACCCTGCAGTCCTATCACTGCTCTCTGGGCCCCCATTGGCCCTGACCCTGATACATCAGTGCAGGTCTCATGCTCCCACCCAGCTCTTGCTGTGCTCTGTGTGCTCACTTGGCACCACTCCCCCTCTGCCTGTTGCAGCCCCTCTGCTTTGCTGCCTGGCACTGCCACTGCTCCCTTGCTCCACCCCTGCTCCAGCACCACATGGTTCCTGGCTGCAGCACCAGGCCACAAGACTCAGCAGGAACTGGTGCGGCCCCTGCAATTCTCAGCTCTCTCTGTGCAGTGCTAGCCGGGCCAGTCCAGCTCCTCCTGCATCCTGCCATCTTGGCTGTGCAGCTGGGACATGGTGCCAGAGCGGCAAGTGTGGGGGGGGGGAAGGGAAGCAGGAGAAGGGCAGCAGTGGCAGACTGGGGGGAAGTGGTAGTGAGTGTGGGAGCATGGGTCCTGTACTGGTGCCCAGGGCCAGGAGCACAGAGCCCAGGCTTGGATGAGCGCTGGTGGGGGCTCTGCCTGCCGCAGGGGGACTGTGGGCAAACCCTCCCACACATGCCTTAAACATCCCCAGCCATCCTCCCCCCACACACAGCCCCCGACAAACCCTATATCC
>NW_017728992.1:133257326-133260982 GCF_001723915.1 Gavialis gangeticus | reverse complement strand
CTCACCCCAGTTCCTGGTTGCGGACAATTTCATCCACACACACACCCCCCCATGCCTATCCACCCTACACAAACACCCCCACGCCAACATCCTCCCCCACACCCAACATACCCACACACCCACAGCCCCCCACAACATACGCACCCATGCCCTCCACCCCCCACAATATACAAGAGAAAGACTTTATTTTAAGCTATTATACAATCACCTCTGTGTACACTACCCAAATACATATACATCAGGACAAAAATATTTTTTGAAATCAAATTAATGAATGTTATAGTAGATGTTTGATTTTTAGAATAGAATTTGTTATTTTTTCTGTTTCTGAGATGGCAAACCCCCTTGCTGAAAGGAGTACTTCTGGGGGGCAAGGGGAGGGAAGTCTGGTGGCAGAAGTCAGGGGTTAGGGGGTGGGACTTCTGATCCTAAGATGGCAACCAGGGGAAGGACACCTGTCAAGGGGTGGGGCTACCCTTCCAGCCCTTGATAGCTTGCCAAAACTCAGTAAGTGGCCTTCCAGCTGAAATAATTGCCTGTCCCTGAGTCTCTAAGGTGTCACCTTGCCCTACCTTCTTTCTGACTTCAGACAAATATAGCTAACAACTTCTCTACTCTTGTTCCAGTTTGTGAATTCAGTACTATTCTTATTGCTTTTATAGAATCATCAGAGCTCACCTGAAATCCATGTGCTGTGCTTTTAGTGAACAGCCCACGTTCATGACCATTGTCAAAACTTCCCTTAATTATCATCCCTTGTTGCTCAGCTCTCACCAGTTTATCTGCCTTCTGAACAGAAACTTTTTCTAAGTGTGTCTCTCCTCAAGGCAGTTATACTATCCAAGAGCCTTTGGTGTTGTGTAACGAGCAGAACATTTGTGGCATCTTACTAATGTTAACAGTCTTTAAAGTTTCTGAAAGACAGAAGAGGTTTGTGGGAAGTACTATAAAATACCTTGTGGTTCCCTGACAATCGTACATGGGGTATTATGGGGTCCTCTTCCTTAATATGGTGTCTTTCTAGTCTAGATTTTGTATGCTGGCTGGGTGTAGGAATTGGAAATATTTTTTTCCCTTTTCTTACTGAACCATGAGAATGTGGATGTTCTGGAAAGATCCAACATCCATTAAGGCTCAGGGAGGTATGTAGGTTGCCCTTTGTCATGAGGATGGAATAGGAAGGAAACGATTAGTGGGGCCTTCTGAAAATGTAAAAGGTAAGGAGGGATTGGGTAGAAACCTTTAGGATAGAGATGATGGAAGATGTGGCATGTTTATTCAAGAGTGGATTAAGATCTCTTTGGCAGTCATTTTGAACCTGTGTTTTGAGCATGTTTGCCAAGGTTGGTTTGCCAGCACCCCAGTAATAGACTGTGAAGGTTTAGTTCACAAAATATACACAGACCAAAATCTGTAGGCTTTGAACAGTTCTATTCAGAACATCCCTCCCAGGCTGTAAGCAGGGAAAATATTAGTGTTTTGGTTTCTTTCTATTTTAAGTAGACTTTGTCTCCAGTGTAACTGAAGTTTTGTTGTTCATTATGCTGACTAGTATGTCTCATAGAGAACTGAGGTCATGGAAATTGTCTGGGGAAGGATTTCACAGCAGCAGGAAGGAGTCCAGAAATGGCAGTAAAAATGTAGCTTTTGATTGGTTACAATGGCCTGTTAAATTGTGGAGATGGATACACTTATATGAATTGGTGCATTGAGAGGCAGTAATTTATTTTTAGGTGATTTTTTTTTTATTTTGATCTTTAGCAGTTTAAACTGTAATTTCTTGTGCTTCTGTTTATTATTTTATGTAAAGGACAGGCCAAGGAACTTACTCTTTCAATTTGTTGGGAGTAGGAAATAACTCTTCAGGTGGGAAGCCATATTTCAGCATTGAGTTTCTGCAGTTTGAACATTCAGTATTAGAGTGTCCTCCACAAATAATTATAGAAAATAAAGTGGTTCCTAGATCCAAGTTGTAATTATAGTACAAAGTTGAATTTCTAGTAGACCTTCCTCCCCTTATCTCTCCAGGGAATTCAAATATTTCCTACTTTAAAAAAATGAAAAAAAACACAAAATGTACAAATAATTTATGCACAAAATAGGCTTTAAGATGAGTTTTGGCAGGCATAAGAAATGCATATAAATGTATAGCTGTTATTACTAGTTTAATTTTCTTTCCTTAAAGTACTCTTATTTGGGCTTCATTGATGCATAGTAATATAAAGGATAACTTTATGAAATCTTTTACTAGTTTGCTCACTATTGCTGGATACGGACTCATTACCAGAAGATGGTAAATTATTGAATCACTGGACTCATTGGGTTGAGAAGCTCAGTTCATTTCTGAATTTATTTATTTAATGCAGTGATTATCTGTATAAATTTTAGGATATGTGGGAACCATTACTCAGCCATGTGGCAGTGTTCAGTGTCCAAGTGTGTCCAACTGACTGCCATATTACATATTTTAAGGTAGATGGCAGGAATCAGTAGAACCGAAAGAAGTATGTAAATATGTGAAGTAATGAAAAAGGCAGTTATGCTGGATGGACTGACTCATATTTTAAGCCCCCCAAATTTGCTTTCATTTTGATTTAAGCTCCCCTGCCCCCCTCTCCTGCTTCATTTGTTTACTATATGGTAAAAGATAGAAGTAGTTATCAATTGTAATTTTGTTCTATATTATGGTATCCATTTAATACCACATATGGTTGTCTCCTAAGCTTTTTGTAGACAAATGCTAGTTCACAGACAAAAACTGCTATTTAAACTGAACTAAAGTTTGTAACTTCAGCAGGAAAAATAAACAAAATATCCTACTCTTAAAAAAACCCAAACCCCATAAACATTTGAAAGCCATTCAAAGTAATTCAAAATTAAGGTTGCACTTCAACAAACAGTTATGGAAAGGGATAGCTGAAGATGACCTACAAATGGAAAAAAATGAATGTGTGGTCTTTGTTCGTTCTTTATTTTATGTGAAGAAGGCCTAAAATTAATTCCATAATGTTCTGCTTATGTTTAGCTTAGATTTTTTTATGAACGTGGACTCTCATTATATCCTTTGAGGAGCAGAGAAGTATATTGGGACATTTCTTACCCCTTGATTGAAGGAACAGCTTATTAAATATTCAGTATTCGCAGCTTTGGAGGCAATATAGTTTCTTTTATTCATATAATAAAATAAAAAGCAATGAAAAGTTTCAAATAGTTAACCCTACCTTAGGAAGTGGGAGAATGAAAAAGGATATCTGTGTTTCCAACCAGGGTGGGACACGGGCATGTGCAAACCAGGTGGCCGCCCAGAGTCTGGACAGAAAGGGGGCCGAAAAATGGTAATTAAAAATATATATTATTATCATTATCTCTGGTGAAGGGGGGACCAACACTAAAAATTCACCTGGGGCCAGTAGGCGTCTAGGTATGGTGCTGTTTCCAACTTTTCTCTCTTTGGTTAAGTACCAAAACAGAAAGTGGCCTCTTTTCAGAAATGTCATGTCCACTCGACTCTCTGTGAAGTCAGTGGGACCTGCTGGGACTCATACCTCCTGTGTAAGTTTCTATTGTTGGTATCCAGATCCTAGAATTTTGGCCTTTATATTGCTAGCAAAATTTATAAATTGTTGATTGCCTACCAAAGCATGGAAGAAACAAAA
>NW_017728992.1:133235854-133252326 GCF_001723915.1 Gavialis gangeticus | reverse complement strand
TTTTGGCCTTTATATTGCTAGCAAAATTTATAAATTGTTGATTGCCTACCAAAGCATGGAAGAAACAAAACTCTTGAAAAACAAATAAGAAAACCTTTATTTAAAGAAAATTTCTAGGTTTTATATGACATTTTATGAGAACTAAAACTATCTCAATTGCTGTAGTTTGGGAAGATAAAAAATGTATAATGTCTACTCATGTACAAATTTGAGATGCTATTGGAGTTTGTATTTCTGAGGAGAGATGCTGAACTGACTAATCAATTGTACAGCAACAAAAAATCATGACTAACTACTGTTCATCCAAAAGTTTTTGAATTTGAGAATGGCTTGACTGAATTGTTAATATTATTTGAATTTTTCATAAAAAGCTGAGATTTTTTCTTAAATCCTTTATTCTTAATTTGCTTTTTTCATATAAATATGTATACCCTCATTATAACTCAGTACAGTGCTGAAGTAGCAAATATTGTATCTTCAAATTATACTGTAAGGGGAAATTGCAGACCAGGAAGTCTTACTTCAAAGCCAGGAAAACATATTTGGAGTTTTATACAGCACCTAGAAGAACATGAATTTCCTGTGAATAAACTAGTGAGGCTTCTGAATGACAATAGGATAGTAGAGAAATTATACATGTTGCATGTTTTTATCTGAATTTTCAGAAAATCTTTGATCCCTTACAGGAAACTATGTAGTCATAAAATTAAAGGTAGTGTTCTGTCTGGATTGAAAATTGGCAGAGGCAGGAAAAAAATGGAGGAGTAAGTAGTCAGTGTTCAACATGTCAAAACTTTAGTTGTAGGGATCTCAGTGTCTGTATGGCATTTCCATATTGTTTAAATTTTTCCCTAATAGCTTAGAAAGTAGTGTTCATGGTATGGTATGATGAAGAAATACAAGATTACATAGGATAGTAGATGCTATAAGAGACCAAGGAAATGTCAGGGACACCTGAAAAAGCTAGGCAACTGACACATTGAATTTACTTTTGACTAACGTAAGGTGACAGCATAATTGAAGGAACAGACTAGTAGTATGGAGTAGGGCTGTGCGAAGCTTCAGTCCCTGATTAAATTTGGTGGAAATGCGGCTCGATTTGGTGGCTGAATCTTTGAATTGAATCAGAGGACCCTTGAATCTTTCCGAATCAAATCAGAACCCTCTGAATCGATTCAGAGATTCGGACAGAGACAGCACGCTGTGCCCCCCCCATCCCCCCGCTTGGCAATTGGCTGCAGTACTTCCGGTCCACTTCCAGGTTTGCTGCCAAGCATGTGGAGGGCCTCCCCATGCTCCTGTGGGATGCTCCATGCGCCCCATCGTCACAGCTATCACAGGCCACGCCTACTACCTCAAGGTATGTAGAAAAAACTTTTAAAGCTGTGTCTATGTCCGAATTGCTGATTCTCCAAATTAGCGTTGAATCTTCAGATTTGGATTTGGCCAAATCGAATTGGGGACAATGATCCAAATCAACAAATCGAATCGCTGTCCCTGATTCAGGCCGAATCCGAATTGAATAGGGTTCACTTCACACACCCCTAATATGGAGTACTGAGTTCTAAAGTTGCTGAAATCACTGAGGAAGAAGACCTAGATATCCTTGAAAACAGCATGATGAAACTTCTGCTCAATGTGCTGCAAAAATCAGAAATTAAAATTGTTAAGAAATATGGAAAAGAGCCAGGGGACATCTAATGAAAACTGAAACGAGTTTATATGATAAATGAACAGATTGTTTATACCTAACACATAATTGTGAAACCCACTGCCAGAAAGATGCAACTGAGGTAAAAAATTCAGAAATATTACAAAAACAATTGAACCTGGATATGGATATGAGAACATTTGCAATTCTGCATTAAACAGGATTTTAAAAAATGTATAATTCTCATTTGCCAGACAGAAGTCAGTAGCTTACCAGCTTGGAGTTAGTCAGAAACTTCTTCAAGTGGGTCAGCCATTCTGTAAGGGTTTTCCTGAAACTTTCCATGAAACATCTGGTTCTGGCCTTTGAAGAAAAACTTCTGGACTGGATAAACCACAAGTGTGCTGTGGCATGTCCATCCTCATGTTCTCAATTTGCTAATAAATGCAGTAATTTTTAACAAACTCTAATTGTTGTGGGGCCATTTTATTAAAAAAAAGAGTATCCCTTTAGTAGTGTAGATGCCAAAACCACTCTGCTTAGTTCTTGACTCTTGCACATTTAATATTTGCAAGATGACACTTTTGTCTTATCTGAAATGCATAACCTTCACCATTCATATTAATTCATAGCTGATCACCTGCAAATGAGCTAACTACTTAGACTGCATGGTTTTAGTATCCTAGTCTAGCTAAGTGCTTCTGGAGACTTGAAGCACAAAACTCTGCCCACTCAAAAAGCTTGTTAATGGGTCCCACATGACATAGCTATCAATTTTTTAGTATCAGATATACATGCTGTATCCATTATACAGAGGCATACTCAACCGGACTGTACAGTAGCTCATAAGATTTTACTCCTATTTTCATTGGGAGAAGGGGATGAAACTTAGCAACATTAAAATGAAAGTAAAAATACATGTCTGAAAATACTTAATATTACATGACAATGAGATAACTGATGCCTTTCAAAAAGTAGCAAGACTTTTTCTTTCTTTTTTTAACATTTCCCAGGTTGTTTAAATGTGCATTGTAAGCAATGATAAAATGACAAGTTATCATTGATCTGTCCTTTCCTCCATCTCGGAGGGATTCATTAAATAATGCATGCACCCATGTGAATTACCCTTCTTCACTATAGTATCCCCAGACCATTAGCCAAATATAGCAACACCAGCATCTTTCAACCCCTAGAAACCCTTTGGCTTTCATTTAATTAAATTATCCCATTATGAAAACTCTTATAATGAGATTAAATTTAATTATTTATCAGACACTTATTTGCACTAGGGAGTTTATCAATTATGCATGGTTGTGCTAAACATTTTTCAATCCATCACCTTTTCTTTTCATGAAAGGTGCAATTTATTAAGTGCATCTGAAGTACTGTAACAGTGAAGCTACAGTAGAAATATGCATACCATCCAGGTTTGGTTAACAGCAAATGAAATAGGAAAACAAAGACATGAACTTTCATACTTAGATATATATAATACTAGATGTTTTCTTAAATTATTTGATGTATCAGTTTTTGAAGTACTTTCTTATGAGGCTTGCAGTCAGTCTGTGTTAAATAGGATAATTTTTTTCTATTTGTATTGTGCTCTGCTGGCCAGTTGACTGATATCCAGGTGCACAAATACAGATTCAGATTTTAATTGAAATAGTGCAAAGAATATGTGAAGTAACCATTTTAACTGTTAAGTCTATAAATGAATTTCTTATGTATTTTTAGAAAATAACATTCTGTGCATTTAAGTCTATTCATGGTGAAAACTATATTTTTGTGGAGGCATTTAGCATATGTATCAAATATCCAAGTATCCAAGAACTCTTTTTTGCCAATGAAGACAAAACATTTAGTTGTCCTAAAATTATTTCAAATGGAATGACACTTTCTGGTGAATGTTATGAAGAAGACATAAACGTCAATACAGCTCTGAGCTCTTCTTTTATCAGACCTTGTCAATATGTAATTAATTATTCAGCTGGAGTTCTGTGTGGCTCAGGGCAGGATTTCAGACAGCTTGTTATTTTGCAAATTGCATAGTCATCATAAGATTGCTTTCTTTTTTCCTCTTTTACAAATATCATGTGCATAAATGATCAGCAGCACCTGGTTAGGTAATGCTTTCAGCTGAATGGAAGAGTTAACAATAGCAGCCTTTTAATACAGCAGATGCTTTTAATACATTATAGAATTCTCTCTAGCTTTAAAAAAAGTTCATGGCTTGTGTTCACGTGAGACTGCATGGGGGTCAAACAAAGTGATTTATGCCCTTGTTTCCTCACTGAAGAGGATGGTTGCTTCATTAATTTAAAAATTCTCTGGTACAAGAAACGGAATATTTGAAAGGATTTAAGTGGAAATGTCCAAGACCTGACAAATTGATATTGAATAATTTAATCCTTGTATTAAAGGAACAAGGTGTGATACAGCATAGTTGACATAATTAATACTGATAGAAAAATACCACTTATATCTGGCAAAACAGTTAGTTGTACCCCATGCTTATGACATTAACAAGTTATATAGGTCATATATGGCACTTTCTACTTGACAATAATAAGAATTAATTGAATATACCTCACTAAATATCCCTGTGGGTTTGGTTAGGAATTTTGCTCTTCTTACAGATAGGGAGACTAGGGCACAGGGAGAGGGAATTGCCCACTGAGGCCATCATCTCCAGCCCTGCCTGATCTGAGGTGCAGCTGCTCCCATCAGCTGGATCCCTTGGGCCAGTGGGGGAAATGCAGTGGAGGGAACTGGAGCAGGGACCCAGCACCCCATACAGCTGCTCTTTACAGCCCGCAGCTGGATTGGGGTATGGCTTCCCCACCCCCAGGTCAGCTGGAGATAGCAGCAGCAGTGGGCTTCCAGGCACTCCTGCTCCCTGTCTACCCACTGGGTGTCCCTCCTGGTCTAATAGCAAGTACTGGAAGGAGGAGGGGGTGGGGATGGTGCTGGGTGGAGAGGAGTATATCTTCTTCAGGGACTTAAAAAAGTACTGGAAAGGTGCTGCCATGGCCCACTCTGCCCACACTGGAGATCAGAAGAAGAAAAGGGCACTGATGGAATCTCCTGCACCTCTCTTCAAATTCCTGGATCTGCCCATGTTGCTTTACAATCATATCTGAAGACTGAAATCTTCCTTGAAGGCCTCAGTTTCTCCTTTAAGTTCAGACAAAACAGTGTAGACACATTTATATGTAAAATAAAGGTCATGGTAGAAATCTAGGTCAAGGGTAGACAACCTTCTCTAGTTATGGGCTGGAATGAACCAACTCAAGTCAGAGGCAGGCAGGTGGGTGCAAAGACCCTGTTGCTGTTACTGCTTGTCTCTCCAGGGGTATAGGGACAATGCCCGCAGCTAAAGCCTCACATCTGTGGGCTGGATCCAAAGGTTCTGCTGGCCATAGGTTGTTATCCCCTGTGCTAAGGAAGTTTTGAAGTCTTTGCAGAGACAGTGTCTTTGGAGGAAGAATTTGAAGACAAGAAGGTATTGTTGCTTAGGATCTGAGAGAAGAACAGGGACCCCCAAGAAAGGAAATGTACAATGAGTATAAAATCAGAGTGCCAGAGCATGCAGGAATAAGTGGGGAACAAGAAGAACTAAAAGTAGCTGATTTGAGGGGTGAATGGTTCAAAGCCTCAGTTGTATATGAGATGCTTTATAGAGATGAAAATGGCATGGGACAGGCAGTAAAAGGATTTAGATAAGCATAGAAGGCACAGTAGCTGAAAAGAGTAAGAAGAGTTAATAAAAATGTAAAGGGCATGTGGTAGGGCACCTTTGGTGCCTGCTGCTTTCAGGTTTGAGAGCAGTCAGCAGGGCAGCCTGCAGGTGTGGACTAGCCCTAACGAGAGAGTCACATGACTGCAGAAGAGCCCTGAGATGGGAGGAGAGGGCTGAGCTGCATCCATTTTAGATCCAGGCTCTCAGGACTGAGGCAGCAGTCTGCTGTTGGCAGCCAGAGTAACAATACATGGCTGAACTGCTGCTCAGAATGTCTTGGAGGTAAGGGAAGCAGCTATGAGGATGGCAGGAGGCTCCTGGTCCTGGGCATGACTTGAAACTACACCCTGCTGGGGAAGGATGGCCTGGTGGGACTGCCCATGGTGGGGCAGTTCCCCAGAAATGCCAGGCCAGTTGCCTCCTCAGAGAAAGGCAGGTAAGGGTGCCTTATAACCCCAGACCCCACTACTCAGTGGGTGACTAGGAGTGGGAACAGACAGTGGTGGGAGTGGGGGAGCAGGCACACCTAGAGAGAGGCACCTGAGCCCTGCAGGGGTGTAAGACCCTGGAGGCCCTAAACAGGGGGCAAAGGAAGAGGGAGGCCTCAGTGAGTGGGATAGAAGTTGTGTGTGACCCACCCAGAGTAGGGTGCATGGTGGTGCCTGAAGGACTGGGTGTTGGTGGGTACAGAGTAGGGTTGCATGGGGTGACCGGAAGGGCTGTACCGGGGGTGTGCTGAGTAGGGTTGCAGGGGCGGCCTACAGGGCAGCACATGGGCCAGCCCCCACGTGAGTGAAAACAGGAGTAAGTTAACCAGTGAAGGGCTAGAGGCTGAGCTCCACCCTGCGCATAGCATAAAGTCAGTGCCTCGTAGAGTAGGGAAGTTCGAGTGACCCGAAGGTGCTGCCAGTGCACCGACCAGCATGAGAGTAGGTAAGCCTGATGGCCCAGGGGGTTGCTCAAGAGGAGCAGGGTGGGTTGAGAGTGGCCCAGTGAGGGGTGGAATGTGTGGGTAGAATGGGAGAGGCCCAGCCAGGGGTAGAGTTAGCCCGGCCTCAGGCTAGAGTTATGATCTACTTACGACGCCATCTGCAAGACTTGGGACACTGTAGGGATGGTATGGAGCCGTGTACAATGCCTCCTGGCATTGGTGCATTAAAATGGGCCTTCTGCATTTTACACCAGTTATCAAACAGCAAGCTGTGGCAGGCGAGATTGGGCAGACTGCCCCACATAGACAGGGGGTGGGCCAATGTTGAGACCCGGCCTTAACATGGCCCCCTGTCACAGAGCATATTTGGATAGTCTGGATCAAAGTAAGATGAGTAGGACAGAATCAGACAAGGAGAATGCAATAATTGTAGTGAGAAATAAAGTGCAGTCAAGGGTTTTAGGATCTGCTGGGCAGAGTAGACCTAATTTTCAGGTCTTTCAAAAGAAGTGCTAACAATATTTGATGTATGGAATAGAAGGAGAGAGATAGAGAATTGACTATAGCTTTGAAATTGTGAATCTGGTTGGCAGATGGAATATTCTATTGCCATATTTACTTGAATATAAGACGTGGTTCCCCTTCCCCTCCTGTTCCAGTGCTTCACCACTTTTCTAATGAATTTTTCTTAATATCCAAATTAAACCTTCCGTGCCACAACTAGAGACCATTGCTCCTTGTCTTGTTATCTGTCACCATTGAAAATAGTCTAGCTCCATCCTCTTTGGAACCATCCTTCAGGTAGTTAAAGGCTGCTATCAAATCCCCCCCTCACTCTTCTTTTCTGCAGACTAAATAAACCCAGTTCCCTCAGCCTTTCCTCAGAAGTCATGTGCCCCAGCCCCCTCACCATTTTCATTGCTCTCCACTGGACCCTCTCCAGCGTGTCCACATCCTTTCTATAGTGGGGAGCCCAAAACTGGACATAGTACTTCATATGTGACCTTACCAATGGAGAATAGAGTAGAATAATTATTTCCCTCGATCTCCTGACAACACTCATACTAATGCAGCCTAGCATGCTGTTAGCCTACTTGGCAACAAGGGAACAGTGCTGATTCATACCCATTTTATTGTCCACTGTAACCCCTAGGTCCTTTTCTGCATAGCTGCTGCTTAGCCAGTCTGTCCCCAGGCTGTAGCAGTGCATGAGATTCTTCTATCCTAAGTGCAGACTTTTCACTTGTCCTTGTTGAGCCTCATGCGATTTCTTTTGGCCCAGTTGGTCAATTTGTCTAGGTGACTTTGAATCCTACCCCTACCCACCAGCGTATCTAGTACATCTCCCAGTTTGGTGTCATCCGTAAACTTACTAAGGGTGCAGTACATCCCATCTTCCAGATTGTTAATGAAAATATTGAACAAAACTGGCCCCAGGACTGACCCGGGGGGTACTCTACTTGAAACTGGCTGCCAGCAAGGCAGTGAGCCATTGATTACTACCTGTTGTGCCTGATAATCCAGTCAGCTTTGTATTCACCTTACAGTCTATTCATCCAGCGGATACTTCCTCAGCTTTCTTGCAAGCATGTTGTGGAAGATGGTATCGGAAGTCTTGCTAAAGTCAAGGTATATTATGGCCACTGCTTTCCCCACATCCACAGGTCCCTCTGGTATGAGGCTGTTGCTGGTAGATGTTGTAGCACTTGGGTCCTCGCTTGGCTGCTGCCCTGCCCCCCAGCGATGTCAGGATGGGACCCCAAGTTAGCACCAACTGTGTGTTCTGGCTACTGTTCCGGCTTGCCCGCCATGACTTAATGCTGTTCTTGGGAGACAGTTCCCAGCAGTTAGCTCGTGGGGTCTCACATCTGGGCTTCTTCGTGGGGCTCCCACTTCCCCTTGCCCCTCCCTTACCACATCCATAACTGAGATGGACATCAATTTCCAGATGTCTCGTTTACAGATGAGACCGGCTCATCTGTGGCATCCTTCGCAGGCCATCCTTCATCTGCGGACTGTGGCCTTAACAACTAAACCTGCCTCAGTCTTGAGATAACAGTAAACTTATGAGTAATACCAACAAAAAGCAATTAGCATCCACTGATGGGTCCCGGGGTCTTGTCTTCCAGGCCTGCAGGCCTCTGGCTGGCTTCCCCTTTTTAAGAGTTGCCTTGCAGGCTCAGCAGCTCCCAGCTGTGCCCCTGGCAGTCCTCTTGTGGGGCCCTCCTTTGGGTCCCTGCCCCTTCCCACCTCAGCCCCATCTGACCTGAGGCTGGGCTCTCTGGAGCACTCCAGCCGGTGTGCCCGTCACTTGCCTTGACAGCCCCTCTCGGCTCTCCACCCTGTTCAGGCCCTGGGCTGTTGTAGCCCTACGCTGCCACCTGTCCTGCCCCCTGGTGCCATCCCCAGCTCTTGCCCCTCAGAGGCTCCCCACCGGTGTGACATGTCCACGGCACTCAGCCTGTTCCTTCTGGCCTGGGTGCTACCCTCCTCTCCCTTACCATGCTCTGCAGTGCTTTCTGGTTCTCTTCCAGGAGAGGCTCCAGGGCATGCTGGTGTCTCTCTTGTGCCATGCTCCACAGCACTTCCCAGTCCTCCTCCTGGGGTTCCTGCTGGGCATGCTGGTGTCTCAGTATGCTGTTTGCCTCTGGTGGTGTCCCATGGTATTTTCCTGCTGCCAGGCTTAAATTTCCCCACACCATCTCCAGATGTTCTCCCAGCCACCTTTTCAGTGGCCTGCTCCTCTTTCCAGCCCCACCCTCTCTCTTTCCTGATTTGCAGGTTCAGGGAACTCTGAAAATGGCACATCTGAGCCGGCCATCTCTACATCCACCTGCAGCTGCTGCTCATCTCCCCTGCAGCAAGTGCAGGAGAGTTAGGGTGGGTTCTCTTTCTCCCACTTTCACAGAAGCTATATAGTATAATGACAGGTTTATTTTGGTGACGCTCAGATAGCAGCGCCAGACACTTTTGTATATGCACGCTCCAAAAACACATCTCACTGTTGCTTCCTCCCCGCACCTCTCTGTTGGGCACCACAGTGAGCTCATCAAGTCCCATCTGTGGTGCATTTCTTTCACTGGCAACTGTTTTTACAACAGTCCACACTAGGTCAGCATATTTGCCTTTTAGTTATTTACCTGCAAGTGCTCCCCACACCTTCACTTGTCTCTCTGTGAAGTTTACTAGTGGTGCCATCTTTCTCTTACTGCTTTCATCAATTTCTTATGATCCTTCAGGACCTCCAGCCCTACCTTCGCTATTTTATGCCTCTGCATGAATCCTTCCATCCTGATGTCATGAATCAGTGGTTGCCATATCCAGGAACTCTTCAAAAAGGATTGATATACTCCCCATTTCCTTAAAATTGCAGCTGTGTGAAATTGAGTGATACACTCTGCTTTCCCCTCTCCCTCTATTACTGCCTTGCATATCATGCCTACATAGTTTGCATAGATGAACAAGTCTGGCAGCCACCATCCCCCATCTCTCTTGCTTTGTACAGTTCAGCTGTTAGGCAACCATTCTCTTTTGGTATTTCAGAAGAACACACATTTCCTTCTGTATTTTTGCTATCTGCTGCCACATTGGTGGGAGTATAATTCCTGTATATAGAGTAATTAGCAGTAGCACAGGCTTTATTTCTGCCACTTTTCGGGCAAATGACAATGTCCTTCTGGATCATAAGTATTTGCTATAGGCTTGCCATTACCTTTTCCCATGCTATATTACTTTTCCCTTCAGTGTCCATCAGGACCCTAGCACTCTGATTTCTCTCTCTCTCTCATTTAAAGGCCCAACTTCTCTAAGTCCCTCCAGTTCCCCATGCCTATTCGATCTATTTAGCTCAGCTCCCATCACTTCTCCATACTCTAATGTATGCTTTAGCATCCTTTCCATTGAAAGTCTATCTCTAATTACTACATTTATCTCATTCATCTATAGTACGCATTTTACCTCTCCCCCTTCCACTATCTTTACTCTGCTTACGACTTGGTCTTTTCTTATTCTTTGTTCTAATGGTTCCATGCTGCGCACAAACAGTAGCGGTGACAGGGAGCACCCTTGCCTTTCCCCTGTATGGATTTTAAAGGCCCTGCTTAGGTACTCATGAATTTGGACTTGACTGTCCGCTTCTCTATACAATAACTTTGTCCAACCTCTACATTTCTCTGGGAACCCCATTTTTTCAGGCACCTCAGATATATAATAATGATCCACTCAGTCACTTGCTTTTCCTAACTCTAAGTTTGCTATAATTATGTTTGTTTTCCTTTCTTGGATGTAAGGCAATGCACCTCTGATCATTCTAATCACTTTGGAGATCCTTCTACCTGGTACTGTATATGCTTGGTCTTCATGTATTCAGGTCTTCAGGTTTTTCCTCATCCTCAAAGCCAGTATCTTGGCCATTAACTTATAGTCCACATTGAGGAGTGTAACCGGTCTCCAGTTTTTGAGGAGTTCCTTCTCCCCTTTCTTGAAGAGTGAAATCACAACGCCGCTTGTAAAATCTTTACCTTCCTCTCTTGTTTCCTTTATTTCCTTGAACACTTCCATTATATCTCTCCCTACCCATGCCCAAAACTTCTCATAAAATTCCATAGGCAGTCCGTGTGCTCCTGGTGATTTCTCTCTTTTAAAGGTTTTTAAAAGCTCGTCCACTCCCTTTAAATTTATTTTTTCTTTCATCTTCTGTTTCCATCTCCTTTACTTTCTCTTTAATTTCTTTCAAGAAATCCTTCCTCTTCTTCCTATCTGTTTCCTATTTCTGGTATGGCTATTCATAAAATCTTCTTGTTGCCTCCAGCACCTCCTCCTGCTTTTCCACCCAGGCACCACCTTCTCACATTGCTTTAAGCTCTCCTTTTGTTGCCTTCACTCTGGCTGAAAAGTATCAGGACCACTCTTGTTTTTCTCCTGCCCAGGGTATTTGTACTAAGGACATGATCTCTCTTCTTTTAAACTAGGTTTCTAACTCTTGCCTTGTTTCTTCTAGCTCTTCTTGTACCTGTCTTCCTCTGTGGCTTCCTTTAACAGCTCCTGCATCTTTCTTTGCAGCTGTCTTAGCTCTTTCATTCTTTTCCCCACACATCTTTGGCTTTCCTTCCTGAAGAATTCTCCTATCTTCTTCACCATCATCCACCATTTTGTGATACTCCCAGAACATTTCTTCAGTGTTTGCCATCCCTCATACTGTGTCATGTACGCTTGACATATCTCATCATGTAACAGCTGCACATTTAACTTCTACAGTCCTTTCCCTCTCATGGGGCTCTTACTACCACCACCACCAAGACTCATTTTCCCCTTCAGCATCTGGTGATCACTAAAGCCACGTGTACAATTTCTTCTTCCTTAATCCCTATTTCTTTTAATACAAGCACAAATTCAGTTATTGATTGTTTCTTTCTATGGGGGAACTGTTCTAGTGAAAACTGCCCTTACGTGGTTCAACATTGGTTCAGTCTCTTCCTGTCTTCCCTATTTGCTCCTGAGGTTAAGTGAAACTATTGTTGATGCCAGTTATATTTATTTTAAAATGAATTTGCCTGTCCTTTTAAGGTTGGTCCATATTTGCTTTGAGCTGAGTGCATCTGTCCCTTTAAGGTCTGTCTGTGCCACTGCTTGGAGCAGTCAGTGAGTCTTCCCTCACTTGCATTCCTGTAGCCTTTGTAAGCTGCCAAATTACTTTCATATTTAGGAAGACTTGTATATTCCTGCCTCTCGACCACTTCCCACCTTATGGTCTCTACTCCAGACTGGAACCCAGAGGCATTAGCCCCGTATTAGCTCCCCGGTTCCATTCATGAGTGAGGGGCTAATTGGCACATGGATCCTTTGTGGTGAGCATCTGGAGTACACACATACTGAGCAGCACTAAGCTACGGGGTCACCTTGTTGACTCTGCTGGGGTCCAGCCCAATATGCAGTATGGTGAATCATGAGCCTTTTGGCTTTGGACTAATATGCATGGTTTGTGCTATATATAAGTAGATACAAAAGTGCTGCTTAAAAGTGTGTTTACAGAGTGCCTGTGCCAAAACTTGCAGTAGTTGCAAAAAAAAGTCAAATGCATCAATTTTGGTTGAACTAAGTCTATAGTAAATTACCTATATGTTTATTTCCAAGTCAGTGTTTTTCAAATTTGCTCCTCACTTCCATGTGCTCAGGGAAAGCAGGGTCTGATGGTAAGTAACTAGGGAGTGAGCCAATGACCAAAAAGCCAGAGAGCATGGCAAGCAGTTTGCAGGCAGTTTGCTGGGGGCAAGGGGAAGAAGAGGGAGAGAAACCATATCCTGCCCAGGGAAGGTAAATGAAGCAGAGCTGCCTGTGCCTGTGGTGTTGCTGAGTGTTTGTCTGGTGGACTGTGTGCGTTTGGGGCATGTGCTGAATGAGTGATGATTGCTGATTGCTGCCTGGGCCTGACAGAAGCCCTAGCAAGGGGGCGGAGCCAGCCCAGTCCACCTCCAGCAGGGTATAAAAGGAGACTCCCCAGGCAACCAGGGGCTGCAAACAGAGCACTCAATTTGAAAACAGTTCGCAAGCCAGTTCCTAAGCCTGTTCACAGCTCCCCACTTTTGAGGGAGTGCCTTTCAGCATGGTGTGAGGAAGCAGGAAAAAAAAAAGGAACCCTTTGGGGCCAATGAGCAATAAACAGGCCAGCTTCCAGGTAAGTTTGCTAGGGAAAGTGTGCTTGGAAGAAAAGCAGTAAGAGAGAAAAGACAGATTAAGAGACCCAGGAAAATGGCTGAAGGACATTGCAGTGCCAGAGCCATTGCCACTGCCTCTGCTTGCACCTGTGAGGTTTCTGTCCAGGCAGGACTGCTCACCATTGAGGCTTCCACCCAGGTCCAGGTTTGGCGTTATGGGGGCTGTGGCTTGCAGGTTCCTTCCAGTGATGGCCTGGTTAGGGAGTACCTGCTGTGTGGGCGGTGCCTCTTGGTTGTCTCTCAGGGGAACAGGCAAGATAGCTACGGGAGGAGGTGGTGAGGCTCTGAAGCATCCTCCGCCAGGAGGAGTTCGTTGATTTGATGCTTGAGACGTCCCAGACTGTGGAGGAAAAAATACCAGAGGCAGCACTATATAAAAGAGAGGACATGGACACCCAAGAAGGTGGAAGCTGAAGGCTTGTGACTTCTGGCAGCAAGCAGAGATCTTCACCTCCACCTGCAATGGTTTGTCTGGAGAACAGATAAGCAGCCCTAACAGCAGAGAGGAAGGAGCACACTCCATTGGTGGAGAAAGACAGGCCAGGCCTCACCAAGGTGGAGAGGATCAAGACAACTGCCACCAAGAAGCAATGGGTGGTGATGGTTGGAGACTCCCTTCGGTGGGGGATGAAGGAAGCCATCTGCTGACCTGGCCTATTGTCTCAGGAAGTTTGCTGCTTGCACAGAGCCCAGATTCAAGATGTCACAGAGGGACTACTGAGACTCATCTCACCCTCTGACTACTACCCCATGCTTCTCATTCACGTGGGCACCAATGATACTGCCAGGGGAGACTGAGCATTTCAAAAGTATCTACAGGGCTCTGGGTTCAAGGGGGGGTTGGTGTCTGGGGCTCAGGTTGTGTTCTCATCAATCTTTCTGCTCAAGGGAAAGGGCCCGGGCAGGAGCAGGTGCACTCTGCAGATCAACAGCCAGCTGCACAGGTGGTGTTACTAGCAGGGCTTCGGCTTCTTCAACTGTGGGATGTCGTTCCAAGAAGAAGGATTGTTGAAAAGAGATGGGATCCACCTGATGAAGAGAGGGAAGAGCATCTTCACAGACAGGCTTGCTAACCTGGTGAGGAGGGCTTTAAACTAGACTCACTGAGGGATGGCGACCAAAGCCCTGAGAAGTGGGGAAGTGGAAGACTTGGAGGAAGAGCAAGCAGGTGGGGACAGTATGGGAGGTGCTTTCATGCTTTCTGAGAACTCAGGGCAATTGACTAGTTACCTCCGGTGCCTGTACATGAATGCACAGAGCATGGGAAACAGGCAGGAAGAATTGGAAATCCTTGCACAGTCATGGAACTATAATGTGATTGGAATAACAGACTTGGTGGGATAGCTTGCATGACTGGAGCATTGTTATGGGTTAATATAAACTGTTCAGGAAGGACAGGCAGGGGAGAAGGATTCAAGGGGAGAGCAACAAAGGTGATGTTGTGGGGGCTTGCTGTAGACCACCAGACCAAGAGAAAATGGTAGATGAAGCTTTCTTCAAACAGCTAGTGGAAGTTTCCTGATCACAAGCCCTGTTTCTCATGGGGGACTTTGTTCACTCTGACATCTGTTTGGAAGGCAATACAGCAGTGCATAGGCAATCCAGGAAGTTTTTGGAGAATGTTGAAGACAACTTCCTAGTGTAAGTGCTGGAGTGGCTAACTAGTGGCCATGCTGTTCTTGACCTGCTGGTCACAAATAGGGAAGAATTGCTGGGGAGTGTAGTAGAGGATGGCAACTTGGGAGCAGTGACCATGGGTTGGCAGAGTTCAGGATCCTGAGGAAAGGAACAATGGAAAGCAGCAGAGTAAGGACCCTGGACTTCAGAAAAGCAGACTTCAACTCACTCAGGGAGCTCATAGACAGGATCCCGTAGGAAGCCAGTCCAAGGGGGAGAGGAGTTCAGGACAGCTGGCTGTACTTTAAAGAAGCCTTACTGAGAGTGCAGGAACAAACCAACCTGATGCACAGGAAGACTAGCAAATAAGACAGAAGACCAGCTTGGCTTAGCTGGGAGCTCTTCAGTAAACTAAATCACAAAAAGGAAGCTTATAAGAAGTGGAAACTCGGGCAAATAACTAGGGAAGAATATAAGAGCACTAGCAAATTGCTCGTCAAGAATGATGGCGGGGATGGAGCCCTGTGTCCGGTGGCCCCCCACGCATTCTGGGTCCAGTCCCACTCCACCCCGCCCTCCCCCAGCGGCTCTGAGCCTGGCCCCGCTCTGTCCCCTTTCCCCACCACTCTGGGTCCGGTCCTGCTCTACCTTCCTAACCTGTCACTTCGGGTCCAACCCTGCTCCACCCTCCCCGCTCCAGGTCCAGCCCCTCTCTACCCCACCTTCCCCACCGCTCTAGGTGTGGCCCCGCTCCACTGCTTCACCCCCTGTGCCACTCTTGGTTTGGTCACACTCCACCCTCCTTCCCACTGCTGTGGATCCAGCCCTGCTCTACTTCTGCCCCCCCTCCTCCCCACCACTTTGGGTCTGGCCCTGCTCTGTCCCCCTCCTCCCTGTCACTCTGGGTCTAGTCCTGCTCTATGCCTCCCCTCCCCACCACTGTGGGCCTGGCCCTGCTCCACTCCCCTCCCTGGCAGTTCTCCCCCCTTGTCTCTCTGGGTCTGGCCCCACTCTATCCATGCTCCACTGCCACTCTGTGTTCTCCTGGCCCAGAAGCAGCTCAAACTTGAGCCTGTGCAGCCTAGGCCACACAGCCAATCACCACCCGCCCTTTCGGCGGGGCACGCACAGTTGCCCAAAAGTGTTACAGACAGACAGATGCACAAACAGATGCAGCGACTGACAAACTAAGTCTTATATTAGAATTGCTTGGTCATACAGGGATGAAGTCAGGAAGGCCAAAGTGCAAATGGAGTTGCAGCTAGCAAGGGATGTCAAGGGTAACAATAAGGGTTTCTATAAGTATGTTGGTAGCAAGAGGAAGATCAGGGAAAGTGTGGGTTCCTTACTGAATGGGAGAGCAACCTTGTGACAGAGGATGCAGAAAAGGCTGAAGTACTCAATTCCTATTTCACCTCAGTCTTCAGAGGCAAGGTTAGCTCCCAAATTATTGCACTGGGCAGCACAGCTTGGGGAGGAGGGGCCAGCCAACAGTGGCAAAAGGACAGGTTAGGGACTGTTTAGAAAAGATGGATGTATACAAGTCCATGGGGCAGATAGGATGCACCCAAGGGTGCTGAGGAAATTGGTTGATATGATTGCAAAGTCACTGGCCATAATCTTTGAAAACTCATGGTGATCAGGAGAGGTCCCAGATTATTGGAAAAGGGTGAACATAGTGCTCATATTTAAGAAAGGGGAAAAGGAGGATCCAGGGAACTACAGACCAGTTAGCCTCACCTTAGTCCCTGGAAAAATCATGGAGCAGATCCTCAAGGAATCCATAGAGTGCATCCTAAGAAGTTTGCAGATGACACCAAG